>NC_092430.1:25396649-25733319 GCF_036169615.1 Heliangelus exortis
TTTGAAGTATCAGAAGAAAACAAGAAGCAAAATGTTCTTGGCATTGAAGGTAGTGTTTGATTTTGATACTGGTTTTGTCTTTATACTCCAGTAGAATGGAAAACTACACTGCAGAAATAGAAAATAGAATAGGAAAGCTACAGTAAGCTCTAGAGCAGAATAACAGGGTTTTGGTTGTAGCTGCTATGTGGTTCAGTGGTTCTGGAGACACAAGTTAGCACTGATGAGCAGCAACTGCAGTGCTGGAATGCAGGTTTTGTCTGGGTGAGATCTGCTGCAGCCCTGGCAAAACTCTCCGTCTGTGTTCCGAGGTTTCACCAGCTTCATGCGCAGCCCTGCCTGTGATGTCTTCAATCCCCTGCACTGTGAGGTGCATCAGGATATGGACCAGCCCCTCTGCAACTACTTCATTGCCTCTTCTCACAACACATACCTGACAGGGGACCAGCTGCTGTCCCAGTCCAGGGTGGAGATGTATGCACGGGTGCTGCAGGACGGCTGCCGGTGCATTGAAGGTACAGTTAGTGCCCTGAGGGCTGGCTGGGAGGAGGAGGGTGTTAGTTATTTTAAACACAAAGCCAATAGTGAATTCAAGTTAATCCTGTGCTGTCTGATTAACTGCAGTTGTAAACTCCTTTTATAAGGGGAGGAAAACAGTTTTATATTGCAGATTTCTGATTTGATATAAGAAAAGACTGTCTCATTAATCTTAACTCAATTGGTAGGTCACTACAGGTTGAATAAAATTCTAATAATGAAGCAGGAGTTCTGCTGGCAAGCCAGATCAACAGAAATGTATAAGAACTTGAGCAGATTTCTGATTTATATAGCAGATTTCTGATCTGATATAAGAAAAGGCTGTCTCATTAATCTTAACTCAATTGGTGGGTCATAATAGTTGAATGAAATTCTAATAATGAAGCAGGAGTTCTGCTGGAAAGTCAGATCAACAGAAATGTATAAGAACTTGAGCAGATTTCTGATTTATATTGCAGATTTCTGATCTGATATAAGAAAAGACTGTCTCATTAATCTTAACTCAATTGGTGGGTCATAATAGTTGAATGAAATTCTAATAACTGCTGGCAAGCCAGATCAACAGGAATGTATAAGATCTTGAGCATCTCTTTCACACATAGCTTTTTCTTGTCTTACTAGTGGATTGCTGGGATGGTCCAGATGGAGAGCCTGTAGTGCACCATGGCTACACTTTGACTTCTAAAATCCTCTTCCGTGATGTGGCTGAAACCATCAATAAATATGCCTTCATCAAAAATGAGTAAGTACAGAAACAGTTTTGAAGCTGCACCTGTCTGTCTTGTCAAAATTAATGGCATTGGGAAGTGTGTCAATTCCTTTAAACACACTGAGAAATTATCAAGTTGGTTCTGTTCCCCTCTACAGTGCCTGTGTCATATTTGCTGTTTGTCTGTGTGAGCTCTTTCCATTCATCAAGTTAGAAAGTTCAACCTCAATTGGGAAGCTCTTCCATGCATTGTAAACTCAGTAATATTTTGAACAGTCTGAGACTATTGAATATCTACAGATTAGTTTGATCCTTTGTTTGCAGAGAACTTCCCACTCATATCCACAGGGATGTTCTTAAGAATCAATATCTTAATATTCTCTACCTAAGAAAAACACTTTATTTCAGTAGGAAAATTGAAAAGCTGTCTCAGTATGAGGAAATACCAAGATGTGGGGTATGCTCAGATTCTGTTTTGTTTGCCATGGTACCATCAGTAGTTTAACAAGATAAATACACCAGTCTCAAGTCATGAGCAGGTGTATAGAATTTTGAATAGTCTAGAGAGAATAAAGGGAAAAGGCTTGCTTCTCTTTATTAGAAAAGAGAAGAAAAAAAATGTGAGCCATCAATGGATACGAGGGAGGGGGTTAAAAAAACCAAATAAAACACAGAAAAAGCCCAAAGCCAGAAGTTTGGTGTTATTGATTAGAAAGAGGGGCTGGTGAATTCAGAACTCAGAGATGTGGTTTCTGCAGTCAGTGTGTAGTTGGGCTCTGAGGTTCCTTGCCATAGGATTCTGGGACTTGTAAGAAGTAAGAAAACAACTGGGCAAATTTGTGGGAGAAATGGGATTTTATGTACAGAAACAACATCTTTAGATCAAGGATGTCTTGAGCTGCAAATTTCTGGAGCCTGGGAGAGTGTCGCTAAGTTGTTCTCCTCCTTCAGAGGCTGGGCATCTTCAGAGATTTGGTGTGACTCACTGTGGCTGCACTTACTAAGGCAAAAGCAAATCATTCCTGCAGCTCTCAGTCTTTGGAAGGTGAACAGAAAGCACTTAGCATTTCCTTTAAATCTCTTGATTCCAAAACCCAGTTCTCCAAGAGCCTGTTGATCACTTACAGCTTATGAAGACTTTGTATGTGCCTTGCAAAGGAACAGTGTAAGTTCTGCTCAGCTCCACAGAACAACAATGATCTGTGCTGCTGATGAGCTCTATTGCAAGTTTCTCTGTGCCTCACATCCAGTGATCATCAGCTTCAAACTTTGTCACCCTGTGTGCTTGTGGGAAGGTTTGGAGGAAAGGGCAGAATCCCCTGGAGGACTGTCTGAGGGATTCTGACAGAGCAGGGATTTGGTGTTCATGTGTAGAGGCCTTTCTCCCAGAGTGAGTTTGTTTCCAGACTACTGACAATGCAAAAGCAAACTGTTTACATCAGTTTATGAATTAATCTGTGCAGGTCTGCTCTTTTAAAAGTGTAGTGGTGACAGCATCTGGTGGTTTTGTTCCTAGGTTTCCCGTGATACTGTCTATTGAAAACCACTGCAGCATCCAACAGCAAAAGAAGATTGCTCAGTATTTGAAGGAGATATTTGGTGACAAACTTGACTTGTCATCTGTAGCCACTGGAGATTCCACACAGCTTCCTAGCCCTCAAAATTTGAAAGGGAAAATCCTAGTGAAGGTAACTTGCTACTGGTGGCATGTTCAAAATGCAGCAGAAGTCAGCATGTGGGATTTAGCATACACTTTCTTTGGCTCTGGAGAACCAGTTCAGCAGCAGTGTGTGGAACAGTACAGAGGCACTAAGTCAGCTCAAATTTGAGTTTTTTGGAGACACTGAAACAGTTGACCTTGGCCTTCATGAGTGTCCCGGAGTATTTCTGTGAAGTGTTTCAACAGAGAAGTGGTATCAACAGCAGTGGAAGTAAAATTGGTTTTGAAGCATCTTAGCTGAGAGCCTTCAACTTGGAGGAGCTTATTTTTAAATCTTCACACTAAGTCTGGAGAGCAGAAAAATTACATGAAATGCATTGTTTGAGTAGAAGGAACTGGGACAGTTACCTGAACCTGCTACTATATTCTTTTGTTTGTCTGTTTTGTTATTAGTGGATATTATTCTGGATGGCTCATTTCCCTGTAGCATCTCAACATTATCATGCAGTGCCTCCTTGGGCCAAGTACTTTGGAATAATATAAAAGTGCCTGAAAATTTCTTTCATTTCCTTGCATTCCCCCTCACCTTGCTGTGAGCAGTAGTTCAGGAAATGAAACTCTCTTCATGGCTCATCAGCTGTGCTTGTGAAGGAGCAGCACTTCAGAAGGTGGCTGCAAGGAGCAGGGAGAGAGGAGGCCCTGGAGCAGTGTGGTTAGTGTTGTGTGCAAGATTAATTGTTTGAGCCTCCCAGTGTAAGTGGATTTGCTCTGAAAGGGATTTCAAAGACCAAGATGGATAGAATAAGGAAGAAATGCAAGGCAGGCCTTAGAGAGGCTGATTAATAGAGTTGTGGCTTATTAGGTTGTCTAAATTTGACACATGGGGGCAATTCCTCCCCTGTTCTCTCTTTGGATACTGGGGGGTGTGTGTGTCCCCATCCTCTGTACCAAGCTGGCTACAAGGATTCACAGTTTTTGTTTGATGTTGGTTTGAACATATTTCAGTGTCCAGAATAGAGCTGACTGAATTAGAAAACCTTTGTGTACTCAACTGTGGTGCTGAATTCCACTGAATCCATTTGCTTGTGGAACTTACAGTTAATGAACCCTGCAAGCTTGAAGTGTGGGTGTGGCAGGGAGTCAAACAAATAGAATGCAATGTCAGTCCTGCCACCACACCTGGCTTGAAATCCTACTACAGAAATGCACAAAAGGCAAGAGAGTTGGTACTCTGCTGTTAGCACCAGTGTTGAGCTGGTCTGGAGCACACTGGAGTTTGTAACTTCAGGCTGGTTCTTCAGCTGACAGTGCTGAAACCCTGGCAGTAGCTGCAGAAAGGTGTGGAGCTGAGCTAATGTGATCAGAATGAGGAATGCATTTTTAAATGTCCCACCATCTTTTCACAAAGCCCTGCCTCCCATTCCCTGCTCCATGTAAGCAGCCCTCCTGGAAAAGCTAAAATCTTATTTAGGAATTAGCATCTTGTTCAGAAGTAAGCATGTTTTTTATCTCCTCACTATTGTTTTGTTATTTGGTGGTTTTGTCTTTTTGTTAATAATTTTTCCCTCATTTTAGGGTAAAAAGTTGCCATGCAGTCTTGGAGCAGATGCTGAGGAAGGAGAAGTTTCAGATGAGGATAGTGCTGATGAAATTGAAGATGACTGCAAATTAAAGCCCTGCTATGTATGTGCAAACACACATTTCCCAGAGCTGTTTCATCTCTACATTTCTTACATGCATACTCCATAATCCTACTTAGGGCAAATTAGAGGTTTTAGCTTTGATTTTGAAGTCAGGTCCTTAAGATGTGGAAGTTACATAATTCCACATTTTGATATGGAAATGCATTGTTTGGAAATGCACATTTTGTCACTGAAATCACATAAATAACAGAGCCTGGTACATGGGGAACACTATACAGAAACCACTGATGCCAGCACTGTGAGCATGGGGGGCTTTGTCCAGATTCTAATGTGTTGTACTCAAAGTAATGACATGATGGAATTGCTACACAATTCCTAGATGAAAATTATACAAGGAGATGTACAAATGAAAAAAACTGAGATGTGAAACATTATTTTTATCCCTTCTGTTTCTTATTTTTTGACACCAATGATTGTGATCTGTTCCCTTTATTTCTTAACTCCTTGTTTATTTTAATCCTATTAGTAGCAGATGTAATGCTCCCTCAGGCTCAGGTCCCAGGAGGGATGAACACAATAATCTATGTTAACTGGATTTCTTAATGTCTTTCAGAGTAATGGTGCAACTGAGCACCAGGTGGAGTCTTTTATAAGGACTAAACTGGAATCTCTGATAAAAGAATCCCAAATCAGGGACAAGGAAGATCCTGACAGCTTCACTGTGAGAGCACTGCTGAAGGCAACTCATGAGGGTTTAAATCTTAACCTGAAACAGGTATGTGGGGTTTTTCCCTTTTGACTATTGAACTATGCAAGGGGCATTTCATGGCTTTCAGGTGAGAAAGCTGATGACTTATGAACAGCTTCTGAGTGTTTACTCCAAAATGAAAACTTGGACCTAGTTCAGGAAAATATCTAATGAAAGAATTGAAATGGTGATATTTGAGGAGTAAGGTGTTTCAATAGGTGCTAATTTGTAAGACTGGGAAGGAACTGATTCTGTAAGCACCAACACTGCAAGCAGGTGTGGAGCAGTTTGGTTTGTGCCCAGGGTGTTGGGCCAAGATCCTTTTCTGTTGCTCTGGTCCTACCAAGACCAGCCCTGAGAACTGAAAGCAGCAGCTGCCTGGGATGTGGATGGCTCTTTGTAGAGCACTAAAGCACAGAATTGTGCTTTTGCTGCCCCAAGCAAGGTTCTGTTTTCATGCCCAGACTCTTTTTTATCAAGAATGGTGTGTTTCTTTTCTTTTATGACATCAAACTGTTTTTGTAAAACAGTAAAATATACAGGAATTTTGGGAACATTCCTGAAATCAATGGCTACCAGACTTGCACTGCAGCTGGATGCAAACCCTGGTTATCTGAAACTACAGAGTGAATTTTTCTGTCTGCTCTGTTACCAGTGTAGTCTTAAAGCTCAAGCTCTGGTTTCTGCACATCCTCCCACTCTGTAGGGTTTATGTAGTTGTATCTTTCTCCAAGGCTCTGGACCTTTGAGTTTTGCCTGAAGCCAGGCTTGACCATACTCAGTTTGTGCTTGTGCTTGAGACATCTGGTCAGAGCTGCATTGTGATAGGAACAGGCTGTCAAAACTCCACATTTATCTGTTAGGGGAGAGCTCCCCCTCTCCCTTCCCTCCCCTTTTACCACTGTGGCTATTCCCAAGTACACTTTCAAACCTTCTACTTTGTTGTTACTTGCCTGTTTTTGCTGGATTGTTTTCACTACAGCATTGATTGTCTTGAGCAGTGTTACTGCTAGTGTTTTCCCCTCACTGTTAGAGGGTTGCTGAACTACCAGGTTTATAAAAAAGAAAAATCCTGTAATGATTTTTTGGTTTTTAATTTGTGTACACAGATCAGTATTTTGTGTTTAGATTTTAACTCATTTTCTGTTGTCATGTGCAAACACTGTACTCTTGTAATAGTGAATCAGGGTCCCATACAAGTTTCAACATGCATCAGGTAGACACTGACTTTCAGAGGCTGTAGCAGAGTCCTTAAAAATACTTCTGGAGGTATCTAGTGACACTTTTTGTTTCACTCTCTCTGCACAGAACCTGGACACAAAAGAGAGTGGAAAAAAGTCCCACAGTCGATCATTAATGAGCAACTTTGGTAAACACAAGGTAAGTGAAGCTCCTCAAGGACTGCCAGCATTCTAGGGACAGTGTGTGTGAGGGCAGTGAGGAAAGAAATGTGTGGTTACACTTGGTGTATTTATTGCTGTTCAGAAGAACACAGCTGTTAGCAGTATGGAGATCCCTTTAAAAGTGGATCATGCAAACTCAAAAAAGAAAACCCAAAAAAATCTCACCTGACCAAGCAGATGATCTGTACCAGGGATGTGAAACTGCTGATTTTCTGATCAAACGTGCAGCAGCAGAAGAGCAATGCAGACAAATGTCTTGCTGTATTCTTGTTTTCCAGAGCTCTGCCCACAGAGTTGACAGTGCTTGTTCCAGTCACAGGCTGGTTTTACCCTGGTTTACCCTTGGCAGTGCCATTCTTACTGTCTTTCCTCTTGCTATAAGGGAGTTCAGTGGCTGAGTCCTGGCTCTGGGCTCCTGCTTTCTAAAAATGTGTTATTTTCTGGTCTCTTCACAGTTTTGCACACAGCCTTTCTGTGTTTGTGTAGCTGCTAGGTCAGATTGTCTGCTTCACTGGGTCTTCACTGTGGCAGCTCCACTGAACCAAGCCAGAGCTGATAGGATTCAGAGGGGTGTGAGGTTTCATTTTACAGCTGGACAGACAGCAGCCACCAAAACAGGGACAGTGTTTCCAGGTTTCCTCCCACTCCCATATCCTGACAAATGTGTTCCTGTCATCTCCCTCCCCTGTTCCCACACTCCCCTGGTGCCTTGAGGCTTTCTTTTTTTTTTTTTTATTGAACATACAGGCTCAGCATGAGCTGGGGCAACCAAAATCTCCCTTCCCCCAGGGTGGAGCAGCAAATACCAAGTAAATCAGGAGATGGGGTTGTGAGAGGCATGGGGCAGGAGTGCAGCTGAGCCACTGTGCCAGCAGTGCTGCCTCTGCCTGTGCTCCTCCTCAGTGCCATCCCTGCTGGAAGCTGCAGCCGAGCAGGGAGCACGCTCTGGAATTTGTAATCTGAGCAGCAGTTGGGGAAACACAGTAATTACGAAATACTTTATAGACCTTAATTAGCCAGCAGCTCCTCAGCCCTGAAGCAAGCCAGGAGCCATCACAAGAGGCAGACAATACCAGGACTTCGATTTTCAGCTTACATCAGTTCAAAGTGCTCCTTTTTCTTTCTGCAGCTTTAGCTTTGTGCACATTATTCACTCCAGGATGTGTTGAGATCTGCAAATACCTGTTGTGCAGGAGAGCAGACACTTCACACAGCAACCTGTGCTCACTGAGGGGAAAACAAATGCTCTGGCATGAGGTGTCACAGATAGAAGTCAGACACCAAAACTGCTGATTGCACTGAGGGCTGGGAAGTATGTCAATAATTTAATTACTTCAGCTAGTTATCCTAATGGATATAAGTAGGTTAGAAAGCCCATTTGTTTAATCTCTGCTGAAACAAGTAAGAGAGAATATATAGAGATTTTTTTAATTTGTTTTTCTACTAATGGTTGTATTATAGCCTGAGTCAACAGGAGCATCCAGTAATTTTCCCCTAATGCCTCACAGCTAGAGGGATGCCAGGAAGAATGGCTGCTATTGGTATTTTTGCAGGTACAGAGTTACCCACCCAGGAATAATGACTTGTGGTGATTTCAGCCAGCTCTTGTGCCAAATGCATCCATATATAAACTCTTTCAAAACTGCCAGTGGAAGGACAGAGACACTAAGGCTGGCAATTCCTGCAAGTTATCTGCCAGAAACCTCCACAGACCTTCAAATTTCAAAACTGAACCATGCCAGTGATTTCTAATATAGTCAACTTTTATTCCAGCACTGAACACAGCAAACTAAATTATGTACATTATTGGTGTGTCACAGCAGGAGAAAAAAAATCTGTGCTCAGCTAGCACCTTGCCATATGAGCAAAAGGATAGGGAGCTCTTAGTTACATTGTTAATTACCTCTTGAGGAGAAGGGAATTAAAGAAGCTCTCCCTTGAAGTGAGTTGGTATCACAGAAGAGATAATGTTGATAGTGGAAGCTTTATTAATGGATGCTTCTTAAAAAGGGGGCTTTTGAGACTTCAATCTTGTTATCATCACTATTTATTCTGCAATAAGGTAGAATAATGAGAATGCTTGTACGTGTGGCTCAAAAGGCAGCAGAAAGATGATGTTTGGAAACTTTGCCCAGGCTCTTTTCTCAGCTCCATGAATAAATTTGTTAAATTTTCAAAATGGGTTGGGACTGAGAGGAAAGCAGAGGTAGGTGGAAGCAGTGCAGTGTACACTTAGATCCCATGGAGTGATGCTGGTTGTTAATATGGCCCATTAGAGTACCAGCAGGACCAGTGCCAGTGTACTGGAGACAGTGGAGTAAGTTTGCCCTCTGACATCAGGAGGGAGCAGGGGAGGGAAACTGCAGAAAATAGGGTGGTAACAGACTATGGCCATAAATAAATGATCTTCTGGCTTGTATTTGCCAGGTAGCCAGCAGGTAAGCCTGCTCCATGGCTCCAGGCTTGAGTCTGAGGAGCTGGATGGAGTGAGATCAGGGCAGAGATGCTTTGTGTGGCTTTGCTTCTCCACCTGTGTGGAAACACTTGGCATTCTGCTGTCAGCCCCCCAGGGATCATTTTGTATCTCTGTAGGACACTGGGCCTGTGCTGTAAAACCTGTGCTGCCACTCACCCACCCACCTGATAATGGCAGAAATTAATGGAACCAGTCCATAAACTGACAGAGCCATTCTTGGTTCTCTCCCAACAGAAAGCTGTGAAGGCAACATCGAAAAACCACAGTGCATCTGATGAGGAAGAAAGCCAGCAAAACTCCTCTGGGAAGGAGATGGGGCAGCTCCACAGGTGAGCTATGAACCACCATCATTTTACAGCTCAGTTAAAGCTAGAGGCATGGTAATACTGCCAGAATTTCTGTGTCACTGCCTCAGGGAAGTCTGTTCTTAAGAGCAGGTCATTTCTGACACTGCTGTTGGGATATATTTTGCTGGGAGTGCTGTAGCCCAGTATTTTGATTGTGTAGTTTCTCATAGGCTACAAATAGCAATTACCCTTACACTGACAAGAAGTGTGATAGCAATACATTTCTAATGGCAAATGCCAAGCTACATTTTACATGCTGTAAATTGTGCTCGGAGAAAAGTGTTTAAGCTGGGTGTGGGTGCATCACAGCCTGACCAACCTGATCACGTCTGAGACTGCAAAGAAAAAGCAATCAAAAAAGTGCCATTGAGAATAACATTTGTTGCCACTGAAATGCTCCTTTTTCAGCTACAGCTCAAAGCTGTCTGCTTTGCTTTTGCCAGCAAAACAGTGCAGCTACTTCAACAGGTTTTAAATGAAAAATTTGTAGTGTGACTCTAGAGGTAGAAGGGGAACGATCCTTTCAGAGCCCTTTCTGAGGAGATTTGCCACATGATTCACAGTTGTTTATTTCCTATTGATGAAAAGAAGAGAAAGGGGGATAAAAGTATGCTTTGCATGTTGACAATTTCCTGGTTTGTCTGGTACATTAAACCTACCCCAGCAGGCTGGCTCGTCGCAGGAAAACCGTGAAGCTTTGCCGAGCTCTCTCTGACCTCGTGGTGTACACCAACTCTGTGGCAGCCCAGGACATATTAGATGATGGTAAGGCTGCTGGCACCAGCCACACCTTTCCCTTTCCTGTTTGGATAGGAAACTTCTCTGTCTTCTCAAGGTTTCTTTTGGTTTTCAACTATGTTTTAAAAGCAGAGTGGTTGGTTGCCAGTCCTGTTTATTGAAATATCGAGGGAGAGTAAAGCACCACCTTTCCTTCCCTAAGAACTATCATTTCCCTTGGCTTCTTATGCCACTCATGTTCTAGTAAGAATTTTTTAAATGAAGGTTTTCAGGAGAACCCTTTCCTGGCTTCCTGGGTTGTTGGAATTTGCCATCATATTTTATCAGTTTAAGTACCATTTGGCAACGTGGCTGGCTTGCTCTGGGATACAGAGGTGTGTGACCTGTTTGGAAAGCACAGGCATTCCATGTACCTGATCTGCATGTGGCACACAACCTAGTGTTGGGACTTTGTAGTAAACCTGATGTTCCCCTCCTCTACTACCAGTGCAGCTGAGGACTGAGTTCAGGCCCCTGTCTCCTGGGATTGCTTTGGGACTTGTTTGTTGCTTTCACACCACACACAGGCTCAACAGGCAACGTGCTGTCCTTCAGTGAGAGCAGAGCCCACCAAGCTGTGCAGCAGAAGGCAGAGCAGTTCATGCTTTACAACCAGAAGCAGCTGACCAGGATCTACCCCTCAGCCTATCGGATCGACTCCAGCAACTTCAATCCTTTGCCTTACTGGAATGTTGGCTGCCAGCTGGGTATGTGGTGCAGGAGTAGCTTCCCACTTGTTGTGGAAGTGCTAAGCAAACACCTTACACCTGAATCTTCTCTTTCAACAGTGGCACTCAACTATCAGTCTGAGGGACGTGTCATGCAATTAAATGATGCAAAATTTCGGGTAAATGGCAACTGTGGTTATGTCCTCAAACCTCAGCAGATGTGCAAAGGTAATGTCCTACTGTACATTTACTACAGGAAGTGTCAAACCTTTCAGAAAATGGTTTCATGGTGAGGTTGCTAAGGCACAAGAAAGAAAAAAACCAAACAAGCTTATGCAGAAACTTTCATATTTTCATAAATGCATAAGCCTATTTTACTTCAGAATTCATCTTTTTTGTCCTCAAAAAGTGGTGTTTAACTCTCAGCCTGTGTAAGGAAGCAGCTTGCTCAACCCTAGTTGTTCTCATTAACATCTGAGCAGCTGTGCAAAAACAAGAAACATGATCACGATGCTGATCTGAGTTATAACCACTGGTTTATTTGAAGCTGCTACTTTACAGAAGAAAGTGTTTGCTTTTTATCCAAAGGAGTCTTAGTCTTGCAAAACCCTACAATTAGAGGTTCTTTGTGTCTTGTAATGGTGTAAGCAAGGGCCACTCAGTTCAGTAAAGGCTATAAGGAAGTGAAACAGAATGTTAAAATTCATGAACAGCTGCTCCATACTCTGTAAGTTACTTGCTTAGGACTCAATTTTGGCTTTGGGCTTCTGTCTTGGGGGTTGATATTTATTTTGTGTATCTCCTTATTTACACTTTTCATTCCTTGCCATCTTTTAGGCACATTCAACCCCTACTCTTCTGATCCACTTCCTGCCAGTCCTAAAAAGCAGCTTATTCTGAAAATCATCAGTGGACAGCAGCTGCCTAAGCCTCCTGACTCAATGTTAGGGGACAGAGGAGAGGTAAGAGACTGATCCCAACAAATATTTCCACAAGGGGTCCTGTGAAGTAACATAACAGCATGTGACTTATAGAAACTTCCTCCTTATTTAATGCACCAGTGAATTTCAGCTGTCATCAAGCTTTTGGTCACTAAATACTACATTTTCCCACAAGGTAGCCTCCACACAGTGTTTAAGAATTACTTTGTTTCATCTTTTGAGGGTACCTTCTCTTTTTTGAAAATCAGTCACAGTTGGTTATACCATACATCATCTTCATGGAGCCATTTCCTATCATTGTGCTGCTTAAAAATTCATGGGAAACAAAAGCATTTGTATTCTCATATGAATTTAAATTAATTCTCTGCCTGAATTTCCTTGAAAATTGACCTTCAGTTGTATCATTGACTTGCTTTTAAAATGCTTTGTTTTTGAAATGTAGATAATAGATCCCTTTGTTGAGGTGGAAATTATTGGGTTACCTGTTGACTGCTGTAAAGATCAAACCAGGGTGGTGGATGACAATGGTAAGATAATCCAGCTCATTTCCTCTTCTTAGAGTAAAATATTAAGTTATTTTAAATGATTCACTATCTGTTATTACTTTCTAAATTGCAAAGCTTCTTACCTGATCAAATCAAATTGCATTTTAACAAAGTACTACTGCTTTTTAGATGGAATTTCTGGTGTAGGTAGACAGACAAGGTGTGAAGGGCAAGAGCTGCTCAACAGATCTTTTTCCTGGGTTTGCTCTTAAATCACCTTTACATATGTTCCAAATGTTATTTTTTTATATATAAAACACATGTATAACTTCAAATGAAATGACAACAAATCATTTCCTAAGCAGTTTCACTGCCCCCTCAGTCTTCATGGGGAGGAGATGAAGAACAGAGAGGGGCAGTGGTGCAGCAGGAGAGGTGGCATCAGTTCTCACAGGCAGCTGCAAACCCACCAGGGGGAAAAGGGAATAGTTCTGTTTGGTCTGGTTTATCTTTAGCCCACCATAGTTTTGCCTTGGTATCCCTGCCACCTGCCCAACCAGAACAATGTCTGTAAATGCAGCACAGGAGAAAGATCTCATGTTTAATTAATTACCTAATGGAGACTGAGAGCACCCACAGCTGGATGAGCAGCAAGTAACCAGTGTTCATTTGTGACTTTCGTCTGCTTGTTTCCTGTGCCTCTTGCTGTGCATCATGAGAACTGAAGTTTGTGCTGGCTATGGATTTGTTTCCCAGCCTTTCTGTTTGTTTTACAGGGTTTAATCCAGTTTGGGAGGAAACCCTCACTTTTACCATCCACATGCCTGAAATAGCTCTGGTGAGATTCCTTGTCTGGGACCACGACCCCATTGGGAGAGACTTTGTTGGACAAAGAACTGTGGCCTTCAGCAGCCTGGTGCCTGGTTAGTCCCACTTGGGTCCTTGGTGTACACATCTAGCTGAAGAGCAGACACCTGTGAACTCAACATAGGCTCCATACATGTATCTCTGAGCCTTCACACAGGGGCTGGACAACTCCCCTGCTCTCCCAGGGTGCTATATCCAGCTCTACTTGAAGGAGTTTGGGTGCTTTTGGAAGTTGCTGCTGAGGTCTTATTTGTAACTTGGAGGCAATTTGTGTTGGGGAGGGAGGGTGACTTGGAAAACCTGTAAAAACGTAAGTTTCACTAAAGACATAAGGTTGTTTAGTGGATAAATTTCACTTTTATAGACAGTCACTGCCACTTCTGCATAAAATGCAAGCTGCTGATTATTTGTGGTGCAACATTTTTGTGTTACCAGGTTATCGACACGTGTATTTAGAAGGGCTGACAGAAGCATCCATATTTGTTCATATAACCATTAATGAGATCTATGGAAAGGTAGGTATAGTTACATCCCTCTTGGCTTTTTGTGGTTTTAAATCTTCTGGTAAAAATGGATTTAAACTTCATGGGGCTTGTGTGGTTTCTAAATGATTCTTACAGCTTAGATTCATGGCATTTTGTTTGTTGGATGAGCAGTACCTGGCTCTCTGGCACTGATCAGTAATAGTCTAAACAAATTATTCAGATCACGACTGAATGACTGCTCTGTAACCACTTTGATATCTGCCTTGCCCTTGGCACCCTGGTCACAGTGCAGGGACCAACCTTGCCATGCACCTGCTCTGGGCTCTGCCCTGTTCCTCCTGCCAGGAGAGCAGCCAGGAACAGCACTGACCATGCCCAGCTCAGGCATGTGCTGTGCACAGAGACAAGCTTTTAGCATCCAAGGTAGACTTCATTACAGTGTAAAAAGAAAAGCAGAAGGAACCAGCTTGTGTGTGCACCTCTATCTGCACACATCTAGGTTCATGTGTGGAATCACATAGACAGTCTGTGCAGGAGCTGGTTTGGCTGTTGCTCTTGATTCATGTGCACTTCAAAGAATAGACAGTTTCCTAGGCAAGACATGATAGTAAAAGAAGAGGAGGGGAGGAAAGACCCACTGGGATTTGATCTGTACCACTTAGCCTATTCTTCTACTGTGTGCTTTAATGATGGGTTGTATTATTGTTCCTAATGAAGCATGAATGTGCATTTTGTTCATACCAGTGTGGGTATCTAGTCAAGTTTCTAAGCGAGTCTGACAGCAGGCTAAGAAATAGCTTTAATTTATTTACTGTAGAAGGGTTGGATTTACAGCTGATGTACTATTACCTTGCTTGCTTGTATCACAGTCTTGAAAACATTAGCCAAATGTATGTGCATTTTTTTGCCTTTCAGTGGAGCCCTTTAATCCTCAATCCCAGTTACACAATATTCCACTTTCTAGGAGCCACAAAGGTAGATTCATTAGCATGCACTTTGCATTTGCTGGGCAGAGATTTCTCAAATGGTTCCTAATGGCATGATCTGCACTCCACACTGTCCCTCACTCCTCATCCAGACTCAGACATGTGGATTTTGCTTTGACGAAGCCCCTGCAGACAAGCCCCAGTGTAGCCTGGCACTGCAGTATGCTGCTTACAGCCTTCTCATCTCTGATCAGGAGACTTGGAGCAAACCTCTCTTGTAACTGTGACAGGTGCCATCCTCATGAGGAGCAGTGTGGCCATGCATGAAGTGGTGGGGACCTGTGCTGAGATGTTAAGGTGTTAATTGCTTGGTGTGAATCTTTGCTTTGCCGCATCTTAAACTTTGTCTTCATCATCCATAAGTACTCTGAGAGCAGAAAGCAGCCCTTCGTGTGGGCCTCCTTGTGGAACAGCCTCTCATCTCCCTGCTTATCCTCTCCTTTCAGAATAAGCAGCTGATAGGCCTCAGAGGGCTGTTCAACAAGACCCCCAAGCACAGCTCTGCAGAGAGCAGCGGGCACTACGTGCGCAAGCGCTCCATCGGCGACCGCATCCTCCGGCGCACGGCCAGCGCGCCAGCCAAGGGCAGGAAGAAAAGCAAGATGGGTTTTCTGGAGGCTGCTGACATCAGGGACAGTGCTTCTGAACCCACGGACCTGAAGGACAAAGAAGGAGTCGTCAGGCGCTCGAGCAGGAGCTTGCAAGCACGTCCTGTGTCTATGCCTGTGGACAAATACCTTCTGGTGGGATTGCCCTGCCCGGGAGATGAAGCTGCCCAGGACGCCAAAGGAAAAGAGAATGCATCTGGTAAGATGCTCCCAAAATTGCTTTTCTTGTAGTAATTTCAAGCAGTCTATTGAAAGGCTTAGTTCTGCAGTCCCTATGCAAGCAGCTTTATTCAGCCCAAAGAAGATTCTTGTATTTTAACAGCTCCTTATACTCTTTGATAAATGACACCCTGGGAAGTTGTGTCTACTCTCCAAACTAGACAAATGAATTACAATAATGTCTGGAAGTGCTCTTAAAAGGACACTTGCCAAATTTATTTTCATAATTTACAGACCAACCTTCAATTACACATCATTGATCTCTGGTTTGCTACTGTCTGTTTCCTTTTGAAAGCAGAGCTTTTGGAAACAGAGCTGTTTACTTACAAAAACCAGAGCTGCTGGCATGGTGGGTTTCCTCTCTCCATTTCTAAGGAGGAAGAACAGCATGCAGAATATGTTTTTGGCAACAGAAATAATAAAGGCTAATGCAGACTTCCAGACAGATGTAAAAGTAGGTCAAACGTTGTATACATCAGCCTTGATACTCTTCTAAATTAATCAAATTAAGTAGCCTAGGTTATATGGAAAGCATGTGTTAGGATAAAGCTTGGTCTTACTGATACACTATGCAGTTTCATTCTTAAAATAGCTTTTATGTAAGTGTCTTCAGGAATAACAGACTTGGGTTTGAAATCCAGTTATTCCCATGACTACTGGAAGGTTAATTGTTTGACCTGCCTAATATTTTATTTACTGGAATATTTAAATAAGGAAGCACTGAATAGAAAGGCTGTAATTCATTAGATCTGCTGGCTCCACCTGGAATTCATCCCTAGTCCAGGGCTTCTATGGTGCTTTTTGGGGGTGTTTTTTTGGGGTGAAGGGAATACTGCTCAGCTCTAAATGTTTTCAGCAGCTTCCAGCAATCACAGGAGCCACCCCAAAATAGGAGCCCTACCAGGCACAGATGAGGAGGGGTTGTTGAGCCACCCTTGTTCTACTTACCCATAGCTGTGGCTTTGGAGGAACAGATAATCTGGGCATCACCTTGTAAAAGATATTACTGAGGAGAAACAGCAAGTGAAACAAAACCGAATTTTTTTTCTACCAGTGTAAGAAGAAGCTTTAGACAGGAAAAAGATATTCCTGGTAAAGGAAGTAAACTCTGAAATGCTGCATTTAGAATTGAAACATCCTCCAGACAAGCCTGTGAAGATAACACTGTTCAGCTGTTCTTTGCAACAGATGTAATAATTTATTGGATATTGCCTCTTAAAAAATGCTACAAACAAGGACACAAAATTCTTTTAGAAGAGCTTTCCACAGTTTTTCAAGGTCGTGGGTGTTTACTTAAAGCAAAAAAAAAAAAAGTTGCAGAAAACACTGGCCCTGGTGAGCTGACTTCAAAAGCTCTCAGAGGGAATGACCCCTGCCTCTTCTAGCTGTGGAAGGAAAAGATCTGTCCCTTGGATCTCTGTAACCCCTGTGGAGGAGGCCAGGCCACCTTAGACATGTAGAAGTGAGAGGTGAAGGAGGCACAATTCCAGATGGAGTCCTCTCCTGTCCCCAAGGGCCCTTCTCTGTGCTGCAGGGCCATCCAGGGCTCTCCTGACTGCACTATGCTGGGAGGAGATGAAAAAGGAAATCCTTAAATTGTAGTATTTTACATTAGCTCCATGTAAAAGACACTCTGGAGTCCCTCTACTTGATGCTTTTTACTCAGCTCTTTTAAGCATGCATCTTGTTTCACAGTATTATGTTTTAACAGAGCTGTTTTGTTCTGTCTTTATTGCCATGCTTCTTTGTAGTACAAATGTGAATAGGAACACAGCTGAAGGTAATACCACGTGCAAGCTATGATCTGGTACCTCATCAACATTATTTGCAACAAGTATTACATCACGTGCTTGATGTAATAGACATTCAAAGGAAGTTTCAATGAAGTGCCTGCAGTTGTATTTTTCCATTTATTCATATCACTCAGATAATTTGTACTAAACATGCACAACCCCATAGTTAAGTTCTGTCACAACTGTGCCTAATTTTGCGTTCTTCATTTGTCTGTCTGAGGACAAAATAGTTGTTGATAAACAGAACACACTATTGTATGCAACTAATATCTTTCTTATTTAATTTAGCCAACAGTGGTGACAATACAAATGGGAAGGAAACAAACTTGAAAGAGTCTGGCTTTCCATGTTCTGACAAAACAGCAAATACTTCAAATCTGATGTCTCAATTTGAGAAGGAGAATGACCAGAAGGAGACTGCAGATCACCCCTTGGTACCACCTCTACAGGAGCAGCCTGAAAATTTAAGATTTGCAAGTGGTGTAGCTGAAACAAATCAGGAAAATAATCTCTCTGGTGAAACTGCCCCTCTAATGCAGGGCTCTGATTTTGAACTTTCCACAGAAAAAACACATGACAAAAACTCTGCAGACACTGGAAAGGAAGATGGCACTAAGGGGTCTAAGGAGAAAATGCCTCCTGTAGGGACTTCCCTTTCTCAGAAGGCAGAGATGGAAACTCACAAATATGATGCCCTCAAGCCAAGCACTGCAGCACCTCTTTCTGTGACAGATATCTCTCCTACCCTTTGTTCTGATGTTCCTCATGTGCCCCCCAAGGTAAGGATGGAGGACAGTGACATTTCTCTCCTCATAGATGAAGTTTCTCTAGCGAATGAGAGCGAGATGGATAGTGCTGTGTCAGCTCTGATTGGGCAGTTTGATGTCACAGGTGACCAAACTGATGTCACCCTGCTCTCAAGTCATGGCAGCAGCAGCCAGACTTTTGGTGTGGCAGCTGCACACACACACATCCTTACCATGGATCTCAACAGCCCCTGTAAGCACAACTTTACTAACACAAATCCCACCAAATCCCCTTTATTCTCCACCCCAGACACTACCACGTTCTCCAGCCCTGGGACTATGGAGTATTCTGTGTACACAATCATCCAAGAGGCAACTCTCACCCCAGCTGCTGAATGCAAGACCCACAATGAATTAGCTTGCAAGAAAAAGTTCAACAGTATAGAAAATAACTTGCCTAGCTGTCCCTGTCCTTCACCCCTCTCTTTGCTAAACGCAGATCCCAAAAGAAAATGTGGAACAAGCTGGGAAGCCCCAGAGTCTGCCAGTTCTTTTGCTTCCAATAGCCTCATCTTTGAGGAGTTACTTGTTGACCCTCCCACTGGTGAAAATTCAGAATGCAGCAGTCTTGTGGAAGTAGATGGGGATCCACAAGATGTCTTGGTGACCACATGTGAGTACAAAAGGGAAGACATGAGCCAGCTGGCTTCCCCTTTGAAGCTGAGGCCAAAGCAGGATTCCACCGGGCATGGTGGTGAGAGGACCTCTGGGAACAGTGCAACTGTTGAGCTCCGTGCTGCTGCCCTGGGCTGCTCAGATAACTTCAGGACTGCAGGGGGTCAGCTCCCATTTCTGATAAGTGAAAACGTTGGCTTTTTGTATCATCGTCGCTCAGAGAAGCAGAAGACTGTGATGTGTGATGAGAGGTCCCAGCACACCACGCACCCACCGGTGCTCAAATCCACTTTGGCTTTCCCCCCTCCTCCAGCCTTCAAGCAGACCAGCCCTTGCAAATCCAAGAGCCTCGGGGACTTGACATCAGAAGATATTTCCTGCAATTTTGAAAGTAAGTACCAGTACATAAGTAGGAGCTTTATCTCATCAGGCATGAGAGACAAGAAGCTCGCTGCTATGCAGAGCGTGCGACCGCATTCCACGGATGCTCTGACGGAACAGCTGAGGAAGTTGGTGTCCCTGGACCAGGAGGAGAGCTGTCAGACCCTCTGCTCCAGGCAGATTGATGAAGACTGCCCAAAGGCTCTGGTCAGAAAACTCTCATCCAGGAGCCAGAGCAGGGTGAGGAACATCGCCAGCCGTGCCAAGGAGAGGCAGGAGGCCGCCAGCAAGCAGAAACCTTCCAACCCCAGTAGTGTGGCTGGGGTGATCCTTAGGAACAAACCCTCAGCATCTCCTCACCTCATCAACAGGCACTCCACGGGCTCCTACATAGGCAGGTACCTGAGCAGCTTCCCCGGGGGGCAGGTGGGGGTGGAGGGCCGGGGCATTCCTGAGGGCGCCTGCGCCGCTTTGCACTACGGCTGCGGCGACCGCCTCTACGCGCACGATCCCGTTCTGCAGCTGGAGCCCCACGGGGATGATCAGCCTGAAATTTACTTCCTGCTGAGACTGTAGATTGTATAAATGTACATCTTCAACGTTTACAAACTGTCCCATTGAAATGAAGGATTTTTAACAAGAAGTGCTGGGTTTGAGGGTCTAAATTATTTAGAAATGCAATTCTGTGCTAGTGATTCAGTCGTGACTTAATGTGCCCTTTCCTGTCAAAGCTTATGTAAATAGAAGCCATGTTCTGTCCTTATTGTATGTGTTACTTTGATTTAGAGATGATAAAGTGAGGTAGTCTGGGGACTATTTGCATGCAGCAAGCACTTGCAGCATTTTGTATTTGCCATGTGTGTCATTTTGTAGTCGAGCACATCTCTGCTCCTGGCCCACCCCCCCAGTCAATACAACAGTGTTCTGTTTTCCTGGTGTCTTAGCCTGATTGTTTGGAAAATCATGTCCAGTGATCACTTTTTGGCCTTTTTGGTGTAAATTCTGCTAAGCACAGGGCTTTCTGCAAGGTCTTTGGGGTTAAACTGCTGAACTGGAACTTGTTCTGCACAAGTACAAGCAGGCTCCAAGTGAGACCCTTCGTTAGCATCACTGTTTTCACTCAGAGTTGTACTTGATAATTAATGTTGATCTTACATGTTTCCATGTATGAATTATGATTTTACAGCAAGCTGTAGAGTTTGGGTTCTACAGCAAAATTTGTAGAATTAGGGTTGGTCCATATTTGTGAGTAATGTGTAGATTTGTCCTCTGCCCATTCTGTGAAGTATCCTAAGAGTTGTCTTCCTTTTTGGTCACCATGTTGAGTGCTCATGTCAGGACAGCATGGAACATGGGAGTAATTATGCATTTATGAATGGAAAACACTTAATTTCTGCATTTTTTTAAATATATTTTTTTACTGGTTGTGTGTGTAGCTTCAGCACAGTAGCAGATCTGTTTTCTGTATATTTGTAATTTTATTGCTGAATTGTTGACAGTCAGTGGAATATTTAAAGCTGACATGGTAGAGTACCAGTTTTGACTGTCCATCTTCATGTTTTTCTATGAATGCTGAAAGTGAATTGAGCAAGTAATCTCAAACACCTGAACCTTCCCTGTAGGGAAAAACATAGCTTTATTTTGGTTTTAAGATATTCTTTGTCTTCACTGTAAGTTTTTTCTTATATGTAAAAGACATACCTTTTACCTCTTTCTTTTGTAATGCAGAGTATTATTCTTCTTGAAAACATAATTAAAATAGATTTTTAAGCACTTGCTTTCATGTTTACTGAAACTGTTACCAGCTACCTCTGGACAGAGATGCTTGATGCCCCGATGAAGTGTTTTGAAGATTGGAAGCATTTGCTTCCATATAATCCATTTCAGTTTAATTCAGTTTTTTGTATTAAACCAATTGCACCAGGTATCTTTACATGATAACCATTTGACCATCTCTTTCTTAATTTGCTAGAAACGGAGAGCACTCAGGCTCTGGAGGGAAGAACTTGAGGTCCAGAGGAGCTGAGCAGAATAGGCAGGTGAAGAATCTCCCCAGGACTGACCCACGTTCTGTTCTCCTACCTGCTCTGCAGGGCCCAGGCCAGAGCAGTGCTGCCCTTCTTTGGGTACCAGGTAGAAAATATGTTTAACCCCCCAAACCTGGGAGCTGTTCCTCTCCTTACTGTTAAGTTTGTAGTTAAGGAATCACTGAATTAGGAACTATTCTCTAACCAGATGTCAAAGGTGCTTGAAACCTCAATTTCTCTTTCCAGATGAGAGGCTGTATAAACAGCAGTTTATCTTTTGCTTAAAACTCTACATATTGCTGCTGAATCTGGAACTTGAAAAAGAGTAGAAGTGTAGGGCAAAGACAAAAGATGGAACAGAAAGTTAAAGACCTTGTTTAGCTGGTGAACTTCTGAGTGTGCTAACTGGGAGGTTAAGATGAAATGGAGATGAGCAGACATCATCTCTAGTGAGCTCACTGGTATAAACCCAGTATTTTAAAGGACACTGAAGTCTCTACCAGGTTATAATCTCACATCCATTGGATTTTTATCTATTGGTTCAACTGAGTGAGCTTCACTTTTTTTCATGGAACAGAAGGTGTACAGACAGGTCCATCCCTATGGTGATGGGAACTGTACCTAGTGTGTAATACCAGGCTGTTGTGGGCAGGCTCAGGTCTAAGTACTGGGCCAAATGCATCTCTGGAATAACTAAAAGGTGTGATATACGTTTGCCTTACTGGTTATAAACTTTTTGACATACTAAAGCAGTGTTTTGGTTAGATACCACACACTTTTTCTGTGAAATTCTGATCCTTGGCATAAACTTGAAAATAAGGCAGGAATGGTCCAGGCATGCCTGTGGGAATCAGTGCTGTGGGTGCCCCAGAGAGCAGCTGGCTGCCTGGGGATCAGCCAGAAGGAAACAGTGGCCTTTTTGGGGTGCTTTTAGGAGCCTGGAAGCATGCTGCCAGTCCAGCTGCTCCCATCCTGAAGGTACTTCTGACAGCTCCTGCTCCTCCTGTGTCTGCAGGGTGAGGTGTTCTCACTGGTGGGTATTGGTAACACCAGCCCAGAACTGGTGGGGTGGGATGTAATCATGGTGTAATGTGGTGATACTCTCCAAATGACAGACAGCAGTTGGTCTCATCCTGAAGTTGTGCTGCAGGAGTGATTGCAGCACCAGAGAAAATCTCACCCAGGGGTAATATGCTTCATACAGTGATGCTGAAACATGGTGCTGAATAGCAGCAGGAATGGGACAGTCAAGAAATCCAAGCACTTTCTAAACTCATCTCTGTCTTTAAACCTCACTGAACATCTGGTACCTAGATTACAAGAAACATTTCATAGAGCCAGGATTTTTAGGTGGATGGCTGGAACAGACCAGCAATCTGCAGTTCAGGCATTCATGAGGCCATTTGTTTTTTCAGTCCTTCCCCAAAATGAATTAAACAGTGTATGAACCAAGCTGCAGCTTCTTGAAAATCCATTTAGTGGAGGCTTTTTTAGTGCTGTTGCAAACTGCAGCTTATGCCACCACTGATTACTCCCAGTGCACAAAACCAAATATTTGTGGTTGATGTTGGCCTTCACTTTCCAGCAAGAAATTGTTTTATCTGACTGTTCAGTTGAAGGCCCTCTTACCACACAAGTTTCTTATGATGTCACAGCCTTTCCTTTGACATCCTACCTGGAAAAAGCCCCTGAAGTCTCTCTTTTTACCACAATGTGTTCATTTCCAGGGCTCTCCTGTGGAAGTTATGATCTCCAGTACTGTTCAGGAAGTGTAGGCACCAGAACCAGTTGCAGCATGGCAGGGGCAGTTCTGTCAGGGGAAAGCCCTGTCATTTTCCACAGCTCTGAACAGAATAACTGATTGCTGGGAACTCTGACAAACAAAGACAAGCTTTTGTGTGTCTGTTCCTAAACAATCAGTCCAATGGCCAAGGCTTCTTTTGCACAGTGAAGGAGAGAGCTATAAATAAAAGGCATGAATGGGTAAGTGCTGCTGGAAACTTTGACAGTGTTAGGATCATGCATTTGCTGAAAGAGGTGATATTTATCTCTTTTTCAAAAGAGTGAATGACCTTGCTGGAATGAAAAGCCAGTGCACTGAGAATGATGCAAAACTTGTGATTATTTCATACTCTTCTTTCAGAAGCTTGGTCATGAAGTAACAGAACACAAAAGGAAACAAAGGTATTATTCAGTTCAAATTCTTTGACTTGAAAGGGGGAAAAAAAAAAGAGCTATTTAGCAGATCCCTAACTTCTGTAGTATTTTGTTTCCTATACATTTAGTAGCAACTCAAATAAGATTATTTTCCTCTGAAACTTCATTTTCAAGCTGTCTTCTGTCCAAACTGCATGTAGGTATAATTTAGCTGGAAGAAACAATTTCTATCTTCACTTAGGATCTCTACTCTTCCAGTATGTATTTTTAAAAGCAAGAAGATGTTATGAATGCAGAGGGTGCTTTTACTCTTTCTCATTTAATACATGCATTTGTTCTCTAGCAGGACAAATCAGAAGAGGGGAATAAGCAGTTATTTTCACCTAGTAAAGGCTGTTGGTTCATGTCCTGGGCTAGCAGGCCTGAATTACTTTTTAACTTAGTGAAAGGATGGGTAAAGTAATCTCTTCCAGCATCCCCAGAGAACAGTCAATAGCAGCAAAGATGAGAATGAAGTATTACTTGTAGGAAATTGAATTTTACTGCTGCCTAGAGGAGCTTCAGCTTTTCCGAGATAGCTACAAAAAAACCACCAAAAAAACAACCGAACAACCCAAAACCAAACACCAGACTCTAACCCAACAACCCCTCAGGTGTTCTCCATTGCAGTTCCTGCATCAGTTTCCTGCCAGGAGGGCCAAGTGGGAGTTCCCTGAGGATGCCAAGGAGCCCAGGAGTGGCTTTGTTGCCCTCCCATTGCAGAAGGGTGCTCAGTCATTAGTGTTCCTCTTTCTGCACACATTTAAAACATTAATTCTGAAAAAAAGTGAAAGCCAGAGAAAGAACAGCCAGGACTGCCCCCAGAATCATGGTGAGTAACTGATGGTTTCTGTGATTTGGTTTGGGAAGGGCTTAATGCAGCTCCTGTTCGCAACAGGGAAAACAATGCCCCAAGACCCTCAGTCCACAGGCATGAACAGTGTGGCAAAGGGATTACACTGATTGCAGAGCTGCTCAGACATGCAGAAGGAGAAATAAATTACATTTCTAGCAGAGATTATCTTTCAGAGTCCCATATTGACTGAGACAGCAACAAATGAAAGCAGGCAGTGCCCACATGGGCCTAATTGAGCACTGGGGTTCTAGTTTTGTTGTTATTGGGGAGCTGCAGTGTGTGTGTCAGTGGGTGAATTTAGTACCTGCTGTAGCTGTGGACTAAATGGGAGAATTTGCAGTCCAGGTACAGCTTGCAGCTGAATTACCTGGCCTCCTCTGGCTGGCTGTTTGAGGCCACAGCTTGAGTCCTGTGTCCAGTTCTGGGCCCCTCAGCTCAGGAAGGAGATTGAGGTGCTGGAGCAGGTCCAAAGGAGGCAACTGGGCTGGGGAAGGGACTGGAGCACAGATCCTATGAGGAGAGGCTGAGGGAGCTGGGGGTGTTGAGGCTGGAGAAGAGGAGGCTCAGGGGAGACCTCATCACTCTCTCCAACTCCCTGAAAGGAGGTTGGAGCCAGGGGGGGGTTGGGCTCTTTTCCCAGGCAACTCTCAGCAAGACAAGAGGGCACAAGAGGGCTCAAGTTGTGCCAGGGGAGGTTTAGGTTGGCCATGAGAAAGAATTTCTTTACAGAGAGGGTGATCAGGCATTGGAATGGGCTGCCCAGGGAAGGGGTGGATTCTCCATCCCTGGAGATATTTCAAAAGAGCCTGGATGTGGCACTCAGTGCCATGGGCTGGGAACCACGGGGGGAGTGGAGCAAGGGTTGGACTTGATGAGCTCTGAGGTCCCTTCCAACCCAGCCCATTCTAGGATTCTATGATTCTATGTCAGGTGTACAAGTCAGTGTCTGTACATGCAAGGAGTCCTTTGCCTAAGGAACTGCTGGGTTTTGCAAACCCTTTGCAGCAGGGGCTTGTCTCTGTGTGTGCCTCTGTCCTGCTGTACCTCTGAACTTCAGACTTTATCATGATGTGGGAATGGTTCCTTCACATTGGTGACAGATCCAATCCTGGCATGGAGGAAACATGGCCACGTCCAAAATGACAGCATGGTGCCTGAGAGCCCAAAACCTGGGGACAGGGACATCTCCAGGAGTGTCCCAGGGAGGCTGTGGCACTGATGATCAAGGGCACCCCCCTGGCTCCCCCTGGCAGTGTGGGGTGGCAGGAGAGAGAGGAGGTGGCTCCAGGAGGGAAGAGTCCCCAGTTCAGAGAGGACATTGCTGCAGCATTCCATGGGGCTTCCTGTTGTTTCCCTGCTAGGAGCAGTGCTGGAGGTAAAATGCTGGGTTAGATCTGCTCCATCAGCCTGGGGTGACAGTGCTTCTCCTGGAGCTCAGCTGTTCCTGCTTCAGGCACTGTTCTGTAATGGCTTTACTTGGATGGTTAATTTAGGTACATCTGGGTAAGGACTTAAGTTTGTAAAGTCAGAGAGTATTTATGTGATCCCCTTTTAAGGAATAATAGTCTCAAGGGAGCTCTTTTTTAAGGGAAACAGATGTCTTGAAGCAGATGATTAATTCATGCTTAGTTTTCAAGCCCTCATTTGACTTATGGGCTTTTAAAAGTGGATTCTTTCTTTTAATTTAGTGCTTTGGTTCTTAAACATTTGCAGCCAATGTTGTGGTTCAAGCTGTATTAGTCTAAAGCTACACTTTTAAATTAAGTGGAACAGTTCTGATGACACTGGCACTGCTGAGAAAATGGAGTTGCAGAATAGCTGTGAGTGATGTTAATTTGACATATTTTCAGCACCACTAATATTTTTTTCAGTGAAATGAAGATTTGCTTGCAGCAGAGCAGATCCTTTTTCATGGCAGAGTTCAGCAGAATAAAATCAAGTGCTAAACTTGGGTTAAGTCAGTGTGGATCTGGGGTGTAACCACAGAAGGTGGTAGAGTTTCCCCAGATGTGTGCTAGGATGGAAGTCAGTTTCTCGACTACTTTTTCAGGGTCAGTCCATTTAAAGATGTTTGGAAGACAAACACTGGAGATGCCAGCTTGATGTGGGATGTGGTTTTGAGGCTTCTTGTAGTTTTCCATGTCTGAACTTCAAATAGAGGTGACACTGAGTAAGGGAGATGGTAATGAATACTGTTGTACTTATTTTGTCTTGGGACTTGGCTGCTAAATATTTAAAACATATGCTTAGTCATCTTAAGGGTGAGGGCACACATACTGCTTTGAATTAATTTAAATAAATAGTAACTATATTGACCTGCACTCCCACTTTTGTCCTGTAGTTTGAGTTATGCATAAAATGAGGCTTTCATATTAATCAGCTGCATTCCTAATCCTGGAAGATAATCATTAGGATTTCCTGGTTTGATCTGTGTAGTCAGTGGGCCAGGGTTCAGCCCTCTGCACAGGTCCTGCCCTCTGGAGGAGACTCCTCTGTCCCTGGCTGCAGGCACAGGGTGCTCACTGGGTGCTCACTGGGTGCTCACTGGGTGCTCACTGGGTGCTCACTGGGTGCACTTGGTGTTGGAGGGGATCTGTGAAGAAGGAGCAGAGGGGACCTCCTGTCATGTTATCTCCCCAGGTGAAGGAATGTAATGCCACCACAAAGTCCCTGCTCTTCTCCAGAGAGCTTGAAACAAACACAGGGAATCTACTAATGGAATAAAAAGACAAATTTGAGAGCAGTTTGGAATAAGGCTGCCAGCATCCTTGGAGGGATAAAGGGGACAGAGACAAAAATGCCTCAGGGCTCTGCAAGTAAAGCCAAATGTCTGAGCTTGATCCTGCATTGGTTCACCCCAGGTGGAGTGTGGGACCACTGGAGCCATGAGACCTTTGCTGCAGGGGGACCCTTCCCCACCCAGCAGTGTGAGAGAAGGCTGTGGAGGAATTAATGTCTGGATTTCTCTGAAGGCAATATGTGCTTTCATGAGATAAAACAAGATTTACTTATTAATACAGTTTTTAATTTGGAAGATAAATCCTCAGCACTCTCCTTTGCCTCTGGTCTCCACACTCACTCTCTCTGCCAGGCACAGTACTGAGCCAGCAGAACCCTGCTAGACATGACAGCAGGGGTGAAGGGAAAAGGCCTGATCAACACATGTCCAGTAAATTGTCCCTTTTATTTCCTTTGTGAAAAGCACTTCTTGTTTTACTCAAAAGATGTGAAAGTGTGTTTCTTTTGCCAGGAATTCAAGTCCAGGAGGATGCAAGCTCTTCTCTGCTGTAGGTCTTTGCTAGGGATCAGGCAGAGGGATTCAGTCCAGTGCCAAATGAAATGGTTTCTATCACTTCAACAGTTTTGGCAGCACCTTCTGCTGCACTTAATAGAGATGCTAAGTGCTTAGCAGGATGAATAAATGCAAGCAATGGCTGATTTCTGCTTCTGAATGCAAAGCTTAGAACAAGGAATAACTTTACGGATTGTGTTTCAGCTGCAATAGTATAAATTAGACCCGAATTCTTAGTCACTGGTCATACACATCAAATACATTTTCATTGGTTTTGAAGTGAAATATTTGTGAGGAAAGCACTGGTATGACTTGTAGAAACAATGCTGTAAGCATGACAATTCTGTCTTTCTGATGTGTTAAAGCTTTGCCAGGCTCAACAGGCTAGAGGCTGCAGTTGCTGAGTGGATATGTGTTCTAGAAAGTCTTAAGTGTTTCTGCCAAACAAAACTTTGCTGTGGAGTTCCAAGTAACTGATGTAAGAAAATGTCCTGTTTAGCAGCCCAGAGGTGCTGCACTCCCAGGTAGGTGGCTGGGTCTGTGGGGGTGATGGGCTGAGTGGGGGGGCTTGAGGAGGGGGGATGGCTGGGATGGTCTCACATGGGTACTGACAGAGAAAGGATGGCAAGGCTCAGCCCAGAGCCACAGCCACCCAAAAATCCAAATAAAAGATTTGTGTTCACTTGTGTCATTCCAGTAAATGACCAGGGAAAATATTCCAAAATGTCTTAAAACTCCTTTTGGACTTCCTTGAGAACAATTCCTGTGGAAAAGAGAGAAAGCACGAGTCAGGAGGAAGAACTTCACTGGTGTTGTTACCAGATTCCAGGCCCTCTCAATCCCTCTGGCTCTGAACTTGACATTGTTACTCCTTTTAGATAGAGATCTGCTCTCCTGTTGAACACAGATGGATACTAAAGCAGATAATGATTTTCTTCCTAAGAAAAAAAGAGTTAAGTTGGTTCTTCTATAGAGGTTGTTTGGTTTGGTGATGTGGCTCTGAATTGCTCCTCTGTATGTATTTGATTCCAAATACTGATCACTGACAACTGAAATATCTAAAAAACAAAAAAAAGCCAGGCTACCTCTGGAAAATCCTTCTTCTTTTTCTTCTTTATGTCTTTAGGCCTAAGAAAAAGCAGCTGCCAATACATCCAGCAGCTGGCAAGTAAAGTGCTGTCAGTGAACCTGACTTGCTGTGAAATATTGGTAAACAATCAGTTACGTTAAGGGGAGCCAAATTTGACAAGATCTCCACTTATTATCCTGTCATTTTTGTGGGAGACTCTGCCACTGCTGTCAGATCCATCTGTGCAGTTGCACAGCCTGTGCATACAAATCACTGAGTCTCACACGTGAGGAAAGATGTTGGAGAAATCTGGAGCTGAGGAGGGAAGATGAATAGAAGAGCTGTAAATAAGTAGTTAGAACTGAATTTAGGTAACTGACTGGCTGAGACCAGCCAGACCTGAGTTGTGGTGTGTGAGTGGTGAAAAAGCTGTCTGGCCCAATGCAAGCATGATTTGAAGTAGTCTGTGAAGATCATGTTATCTGCAGCTTGGTTCAGCACAGAAAGATATGGAGAGGAGGCAAAAGAGAGTTGTAGCTGGGAAAAGTATTAAAAGAAAAGCAGGTAGAAAGGTTGCAATTATAATATATTTTCTTTCAAAATCAGACAAATTGATCACTTGCCATAAAAACCACTGCTAGTGTAGTAGAAATGCTTTGGAAGCATTGGCATGGAAATATGAACAAATGCTAGAGAAATTTCAAGGAGTTAATATATATATATATCCCTAACTATATTCTATGATTGTTCATTCTGTTCCTTCAAAGAGGCTGAAGTTGTTGGGTAGCTGACTGAATGGTGTCTTCAAGAAAAAGAAAGTGATCAGATGTGCTCAGGAGTGTATGAAAAGGGAGAGCTAGTGAGAGGCTCTGCTGCTCTTCTCCTTGGGAGGAGAGACTTCTCTGGAAAAATAATTGAGAAATTCAAAGTGGTTGTCATGATATTTCAGTCATCAGTGATAAATAAATAAACATTTGACTAATTCTGAAACTAGCTCAGTAAAAAATGAATCCTATTGCTATCCTATCCTATTCCCAGTGGTGAAGCCATCTCCCATTGCTGCCAGACCTGTCTGCTCCTGGGGTACCAGTGCTAGCACAGCTCATACTGGGAGGACCTGCAGTGGGAAGGGATGGAGTGACAGCAGAACATGGTAGGATGTCACAGAAACTGGTTGGGGTTCTAAGCTGGCTCCCTTAGCAGCACCAACACCTCTGGGCAGCTGGGCAGAATAACTAAACAGCTGCCAAATGTGCAGCCATTAAAACTTAATAAGTTACTTGTTGAGATGTTAATTAAAGACAGGTTTGTGCCTTGTGCACAGCAGATCTGGGTTACCTCAGCTCTCTGAGGCCTCTGGTGCAGATGCTGGCAGGGACTGTCACACAGCACCTATATTGCCATTCAGGTGCCTTTGGCAGCTTGGGATTTTCACTTGCCTGTCAGTGCAAACCTGAATAATATATTTAGCTACTCTAAATTTAAATGGATCCTTTCATTTCTGTGCCACTGGTCCAACCCTCAACATATCAGATCTGTTTGGAGATACTTAGGGGTGTCAGGCTTGGAAAATGTAGTGAACTCGCATATTCTCTACTGTCTAAACTTGTTTAGAATTTTCCTCCATCATGGGTGTCGTGGTTCCTCTCCTTTTGGCTACTCTACAGTATAGAAGAAAAGCTGCAGAAAGTGTTTTGTAAAACTTTTGCTGTGAAAGAAGCAATTGAGCTAAAAAACCAGAACAAACCCAACAGCTATTGAACAACTTCTCTTTGATTTTAGAAAAATAATGCAGCAAGCTGTTTCCTAGTCAAATCACCCTTCAGCCAGCAAAGATCCTGTTGGAAAAGACCACATCTGAGGACTTCTTTTCTTCTTTTCTGAGGCCTACCCATATGGCCTCTCCATGTGGCAGCCCTGGCAGGTGTCACTTTGCCCTGGTGAATTTATGGCATTGTCCAGACCTGATGCATGTGTCCACACAACTAGTGTGGGTAAGAGGAAAGCAAAAATGATCTGCCAGAGCAATCAGCTGGTGGCTTTGAGAGCCAGAGAACATCTGTGCTCTGCTTGGTGGTCCAAGTGAAGCCACTGACCTGAGGCAGGAGGATTCTGGTGGCAATTCCCCCTCCAGCCTGGGTGAAGCACTCAGAGGGATCCCAAGGAGGGCTGAACACAACCTTGTGTCAAAGCAGGCACTGTCAGTCCTGCCCCTGGGGAGTGTCTGGGTGACAGCTGAGAGCAAGCAGTTGGTGTCTGAAATGTTTGGGGATTTGTAGGTTTTTTTGTGTGGTTGTTGTTTTTTTGCTTGGTTGGTTTTGTGGTTTGTTTTTTTTTCTCAGACAGCCTTTGTTCTTTCCCCTTCCCCAAAGGAAACCAAGATTTCACCCGTGTAGGAGCAAGCTGCAGGGTGGCTTTAGCTTCCCCTGGCATGTGTTTTCCCCTCTGTTTGATCAGCATAATTAACAGCTCACAGCCTCCAGTCCTGGTTTTGACGCAGGTCTTTCTTGGAGCTTTGGAAAGGTCCCTGAGCTTCTCTCCCCTCTTGCCTCTCAGAGGGGTGGGAGGTTTGGGGCATTTCACTCCCCCCAAGGGCAGAAGCAGTGGTGGGGTGGGGTGGGTGTCTGCAGGCAGGACCTGGCTGTGGGTGCAGGGAGTGCAGAGGTGGCAGCAGTGCCCAGACAGGGGTCCTGCCTGATAGAAGGCACCCAAGGGAAGTGAGGGATGTTTATTAAAACCCAGTGAGATCTGCACATGGATGGGGGAACAAGCTGCACCCTGGGCTGCTGCAGGGATCAGGGATGTGCTGCTTTGCCCAGAGCAGCCTGGGGAGTGTCCAGCATCACCTAATCCAGAGAGGGATGGAGTCATGCTCCAGCAGGCTGTCAGAATGGGAGTTTCTGAGCATTTTTGTTTTTTTCATTCTGGATGGGAATATTTCAGGTAACATTTGATCATTATTTTTCAACTTTTTTTTGTTACTATGGAGACCGGGAGCTTTGTGAAGCCAGACAGAAGCTCTCTAGGTGCAGTTGGAGCAAGCTTAGACATTTCTGTCTCTTTTGGCCCCTTGTCAAATCTTTTAACTTTCTGGAAAGAGGAAAAAAGAATCAGAATGGCATATGCAGAATATTATACTTTAGATTAAAATTCAGTGGCATAAACATGACTGAATCTGCATTTGAAAACAAAAGCTAACTCAAAATTCCCTCTCCCACAGCCACTGCTCTGCATATGAAAGGTTTGTGCCAATGAAAGCAGCAGGTATGGGTGTCAGACAGGCACCCACCCCTTTTAAAACAAAGGCAGAAGGAACCTACCTGTACCTGGGAATGACAGAAACCAAGGAGGTGGAAGAAGATGGTGAAAAATGTCTTGTTTGTCATATGTATTCAAAGCCAAGAACTGTTGGATAGGGATGGTAAAATCTTATCTCATCAGACTTCCCATGATTAAATACTGACACTGGACTGCAGTGTGCCCAGCCCTGCTTGAAGGCAAGAGCCCTGATGGGTGAATGCAGGGAGGTTTTGCAGCTCCTGGGTTGTGGCAGCAATCCTCAGCCAGGGACCAGGGATCAGTTCAGTGCTGAAGCTGCTCCAGGGGGAAGCTGGGGAAAGGCACTTGTGGCAACGAAAACCCATTTATTTGTCATGCCATGAGTTTTGGGGTATCAGGAGACACAAATAATGAACGTGATGGACGTGGGAGAATTTGAATAGGATTTTAAAAGTTACTTTGCAACAATCCTCAGTGCAGTGACAGTGCTACAGTGCTGGGAGATTTCATCTTCCACAGTAATCACAGAAGGGTTTGGGTAGGAAGGGACTTTCAGGGCCATCGTGTCCACCCCCCTGCAGTGAGCAGGGGCATCTTCAGCCAGATCAGGTTGCTCAGAGCCCCTCTAACCAGACCTGGGATGTTCCCAGGGATGGGGCATCCACCACTGCTCTGGGCAACCTGAGCCAGAGTCACCTGATAGAATCATCTGGCTGTGAAAATTGTTACATAGGAAGTTTGAGTAGTAATAGGAGGATGGTTTTCTCTTCTCTGTATTACACAGAATGCTGGATTTTGTGTCAGCTTAATAAACACCAGGAATAAATCAATGACTGATTGCAGCAATAGTGCTTGTGCCACAAAGCATCAATTAATAAATGACCACTGCTTAGACAGACTTGAGCCATGCTTACTTTGCAGGCATTTTAATTGCAGAGGGAAGGGGGTTTGAAGGCTTTTTCATAAAGCCAAGGAACCACTGGCAGTATTTGAAAGTAAAGCAGGATACTGCACTGGAAGGACTTGATGGTACAGTTTTAATTAAGTTGTTCTTTTCCCCTCCCTGGAGCAGCTACTGCTTATGAGATCAAAACATGCAAGCCCAAGATGAAATGGTACAGGAAGGGATAGTTCAAAACCACAGTTGCTTATGTTCTGTGTAACTCCTTCTGCTGTTCCATACTCTAATTTGTATTTAGGGTACTCCTCCTGGGAGGGATTATGAATCAGATGTATAAAAGACTTTTCATTTTGTAAGTGGTCCAGCTGGATTTCTCTTTCCTCTGCAGTCTGATCAGTGAATGTGACCTTACTGCTGCTCCCTGTCTGTAAGGGGATGCTGTGTCTGGGCCAAGGAGCCTGGCACACAAAACCAGGTTTGTGCAGAGGGTAGGAAGCCCCAGAGCACAATGCAGGGCAGCACAAAGACCCCCAGGGAAATGGCCCTACATCTCCCTGCTGACACTGATACCTTTTAGGTAGCTTCTAAAGCACTGAAACTAAGGGGTATGCATCTGAGAACATAAGTGTCACCTATCACATACAATTTCAGGATATATTGTTTGATGAAAGATGGTTTCATAATGCAAGATCCATATTTGGTGTCATCTATGTCATTATGGTGATATTTTACCCAAACCAGGAAAGATTAGAGAAGCACCAGTATACTGAATGGTTTCAGTGACTATCCTGGCTTGCTAGAGACAACTTGATACAGGTTAAAATTTTCAAATTGTCAAAAAGTCAAAGAGATTCTTTGTAGTTGTGGTATCTCCTTCAGCAAGCATGGAAATAACTGAACAGCAAATCAGTTAACAGCACTAATTACACTAGAAAAATAACAGAGAGGATTATCATAGGCCAGGAAGTAGCTGAGGAGTGTAATAGTATAAGACAAAGTAAATCTGTCCGATCTGCCCACTAATACAGTTCAGAGGCAGCACTGACATCCTGGGTTAGGGAGGGCTGAGACTGGAAATGAGTGGATTTCATGGGTTTCTTAAGGCCTGGCCCTGAGCTGGCAGGGGAAATTAGCAGTCTGACTTCCTGCATGCTGTTGGGTTCAGGGGTGATGCTGATAGGGACTGAAAAGGCAGCTGTGCCCCTCAGGTGGCTGGAGCTGCCCTGCTCCAGAGAGCTCCTCTGGGCTTTCCTTAATGAGCTCTGAGACCCAGACATCCTCCTGGCAGTGTCCTGCCTGCAGGGGAGCTCAGAACCAGAACCCTTCAAGCCCAGTGTGGGTAAGATCTTGCCCTGCATCCCATCCTTGCCTTTTTTGCTTCACCTGAAACTTTTCACGGTGTGATCCCAGCCAAAGCTCTTCCACTGCGTGGGGAGAGCAGGAGCTACAGCTGCCCTCCTCTTGTAGCTGTGCAAGCCCTGCTTTGTCCTCTGATTTGTCATCAAAAGCAGCAAAAGAAGAGAAAAAATATGCACCCAATATAAATTCATGAGGGAGGGAATGCAATGGGATCGTTCCAACACAAGGGTTATTTTCTACTTGCCTTTTTAATTTGAAATATTCAGAACAGTTTGAGAGTTTTGACGTGTAATCAAATCCTGACCTGTTTTCCACCAAATTGCAATTGTACAGCCTTGGCTTAATAATATATTGCCATCTGGAAGGGAGTCAGAGCAAATCCACATCCATTATATAACTTGAATTGGTTTATACAAGGAGAAGGGGATATAGGATCTTAAGCCTTTTAAATAAGGGATAAGTGCAATACTGGGAATTTGTTGATATTATCTCATGCTAAAAATTTAAAATGCCTTTCCAGGTGCAGTATTTAAAGATGAGGCTGTTTATTTGATGGGATCATTTGCTTGCACATCTCTGGGAGTTGTAATTCATAGGGATGCCCAGGGGCTGTTCCCCTGGGGGTGGATATTACTGTGGGCAGAGGCTGTTGGGATGAGCTCAGTGGCTGGGCAGAGGTGACAGGGGGAGAGCTTTTCATCCCAGCCAGGAAAGGAAGGCAATAAAGGATTTGCCAGAGTGAATAGAAAGAGATGAGGTTTAAAGTCCAAGCTCTCCTACACTGGTCATGAAAGTTAGTCAAGGACTCCAAAAAGAGCTCCTTCTGTCTCTTACTATTATTTACTAGTATTCCTAGAGCATTACTAGTACTACTAGAGCATTACTAGTACTACTATAGCAAAACTGCAGAACTCTGATCCTGGTGACTACACCTCTGCACAACTTCATGTTGTGGGGTGGTTCCAGGGAGGTGGCTGGGGAACAGAGCATGGGGAGTCTGCAGCATTGAGGGCAATGCACAGGCCAACCAAAAATACCCTGCATGGCAGCAGCTCCTGTGTCCCAGCCCAAAACATGACACCTGGCCAGTTATTTGCCCTCAAATCAATCAAGAGGCTGGTGCCACAGTGCTCTGACAATGAGTAAAGGGCACACTGCTGCTCAGCTGCTGCTGCCCTCGGGGTGCTCCAGGAAAATGGTGGCTGGGAATTGTTTCCACAGGATGACACAGGGCTGGTTTGGGAAGAACTGGTGTCACACGAGCCCCCTCTCTCTATACTTGGTGTGTAGATGGTTGTGAGGCACAGGGCAAAGGCCAAAGAGGGAGTTTGGGGACTATCTGGAGTAGGTCTTTCAGGCTGGGGTTGCCACACTTGAGGTCACACCATAATATGGTTAAAATCTGAATGTTCTGGTTTGTGCTGCACTTGTTCCTCTCCTGAGGAGACAACTGGAGCTGTAACATGTGGGACAGTTGTTCTGTGCCAGGGGCTGCTGTGCAGTTGTGTTGGGTGGCAGGGTTGTGCCAGTTCCTGCCTCCTGGAAGCAGTCACTGATCACCCAAAGCTGAGTTTGGGCTGTGTGTGACAAACCCTGGTTCAGGTGGGAAGTTTCTGGGATCAAACTGAGTTCATCTGAGCTTGTTTTCTAACTATTGAGCTGCATTTTCAAATCCTGCCCTGCCATGCAAACCCTGCCTGGCCTCGGGATGGCTGGAGGATCCATCCTGAGGGGATGTGCCCACTGCTCCTCCTTGGGGCAGCAGGACCTGGCACCAGCACCTTCAGCACCAGGGGCAAAGGAGCAGAGTGAGCCAGGAAACAACCAGCATGTAATAGGTTGTTAATGTAGTAACTTGATACACCCCAGAAATATATGTTAAATATATGTTAATATCCCAATACAAACCCAAAAGGTATAACTGAGTATTTATTGTCACTGAATCTCACATAATATACACAGAGTTTAAGGTCAATGTCATCAGCTGTACTACTAATTTAATTAGCATTGCATTTTACATGAAAACATCCTTTGACATCTGACAGCTTTTAAACTTTGGTGTTCAGAAATAGCTACCAGGGAAAAAAAGAACCAAGTCAATTTAGGGAATGTCTGAAAAATTCAAAGTATTTTGAAATTACACTGTTTTGTTTCACTGCTTCATTCCCATGCATATGCTCATGCAAAAATAAGCATCACAAATTTACAGTTCTCATTTTGCATGAATAATTTATTTGCAGAAGAGATGGCACTGTTGGTAGTCACAGGAAGTACCTGAATCAGTTATCAACAGCATCAGGTTTCTGGAGAGGAAAAGTAAGTGAATTTGTGCTTCTTTTGGGGTTTCAGGATGTTCTAAGCTGTTGCTGGGAGTTGGTGATGCTTCTAATTGTTCAGGTAACACATAGAGTGTTTTCACTTTGAAATGTTTTGTCATTTTTTAACCTTTTCACTAGAAAAATTAACTAGTTCACAACATCTGCTCAACTAGCAAAGACATAGGCCTCAGATAAAAATAAATCAGTAATTCTAAGGGATACTCACAAAAATGAGCTTGTTGTTATCTGTCAATAATGTAATCTAGTGTAGATTGTAACCCAGGAGGGTTGTTTGCCTCACCCACTGAATACACAGTCTAAATGCAGATTTTGTTTTAAATGTAAATGTCAGGGTAATTTATATAAAAAGCTCTTTTTAGCCATCAGCCTGCTATAAAAGTCTTCAGAAGTATCTTCTTTTCCTTTTAGTCCTAGCTTTTGGGTTTATCTCTGTCTTTTTACTTGCAGCCTGATTTTAAAGCATTAAAGCCATTACCAGAGATAAGATGTTCTTGATGAGGTTTCCAGACAGCTTATTTCAGTTTAGGGTAAGTGAAACAAAAATAAACTGAGGGAAGAATTTCTGCATTTTGCCCTAATTAAAGTGTTGTTTCTGTGCCTAAGTAGGGCCGTGCAAAAATCACCACTGACCTTTTGTATTTTGGATGAGGATTTTATAATCCCATCTGCCTTCAGCTGGCAAGGGAAAGCCAACTGAGTCTGGTTCCCCAGCCTGTGCCACTCCTGCCACCTCCATTGCCATCAGGGGTGTTCCCTTGTGTAACACACAGAACAAAGCAGAACAACCCAGCTTTAAAAATGCAGCTTTTTTCCTGTAGAAGAGGTGTATTCAAACATCCCCTCACCAAACCTGTTGTCTGAGATGCAGGAGGGTGCTGAGCAGTGGCTGGCAGGGCAGAGCACCCCTGGGTTGTTGGAGGCTGGGCTGGAGCTGAGGAAGCAGAAGAGATGCTCAGACAGTGTCTGAGGCCTGAAGCCACTGCTGATGGGCTCTCAATAAAACTGAGCTGTCCCTGGGAAACTGCTCACCCAGGGCTGGCACACACAGTGCTGATCCCTGAGGATCCCCTGGGTATAACCATGGGCAGCAGTGACCCTGAAGGTGCTGCTAAATAGATTTAAAATAGCAAAAAATAACACTAATTTTTGGCAAAATTATACTTGTGAGATTCTTTGCCATTTGGGGTGTGTTACAAAATGTGCTGATGCTTTGAGGAGAGCCAGGTGAGTTCTGTCCTTTATTCCTTGCTCCTTAGAAACAGGGAGGGGTTACAGGGAGTGGTGTAGCAGAAATTCAGCTCATGGAAACCTTTTCTGTTGCAGAAAGAGCTGATTTCCCAATGGGAAAACACTGGGATTAAGTTGGTGTTAAATTGACATTAAACTGACATTAAATTGGGATTTTTTCCTCATGTGGTGACTATTTAAAATAATTTTCTGACATGTGTGACTATGATATATCATTGGGAGAATGGAAAAGGAGCCATTCCTCAAGTGCTTAAGAAACAAAACCTTGCTAAGAGTGTGTTTGTGTCTGTGATAGGTGAGAGAGGAGGCAGAACTGGCTCTTTATTTTTCTTCTGTAGGCTCTGTATCCAAAGTGGAGAGCTTTGGGTCCAAAAACCCAGGATAAAGCAGTGTTTCTCCTGTGTAAGTAATATGTAATGTAATTCATTGTGGGAATACTTCATATTTTAATTTTTTTTCTAATCCCTCATCTGTTTCCCAGCCCTGTGCAGCCAGGGGCTGCCTGATTGCAGGGAGGGGTTGCCATCTGCTGGCAGCAGGACTGTGCAGCCTGACCCAAGGCAAGCCAGGCAGGAGAGAAGATTTGGGATAGTGGGACCTGACTCCCGAAGCCCAGGAGAAGCTGGATAGCTTAATATCACCCCAACAATCCCATCTACCCTGAATAGCAACGAACGGGTCATGAATTTTGTGCAGGAAGTGAGAGGATGCAGCTGGGTGAGTGGCTCCTGCTTAAGGCAGAGCCTGACCCTGCTGCAGAGCCCAGACTGAAGTGGGAAAAGGAGAGGCTGAGGAGGCTGTGTTGGCCCCTGGCTTTGTGATGCCCCAAGGAACTGGGCTCTGAGATGCAGGAAACAAACACCAGCCAGCTCATGGAGCTCTGACTGGGGCAAAACATGTTCTCTGCAAAGAACCTGCAGAAATGAGAGGCTGGGGAGGATGAAAGTCAAACAGGCACCAAGAGCTGTGTTCCTACCTCCAGTGACCCCAGCCATGTGAGCAGTACCCAGATGTCCATGCTCAGACTTGTTAGCATCTCTTGCCTTGTGCACACCAGGCTGGGGCCAGTGAGGTTCAGCACCCTGGGTCGTGTCCTGTACCTGGGGTTGGATCCCTTTGAACAGGGGCCAAGACAACCCAGGGTGAGGAAACACTGAGCTTTTTCAGAGCCTCAGCTCATTTAGTGTATCTTTCCTGAGAAAAGCTTGAAGCACAGCATTTTTAGTTTTTTAAAAATAAACCAAAGCCCATCCCCACCCCTTTCTCTGTGGCTGCAGCTCCAGTGCCCCAGCTGAGGGATGCAGCTGAGCATCCTCTGAGCTCCCTCCTGCTGAAGTTGTGCTGCCTGTCACAAGGGGGAACTGCAGCACAAGTGTAGGAGCTGCTGCCCTCACGCTGCCTTTTCCATAAGGACTTGGGCATTTCCAGCACATCTCTAGCTAGGAAAGTTGTCTATGTTCCTACAAATGAGATTTACTGGTTTTCTTTAGTCTGTGCATGCAGCTGTCAATTCTGGGATGCTTTTGAGACGTTTATCTCTGGTTGGAGAAGACTTGGTAACATTTTAATGGCTTATCAAGGTTTGCAAAGCTTTTTTGGATTAAGTTATTAATTCTGGTAATTTTAAAAACACATACTTTCCCCAGCACAGAGAGTTAATTTAAAAAAGGAAAATACAAGCTATGGAAAAAGGAATAAAGATCCATCCTATGTTCTCCCACCAGCAGATGGGCAGCCAAAGGAGGTGGTCACCTCCCTAGAGGTATGAAACCCAGGAAAATGTATCCCACAGCCACCTGAAAAAGGAGGGAGGAAATGACCTGAGGAGCTGCTGCAGAAGGCAGTGGAATACTGAGCCAGTTCCTCCAGGAGCAGACTGTCAAATCCTGCCTCCAGATCCTGCAGATTCAGCTCCTGCTGACAAGTGGTAAGTTTGCCCTGCACAGAGCTCTCAGCTGGTGCAGTTTGCTGGGTCTCTGCATGGTTTTGCTTCATCAGAAGTTGTTTTCCTCTGGTCTTGACTTTTGTCTCTTCTCACTCACCACCAGCCCGGGTCAGGACTGCTCTTTGCAGCTTTTAGGAAAAGGGACTCCTCATATGTCCAGATAAGAGCCAGGTATCTGCAGGCATTGCTGCTGGGGAAGGTGCAGTTTAGGGTGGGTGACTTTAGGGCACAAATTATACCCCGTTGTGATGTAGTTTTCTAATATATGGGAGAATGTAGAATGAAAGATTCTGAAAAAATCCTTCATTTTGCTCTAAAGAGAAAATTGAAATCATCTTGCTTTATTTCATCCAATGTTTATGGTTAACTGGAATGATCAGATGGAGAAATAAAATATTTAAAGCTTAGATAAACACAGCATTTTAGAAAATCATTCACAATTTATATTCATGAATATATCCTTTTTTCTGTAGCCAGTTTGTATCCCATGCTGGCTTGAGCTAATGTTCTTTCAGAGCACACAGCAAGATCAAATAAAAATGTTTTCAGCCTGTGTCTGACTTTGCTCAGCACATGAGCTGGAACCATCCAAGCCAGCATTTGTTTTTGAATGCAGGATCTTCAGTTTACTAAGTTGTTTTCAACCAGGAAGTTCAGGGCTGAACCAAGCACTGGAACACTCACCCCAGCTGAGAGGTACAGTTACTTGGTTTTGAGCAGTTGGAATGAGGGAAGAACCAAAATTGTCTTTTAATATCCAGCTGTTCCCATCTTTGTCTGGAGATGGCCCAGAGCATCATGGTTACCCTTTCTTATCTGAAGAAATAGAATGGAATAATTATTAACTTCTTTTTTTGGGGGGATAGTGGGAAAATCACATGGAAAATGTAAAGCTGAAGTTATCAGCTTGGTCAGGAAGTAAAGCCTCAGGGCCAATCCCAGCAACACATTAAATGTCTTTAAATTGTGAGGCAAATGCCAGTTTTTCTTCAGCTGCCCCAGTAAAAGTCACACCAAAAGGTGACCCTGATGTGTAAAGCAGAAAATGCATCCTCCCAAAAGCTGACATTTCCCAAGTCATAAAGCCCAGAGTGATTTATGGTGTATGACAGGTTGGGTTTCCTTCCTGAATAAGAATCACCAGTGAAGTTTTTATGTGAAATACCTGCAAGATGTCCTGGGCAGCTCTGGGCTGTTCCTGGGAGGAGCTGAGCCCCCCCATACCCCTTGCCCACCCCCCAGACCAACACCCAGAGAAACCCAGCTGAGATGGTTTCTCATAAATTATGTGTCAGGCAGACTGATTCCTGGCAACGATTGCTGTGCCAGCCAGACAGGTATTTTCCAGTCACTCAGCAGCCACTGAGATGGAGCCTGACAAGGACAAAGCCCCCGGGGTTGTCACCTTTGTTCTGGGACACCCGGAGGGATGGACACTGCTCCTCTGGCACTGCCTCTGCTCCAGGAGAGCTCCAGTGCCTTTGCTCAGGGATCTCAGCATCCAGCTGGAGGCCTCTGCCAAGGGAAATGACACACGTGCCCCCAGCCCTAGGAAACTCCGTGGAATTCCATAGTTAGCAGCTCCATAAATGGAGGTTTTCAGGTTGCCAAATAAATCGACACTCAGTCTTTATTTGCATGCTGTAAATGTGAGTGGAAGCAATCTGCAGCACTTTATGGGAGCTTTCAAATGCTAACATTGGTGTGGCTGATGAAATGCTTCTCATTAGACAGATTTTCCATTCATTTCCATGCATATATATATATATATATTTTGTGAATGCCATAATCTGGTAATGTCTACCAGTCTGCAGGTCACAAGGAAGTATAGCAAAGCAATAAAACAATTGAAGCCAAATAAAAACAGCTTCTTATTTGCTACTAAATATTTTTTTTAAAAATGAATCTTGATCGATAGAAAGAAATGTGATTAAAAAAAAATAGCTGGTACCCATATTACAAAGCTGTAAAGATTTTATTACTCGGAGCATTTATTTTTTTGCAGATGAGTTGGTGTGTCCCTCTAATCTAATACCAAGGCAGTGTAGCCTACAGTTATTTACACAGATCACACAGGATTTGTTAAACTGAAAAAATGTCTTTGCCAGTCTGAATGCTGCATGTAGACTTTCAGATGCTAGAAATACAGGTTCCAAAAAAATACAAATTTGACCTTCTAATACTTGATATCTAGGCACTGGTGAATTTGTGAAGTTTAGAATGTACTCTAGACATAATAGCTCTTTAAACGATGAATATTGCCAATTTTCTTTGCAGTCCTGGGTGGTGTTTTAATGAGGTGCTTTAATGACAGTTGCTTCCCAGCATCAGGCACTGAACCACTCCAGTTCAGCAGAAGCAGCACAGCAAATGCACCCGTGGGGGGGTTACCAAGCAGACATTTGTTTTCCTATGGTATTCCCAGCATTCCTCAGAGGGGACTGTGCTTTGAAGAAATCCTGTTTCTGGTACAAAAGGGGAAGAGTTTCCCTCTTCCTGAGGTGATGCATGATTGTTTATAGCTAAACCCTTCCCTAGCACGTTGTCTAAGACAGCAGCACCAGCTCCAGGAGAAGGACCCTGGAGGTCAGGAAGCCAAGCTGCCTGAAGCCCAGATGTGTCCCTGGACAGCCACAGCCTCTGTTCCTGCTCTCCTCAAGACCCCAGGTGTGCAAACACAGGGTGGGTTGTGGGCTGCTCCAGTTTCTCATGTTACATCTTGGCCCCTTCTTGTACAGGAGAGCAAATCACCACCACCAGGTTGTGGCAATGTATCTGCAAGCCTATAGAAGCAGCTGAAGAGCTGCAGGAATACATTTCTACCAGTGCTGGCTGGATTTTTATTCTCTTTTGGATTGGACTCTGGCTTTAGTTGCCCCCTTTCCCATTACCACTCCACGAGCACTGAGCCATCAGTGTCCCCATGAAGAGAGCAGATGCTGGGGACACTTCCATGTGGCAAAGGCTCCTGCTGATGCCCCAGCTGCTCCCCAGATCTTCCCAAAAGGGGCAGAAGAGTTGAATGGCTTGGACAAGGGTGGTGTCAGGTCCTGCAGAGCATGGCAGGCTCACACAACTCCTTTGGCTGCCTGAAGGAACCAGCTACAAGACAGCTGTGTAAGATGAGGTGACATCCTTGTGAGCACAGCTGGGGACAATGTTCCTGCCAGCCCTCCACCAAAGCTCAGGCACAAAACCAACCAAGCAGCCTGCAGAGGCTTCAAAAACATCTGTACTGGTTTTACCCTTAACATTGCTTTCTCTGCTGGAAAGGCTTTCAGCCCTCTTAGCTTTACTCCATTCCTCCTCCTAAGTTTGGCCCTGAGTCACTAAATGCACTGAAGGCATTTCAGGCATTTAAAGTGCATTCCTAGCTGTGAGCTGTTCAAGGGCCTGGAGGCAAGGAGGCTGCTCACAAGAGTTAAGTGAGACAAAGCTGTCTGAGACCCTCCTTGAACTGGAGATCTCCTTCCTGACCACAAGTAACCAGCCCAGTCTGACTGACTACTGAGTATGTCATCAACCCTGAGTAAAACCAGGGCATAAACCACACAAAAGTTATCATGTCATTTGAAACACAAATAAAAACGAGAGGATTGTTTTTCTTGTGTATTGTTCTTGAGCAGGCAAAAAAGATGCTTTTTGCTCAATTCACTTGAGTTGTGTCTTAAGCATTGTTCACTCCCCTTGTGTTTTGAAACTGTCCCCCCTGCTTTTTTTTGGTGGTTGGACTGAGATCTATTGTAGAAGTTATGTCTGCAGTTCATTCCTCCATCCCAAACAAAAGTTGTGGTATTTAAAATAGTGTCTATATTGTTACAGTATTCTGTGCTGCACTTACAACTTCTACACCCCAGCCCTCATGCTTTAGGCTTGCAGAACATCACTTCCTATGCTTGCAGCTACATCAGGCTGGTTGTTAACAAAGCTGTTGTGAACAGCAATGACTCCCTGTCCTTGCTTTAGGAAACAGGTCCTGGAAAGATCCCAGTCTGTGAAGGTCAGATTGTCTTGTTAGGAATACCTGGTTCCTGGTGGAAATGATTTCCATTAGATCAGACTTATATATATAGGAAAGCAGAGCCAAAGCAGAGAGCATTATTGTGGGAGCAAGCTATGCAGACAATGAAGTTATTGTGTCATAGAGGTGGTTTTTTCAATAAATCTATTACATGGAGAACAGAATCATATTTCTTTTTAGAACAAACAGGCTCTTATCTCAAATACTCTGCTCTATAGCCAAGCCAGACAAGAAAGGTAAAGCTCACATTTTATTCTCAAAATACACCACGTGATACACTGAATTGTGCATGGCATAATGAAATGTTATACAGCCCGGAGTCTTATTTTAAGAGTGTACCCATTTTGGATAAATCCTTCTCATTCCATGGTGCCTGGGGAAAGAGAAAGCATTTTTGAAGGAGAACTGTCTTCCTCAAGAATGCAGAGGACTGGTGAAAGCCAGCATGTCCAGTACCAGGGAACTTGCCATTTCAGTTGTGATATTAGCAGAGTTATTTGATGTAACTGATCTCCAGAGGCCACTGGAAGTCCTTTGGCCTGTTGCCCTGGGCAGATGAACGTGAGCCTTTGAGGGATCATTGAGCAAAGTACACACAGGGCAGGAGATGCTGCCAGGGCTGCCTCAACTGCTGGAAAACCAGTGGGAAATTGTAGGAAATAGCAGGTCCCAGAAATTCAAGATTGTGTTCAAATTTTGAAGAAGATGTTATCACTTGATTGCAGTTAATTGGCAGGCAGGAGTTTTAGTCCCAAAAAGTCTCTTCAGTCCTGTGTGGGGGAAGTGGGAGTCTGAGCCTTCAGCCAGCAGCACCCCTGCTCTCTGCAGAGCCTGACTGGTGTGGACCTGTGTCAGTAGGCAGACAATAAAACTTTATGTTTCTGTTGAATCTACAGAACTGGAAATAATGCCTTGGAACAGCAGCTTTGGAGCATCTCATCACACAGCTGGAAAAACAAGAACCTGAGAGGCAGTGAGCCCCAACAGAGGAAGAGGTTGGTCAATACATTGATTGCAGAAATGGATGAGAACTTCACTTAGGTGACATGACTTGGCTCCTGCTACTTTTCTGTAATCAACATCAGACTCAGAAGACCAAAAAATGGGGACTGTTTATAGTATGCAATGAAACCAATCTACACAAACTAAATTCATCACTGATACAAAACAACTGCCTTCAGAAGAGTTTTGCCAGTTGAATGCTGCTCAGTCACGTTGTGTGTGTTAGGATGGTTTCTAAGATACTGATCAGGGCAGTACAAATGATTGTATTTCAAATATTCCACTCCCATTCATTTCTTTGTTGTTGTTGTTCATTCCATGAACATGAAACATGAAAGTACTCTGCAGATGGATAAAAGTTGTGTAGCCTGGGGCTCACTGTTCCCATTCTTCCACCTAGGACAAAAAATACTATTCCTGTAAAAATGACCAGACATGTAATTGCATTTCCTGTGGGTGTTTTGAAGGCTGTCTCCCAGATGTTCCCTGGGTGGGGCACTGGCCATGTGTCTGCACCCTTCTGCTCTGCCTCTGTGGTCATGGAATGAGCAGGGAATGGAAAAGGGATCCCTGGAAAGCAGCTCCTGTCTTCAGGAACAGAATTTAATCTTTAATCCACAAGCACATTAGAAAGGGATAATCTCTCTTAAAAGATCTGCATAATGTGTTTCTGAGCATTGTCTCACCTGCAGGGAGAGCAAACCCAGCTCCTCTGAACCACACAAAAGCCCAGATTAGATCACTTCAAAACATCCTGTGCACATGCCACATGGGATGGCTTTGGAACACCAATTTGTGTCCATTTCAGAAACACTCAGGAAGAATCCCCATTTCCTTGGTGTCAGCACACAGCTCTGAAATGGGATTCTCTGTAAGCTTGCTGAAAGTTGGATAAAATCTCCTGCACCTGAAAGAAAGCACTTAGTGTTAGGGGTTTTTTTGCTGGCATGTGGTATATGTCTCCCTCTGAATGCTCTGTACAGGACTTCATTTCCCTAATAAACTTTTCATGGGTTTCTTATGCTTTTTGGTCAAAAACTGTGGCCAGGATCACCTCCAGGGACTTTTATACAGAGCTCTCCTTTCATGCCTTACAAGTTAACGTGCAGTTTGTCCTCTGGCACTTGTCTCCATGCTTTTGCTCTTCTGCATTAGAGACTGCAGTTTGCAATGATTTATCCCATTCAGGACAAAATTATTCTCAGATTCTTTTAGGAATGTTCCTCCCTTTAATTTTGTCACCCAAAGGAGTAATGAAAACCTGTGAGACCACTGTAACCTTTCAGGAGGAAGACATTAGATGTAGCTCTGTGCTTTGAGAAGTTCAGGATACTTGGTGGCACTGAGCAAGGAGCCAACAACTAGAGAAGAGTAACTATAGAGACAGGTACCCAGTAGTTCTGAGTAGGACTTGGCTTGGGTTGCTGATGGGAGAGAGAGGAGAGAGGACATGAGAGACCAAGAACAAACTGGATCCCTGTCACTCCTGGGTATGTGGATGCACATAATATTTATGTGAACTTACTGTGTGGTGTTCCATGGCCATAGAGAGACCATCAAGCAGTTTTTGCTCTCTTCACAAAATGCCTCCTCTTTATTCAGTTTTCTCAGAAGCAGATGTGCCATTGCAGGAATAGGAAGCAGCAGCCCTGAACTCCTGCCTTGTTAGACAATGGAATGCATATTCCCAAAAACTGGCATCAGGAGCAAGGCAGCTGCAGCACATTCCAAATATTGCTCTATTTAAGGCATCCCAAGGCTCACAAGAACAACTGCAGAGCCAAACCTTGACACTTGCCAATAAAGCCAGCAGAGGGAGGAATGGCAGACCCAGGTAGGATGCACAGTTAAATGTGAATATAACAAAGGCTTCTTAAAATCCATGAATCTGAGTGATACAAGATGAAAATACTCAGCTGTTTGTATTTCCTTATGATACACTCTGTGCTTTACTTTTAACTAAGAAAGTGTACTCAGTTTAACAGCTAATTCTATTAACAATAAGTTTCAAGTAGCTTGGGTGCCTTCCATATATCTGACTCCCACCAGTTTTTCTTTCTTCAGGATTTTAGTAGCTGTGGTTTTAAGCTGACTAACATAGTGAAAAGGAAGGTGCAGCTTGCTTATGTTTGACAGTGTTTTAAATATACTGTCTGTGGAGCTGAAATCTGAATGTCTTGCACATATAATTTTGATTTTAACCCCACAAAGGCAGAGAAAATTGAAGTTTTAATGATGACTTTTTCATTATAAGCACATTTCCACTTACTCCCAGATGAAAAGGCATTTTATAAAAATGTATTTTATATTTATTTTCACTTTTTATTTACTTCACTGTAAGAGGCTTGGCTGGTGAACAGAGACTATAAGTTTAAATGTGGTGTTAGCTGTCTACACAGTTACTCAGGCAGTACTTTTCTTTGTAAAAGTACCTTTTTTATACATCTTCATAGTTACATTAGAAGTTTTCAAAGACTTTTGTCTCCCTTTTTTTGCACCTTTCCCCCTGGTATCTGAAAAAGATAACGGAACTCTACTAAACTCAGATACAACAGGATATGCAACGTTCTTTCTCAATTTTTTAGTTATTTTTTTTCTTTTTAAAAATAATCCCCGTGGCCATAATGCCTGAGAGGGGCCAGGCTGGCGCCAGCCCCAGGGCAGCCCCAGCTGGGCTTGGCTGCCTCCTGCCTGCTCCTGCTCCAGCCTGGCCCCAGATTAGAAATGGTTGGGCAGCCCCACTGAAATGAGGCACTGCAGGGTTCCTGGGGGGTTTCATCAGGACCTGGCAGATGCCATCAACACAAAGGCCCATCCATCAGTCCTGTGGTTACACTGGACTTTGGAGCCCCACTGCCCCACAGAGGGGATGTGCAGGAGATGTGGTCCATGCCCACACCTTCCCTCCTGGGGTGCAGCCCAGTGGGGTGTTCAGACAGCCCCCAGGGCAGGTGGGAGGTTGGATTGTGTGTGTGCATGTGTAGCCCCTGTGAGATACACTAAAAAGAAAACTTCTGTGAAATTCTAAGGTATTTTGGAGCAGGGAATGTAAGACTGGGGGTTGGAGCTTGACAGGCTGGGGCAGGAAACTTTCCCTTCTGTACCTGCCCAAGCCTCTGCCTCCTCAAAACAGGTAGGAGTTTTGACAAACAACACAACAAACCAAGGCAAGTTACAGTTCTGGATAAAAGGTAAACCCCAGGAGAAAAAAAGATATCTGTTAGCAAAAGATTATCGGTATATTTTATATATATATTTATAATATATATATATATTTATATATATATAATATTTATATTTAGGTGGGAGTTTTGACCAACAACAGAGAACAAACCAAGGCAAGTTACAGTTCTGGATAAAAGGTAAACCCCAGGAGAAAAGAAGAAGATAGCAGTTAGCAAAAGATTATCAGTATATTTTATCTGCATTTAGCTTGGAAACTTGGGCTGCTGTATCCTGTAGTCAAGGGATCCTCCGTGGTACTTGGACATCCCATGGTGGGCAATTCCAAGGGCTTCCAACCTTGTGAGAGCTCCTCAACAACCCACATTTCCCTCAGTATTCTGCTTTCCTGTATGTTCAGATAGGCAGGGATTGTAATGGAACCTCATGGTTTAGGGTTTTGCCTGGATAGCTGCAGGTGTCAGTACAGTTTTATTTCTTGCAGAAACAGTTGCTTAGAAATATTCTGTTGCTCTGCTGCTAGGCTCTCCCCATCTCCCCCTCCAGCTGGAAAGCAGGCAGTGCAGAAGCTCCCTTCTGGCTTGCTCCGTGCTAGGGGTAACACTGATTCTCAGCTTTGGACTCACCATAATCTTCCCTTGAGCCAAACACTGAGGTCTGGGAGTTTGACACCTTCTTCTGAGACCCTACAAAGGCATTACCTGCTCAAACATCTCACCTGCCCAAGCCCTAGCCGTGTGCATGTCTCACACTTCAGTCCCTCCCACTCATGACATAAAATGTAGTATTCCAAGCAGTTGCTTCCCTCTTACTCAAGTCTTATCTGTCCTGTTACAGATGATTTAGTGGTCATTTCTGTTCTTAAGCTATGAAACACGAGTACTCCCAATGGCTCCCATGAAACTTTATCCCTTGGGGTCAGCTGCTTGCTGCCTCATGACAAATGGGCACAGCATTCCTGCTGATCCATCAGGATTTGCCTGCCTCCCTTCCCCTCCTAACAAACACCATATTCAGTTGACACAATGGCAATGCAGCAGAGCTCTGTCAAAACTATTCCTTGTACCCCAGCAGGATCCAGCCCTTTATTTGTAATAGGACATTTAGGGGGAAAAAAACCCCAAACAAGTATGGAGAAATTATTCCCACAGCTTTACCTTGCAAACTACCAAAGAAATAACAGTTTAAATGAAGCGGGTAAGGGACTTCCCTGTGGCAAAAGGAAACTCAATTTCAGAGCAGAATTTTATCTTTTTGGAGTGTGGTTGTTTATCCTATTTTTATGGCAGCTGCCATTTGTTTAATTGCTGGCCCAGCACACACAGATTTTTCTACCCATGTGTTCTCTCTTTCCCTCTGGGCAGACAGACCATGCAGTATCATGGTGAGACCCATTTGTGTTGTGCACAGCTTTAAAAGAGCAGCGTGGAAAACCTTAAATTATTGAGCAGCCCTGCAAAGTCTGTCTGCTTGATCTAAGCTGTGCAAGGTGTTAGAGTTTTTTATTATTCATGAGTCCCTTCAGAAACCTGGAAGTCTTTTAACTCCAGAAAGATGTACTTGAAAATGTTGTAATGTATGGGTAGTAATGTAAAGTGTAAAGTGATCCCAAGTAATGTAAAGTGATCCCAAAGGCTGATCTGCCAGGACAGCTGCAACCAATGCAGCCCAGGACAGATGTTCTCCTGAGGACAGAACCTTGGGCTGCCTCCTCCCTGTGCCCTGCTTCCCTTGAAGTGCTGAGCCTTGTGCTGACCTGACTGCAGAGACCACAGCATGGAAATCTCTTTGGACTTTGCTGCTCATTGTTATTCAAAGGCCTCTCCACACTACAAACAGCAACCACAGCTCCTTCTGCTCTGTGGTAACCATGGATTTGGTGTGTTGAGTTTCACAGCATCCCTGTAATGTGGTATTTCTGAACAAGATCCATCTTTTCTCTTGCAGCCCAGGTCCCTCTTTCACATCTCCTTGTGCCTCTGCTCCTTGCAGTTGGCTGGATCATGGGCTGTGCACTCCTGGTTTACATTGTCTTCTCTTGATGAAAGTGAGTGCCTTGCACATACCATATACCACCCATGCTTCCTTTGGTTTGCACTGCCACCTTTTAACATATATTATTTTTCTTTTACAGGACAGAAGAATTTACAGTGATGTTCATTAGAAGAACCTGGAATTTAAGTTGAAAAATGTATAAAATTAATTATTTTTAATATCAACACTGTAAACACGGTCTACACACTTTATCTACAACAAAGGTTTGAAATGCTAGTTAGAATCATCAGACAGATTTCCCATTTTCAAACAGTTTGTAATTGAGTGAGTAGTTTCTGGAGTCCAGTGGCAGGTCAGATACCTGTCTGTTCCCCAGCCTGCCTTCTTGTGGCCACCTTGAATTTAAGAAGTGTTGGAAATGGTATCCCCAGAGTTAGTGATGCAATGGTGGACAAAAAAGTGAGCTCAGCTAATTTGTGAGATCTGCCCAGCTGGGGAAGAAGTATCTCAGTGTATTGGGGGGCATTTTAAGTGAGTTAAGTCAGATTTTAAGTTTTGTAGTAAAAAAAAAATTAAATTTAAAATATTGTAATGGTTCAGTCTCCTTGTTCCAAGGTCTGAAGTACTAGTGTCTAAATAAGTTTTTTTAAACTTCAATAACATCCTTTTTTAGAATAGCAAACAGTTATACAAACATAATACTACATAAAGAAAAAAAAAAGGCCTTTAAAACCTGACAGGCAAACAGGGAAAGTTGCCTGGAAGAAATGAATCCTAATATGTGTGACTTGGACTCTCTAAATCCTAAAAGGTTTGTTTTAGGATTTGATAGTATGTAGATAAACTAATTGTATGTAGATAAACTGCAAATTACCTGCTGGTATCTTTTGTTTACAGGATGTTCAGGGCCCAATTTTCTATTTTTGTATTTTTCCAATCCAGTTCTTGCCAAATGCTGTTGGACTCTGGGCGCTGACCTGGATCAAGCCCATGTGGAGCTGCCGCCCTGTTTCCTGGCAGTCCCCTTGCTGCTGGCAGCCTGTGCTGAGAAATTCAGGGATTGCCACGATGAGTCCTGGCTGTGTCTTGTCTGAGGAGCTCCATGTCCCTTTTGTGAGGGGCCGGAGGGAGCAGGGAGTTTCTCACCCTGCACAACTTCCCAGCTGCTCTGCAGGAGGGCAGCACTCCCACAAACCTGACCCGGGCTCTGCCTGACCCCTCCAGCTTTTCCAGGTGCCTAATAACATTTGAAATCAAATGTTTCGAATTAAAATGTTACAGAGCTAAAATATAAGCATTACAATATGTTTTAGCTTTACCTGAATTTTGAGAGCAGTAAAATCTGATTTGGCTGAGCAAAAGAAAATAACTTTCTAGGCTAGCTTCAGTATTGCCAAGCTGGCTTGCTACATACAAAGGGAAAGAAGTTCCTGCAAGTTGTGTAAAGTTATAAATAGAGGGTTATTCCAAGAAAGCACACATCTTATATGCTGTTTAGAGTCCACTGACCACGCTGCAAAGTTGACCTTTTGCAGGCACCTTCAGGACAGGCCATGTGGGTGTCTTCATAGTGAAACCACACAGTGCACTGCTGAAGCTCCCCACACGTGCAGGAGTGTTTTGGATATCAAATAGGTTTGGTTTTCTTTCTCTTCTTGAGAAATAAAAGGAAGAGATGCTAGTGATTTAGGAGAAGAAGAAAACACACGCTCAGATTTCCTCTAAGATGTAAGTGCATTGCTATTAAACTGTGAGAATAGCTTCATTTTTTCTGTGAGGGTGCCAGTCCCCAGAACACTTGTGTTGTTAGGAAGCTGGAGCTGAACTGCAGGATCATGTCACTGAGGTGTGAAGGGCTCTGCCACATCACCTCACACCCAGCTCTCCATCAGCACAGCCGACCTACAGACATGTAAGGCTGAGCACCTTTGCCAAGACCCCTCTTCATTCCTATTGTTTCCTTCCAGATGATGTTTTCTGTGATCTAGGATGACTTTTACTGATTAATTTGTTACTCTTAGTGTTATTTACAAAAGCTAAGTGGGAACACTTGGGTTCCTATTGCTCCAGAGAATGGCTGCCAAGTTTGCAGCTGGGCCTCTGCTGGGCTCTGAGCAAGGTGAGGAGAGACGAGCCCCGGGGGCTTTCTGCTGACACTTCCAGCCTCTTGGTAACATTAATGTTATGTCTGTCATCCTATGGAAGGGTACTGGTAAACACAGGAGGGTAACTGGTCCTCCCCACTGCCTGCCAAGTGAAGCCCTTGTGACAAAGCTCACGTGAAGGGTCTGGGGCCCTGGAGGGGCTCAGGAAGGGATTGGGGCCCTGAGGGACTCAGGAACCCTCTGGAAGGGAGTGGGGCCATAGAGAGGCTCTGGAAGGTTCTGGAAGGGATTGGGTCTGCAGAGGGCCTCAGGAGCCTTCTGGGATTGGGGTTTTGGAGGGACTCAGGAAGGTTCTGGAAGGGATTGGGGCTGTGGAGGGACTCAGGTTCTGGGGCCCTGAAGTTACCAGGAACCTTCTGGAAAGAATTTGGGCCATAGGCTCAGAAAGGTTCTGAAGGGGATCAGGGCCCTGAGGGACTCAGGAAGGGATTGGGGCTGTGGAGGGGCTCAGGAAGGTTCTGGAAGGGATTGGAGCCCTGAGGGGCTCAGGAAGGTTCTGGAAGGGATTGGAGCCCTGAGGGGCTCAGGAAGGGATTGGGGCCCTGAGGGGCTCAGGAAGGGATTAGGGCTGTGGAGGGGCTCAGGAAGGTTCTGGAAGGGATTGGAGCCCTGAGGGGCTCAGGAAGGGACTGGGGCCTTGGGGTGAGGCCTGCTCCAGACTGTGTCCCCAGGGGGTGTCTGAGGATGGGTCCCTGAGGTGAGGATGACTCTGGGCAGCCCAGGACACACTGCAGCCCTCTCCCCCGGCCTGGGGGGTTCTGCCTGGGCCCCTCTGGAGCTGTTTTACCTTCATTTGGAGCTGGGACCTCCACAGGTAGGAGCTGGGGTTGTGTTACTGCTGCTTTCTCTGTCAAAACAGAGGACCTGGAGGTTTTTGCCTTTTCGTGAGAGGCTTGTTGGTCCTTAAAGCAAATACCCCGTGTTATGTAGCAACATTGCATTTTGTTGTGGTGTTTGTTTACTGATGTTTATGAAAACTGATTTTAAGCCCTTGTACACCAAGATAGTTGTGATCTTTGGAGACAGTCTTGGCAGGGTGAAAAGTTACTCTGCCAGTATTCTGTGTCTCAACCTGAGCTACTTATAACTGATTTAATAGATTATTGACTTAATAATGAAATGATAACTACTTGTGCTTTGCATGAGTATCTTATTCTGGGTGGCAGTGAGGGGAGAGGTCACATATGGGTTAGATGCCCTCCTGGTAATGGCAGTGAGCTGGAGTTAGGAGTGGAGGCAGAGCTGGGCTGAGCAAGGCCAGTCCTGAGCAGGGGCTGCTTGTGAAGAGGTGAGCAAGTCTGTACCTGGAGCTGGTTTCAGTGCCCCAGAGAAGTGGTGGACTGGGGGGGTCACTGCTGGCTTCCTCACTGGCACAAACTCTACCATAGCAGCTGTGGCAATTACTCTGATGTCTGCAGGTGGCTCAGAGGGGAAAAACCCTTCCCTGTGCAGCGTGCCTGCTGCTGCAAACCACAGCATTTGCAGATTTGGTATCTCTGACAATAAACAGGTGTGGTTTTAATTCTGCTTTCCTCAGTTGTTACACGTGTTGAGGCGTGGTGCTCACGGGTGAGTAGAAAAATGTCTTTGTGGAGAATGTTTTTTCTTGTACTTCTGTATTTCCTACAAAGAACACAAATGTTGCATTTGGCTCATAGTTTCAGTTTATTATCAAAATGCTTTTATCAGATGACAAACTTAGAAAGCTAAAAGGAACATAGGTTTTTTAATATACCTATTGTAGCAGTCATCTGAGGTATCTGGAACTTATTTTTGGAAATGTGTTTGCTTTGATACACAAAGCAGTAAGTTTCTTTGCAATCTGCATGAGGATGTTCAATACATATCACTGCAGATTTAAAGCCTTTTACCTTCTTACTTAAAGCTCCATTCTTGCAACCAGTTGTGCAGCTTTACTGATGTGAGGACTGACATTGATCAGAAGATGTACAAATTCTGTGCAGGATCAGACCCTAAACATTAGGAAAGTCATCTGAAAACTTGAATGTTGGAATCACTCCAGCAGAGAACTCAGTTTTGCAGAGTTTGTCTTACTGCCTGATACCATGCTTTACTCCAATTTCCCAGTTCTGTGCAGCCACTGATAAAATATATTACAATACTTCAAGTCAAAAGTGTAGCTCAGATTTAAATATAAAAACTATGATTTATACATTACTAGAAACTTTAAAAAAAGACCAACTTTAAAGACAGCGAGAAAAAGCTTAGAAAACTGTGAAATGGTCTTTGATCACAATCTTACAGATTACATGTTTAAAAATTAATAAATTACCTACAATTTCAGTTTGGCTGGAAAGCAGTAAATAAACTTGTAAGTAGTGACTTCAGATAATACACACTGGAGTAGTTAGTGAGAAGTTAATTACAGCAGGTCTTTGGACTCCTCTTGTATAAATGGTTTCAAGTAAAAATGAAAACATTTGGCAGAAGAGGTTTATGGGAACAGCAGAGGGTACAAAGTCTGACACTACAGATACAAACCCTTGTCTGGTTATCCTGTGACAATGTCTAAAGCTGTGTTACTCCCTGCCTTCTGCTTGATCAGAAATAGGCACTCACTGACCACTGGGAGATGGGTCCTATTTTCAAATGTTAAAGAAAAAGCCAGTGGGCAGTGGGGTCCAGGATGAAGTAGAGGTGAAGCATTCCTGTACACTGACAGGTGATTTAGGTCCTACAGGGTTTGGTGACAGGAGAAGCAGCTGCTCAGCTCTGGCAGCTCCTTGCTGCATTGCTCTCAGTCCTTCATTTGGTGTTTTGATGTGTGGTTTGGTTGGGTTTTTCTTTTCTTTTGCCCATTCACTACGAATTACTGAGACTACTCTAGCATATTCCTCCCCACATTCTTCCCTCCTCCCTTTTTCAGTATTAGTTGAAATCCCTGGAAAGCTTCTGGAGATGCAAGGTTTCCAGTTCTGTCACCAAACTCGGCACTTCTTAGCAGGATCCATGAAGTTTGTCTTGGTGCATGAAAAGGCTTCTGAAAACTCTGGAGAGTTTTGCAGTGATCCTATGACCCTTTAAACCAAAATAACAACATTGTTATTGTTGCTTGCTTTTGTTCAAATCAAACAAAACAATTCACATTTTGCAACTTGGTATCATCTCAAAATTCAGTGGGAAACGCCTGAATCTCTAAATTCTGACTGTTGCTTCCCTTTCACCTCAGGTAGTAGCTGTGTTTTCTCTTTTCAGTTTGTATAGTCCCTCTTTTGGCCCCTCTGAAATACCAGGCCTGTCCCTTCCTCCTGCCTGCCTCTCACAAAAATACATTTATTTCACTAGGAACACATTTATTGCTTGCTGGTAGTTTTCACTGAGAATTTTTTCAGCCAGGCTTTGCTGACAAGTTTCTCAGTAAAGAGACATCAAGACCTTGAGGTGGAAAACTGCAGTGTAACTTTTCTGTGAATATTCATTTCTGGTTTTATACCCATCAAGTTTTAACTGAGACCACACTGCTTGTCTGGGCATTTCCCACAAAGGTTCCTGTGAAATGAATTTCCTAGAAAAGAGACTCATACAAAGAACTGTTTTGAATGAATTTGTGGGGACATTCCAGCTAGGGCAGCTTTTATATCAGTAATTGTCAGCATATGTGAACAGATCTGCTGGGAGCTGCTCTGGCCTTCAGGAGCTACATTGTGCACATACCTGTGCTTCAAATGGGAGATACTGGTGCAGACTGGTTGTGGGCCAGGAATTATTTGAAGAACTGTTTCTTTGAGTCATTTGTGATTAGTCTCTGAATCATCTTAACCATTAGATTCAAGAGAACCAAAAAGTGTCCACAGAAGTTGAGGTGAAGTCCAGCAGCTGCTGCCTGCCATGATTTGCCTGTCTGCAGAAGACCAAAGTGAGAGTACTCGCTGCCTGCTCCCAGGAGCCAGCAGCAGCACAGGAGATAGCACAGAAAAAAGCAGTGCTTCAGTGCTCTGGAGGGTTAGGACTGCCAAAATGGGCTTCTGCCAGAAACAGAGCAAAAAGCATTTTGGGTCTATTAAAATTCTACTTACAGTTGTTATTAACAAACAGATAAAACAGCAGTGGGATCAGAGTCCTGCTTGATTTACCAGTCTCCTCACAACTTCAGGGACTGGGTATGTAAGCAGAGCTGGACATGTATCTGCTGCTCTACTTGCTGTGTTTTAATCTGAGGTGTGAACACAGATACAAACTCTCTTTGGCCAGCCTTGGACTGTTACTTGATCTAAGGCAACTTTATCTGAACTTCTTATTTTTTTCTAGCAGACAAAAGATTCTACCTGGCCAGTACAGAGTTGTTGGCCCATAAGTTAAAATTGCACTATGCAATTAACAATTTTTATGAAGACCTGCCTGTCCCACCTGTAAGAAGAGATGTCCTACAGTCAGTGTAGCAGCTGTTAATGAACCAACCAAAAAACCCCACCCCACTCCCCCAAATTAAAAACAAAACAAAACAAAACAAGCACATTGGGAGCCATTGTGACATTTTAATAGTAGGTCACTAGGCACTGATTTTGTGGGTGTTTCTTAGGGACTTCAATGCTTCCTGGTTTAGAGGTCTTAGAGGGGACTCATCCTGAAAATTATACTCTAAAAATGTTACTATGGTTTCTTAATAACACTTATGTAATCCCTTATAAAATTTCTATAGTCTTTTATACAGATGTAAAAGCAGCACAATACATGAAGTCATACACCCAGGATCTGCACAAACAAATTACACAGAGATGTTGAACTCCTGAACTTCAAAGGACTTGTGACTCATACAAATTTGATATGCAAAGAGGAGGCAAGAACTGCTGCAGAGCCTCATTAACATCCTGACCAAAGGGGGCTGATCACAGGGCTTTGATGCATAAACTGCCTCTGGAGGGATCTGCAGATCCACAAATAGTACAAAAAGCACCCACAGTGAAATGCCAGTCAAGTAGCAATTGAAGGAACAGTCACTGCTTTCACTAAATATTTGAGTACGTGGGATAAACAAAATAATTCTCTGGTGAAAAGCCCTTGAAAGAAAGATCCTGGAATTAATGTAGTGACTTGTAACAGGAGAGAGCTCAGCTATTGTGTATGTGAGTTCTGGAGCTGACCCAGCCTCTCAAGGCTACCAGATGGGATGTCTGCATTACAGCTTCACCTCCTGGACCTTGTTCAAATTGATTTCTTGGAGCACAAATATTGTTACACTGCTGATGAATAGGTGGCTCTGACTTGATCTGGCCTAGAGACTTCAAGCTCACCTCTTCTTGGGGAGCTGAGTACAGAAGGCAGAAAATACAAATTTCCCTAATAGCTGGAGTATCTTTCTAGCTCTAGATGGCAAAGGAGTTCCTCAGTTTCATGTCAGCAAGGACATGACACAAGGTGATTTCTCTCTCATGTCAATATTGCTGTCTAAAAGGAGATGAGTTATTTTCCATGCTTGGAAGAGGAAAAGGCTTGTACTCCACAGATTAACTGGAGATACTACTTGTGACTTCAGGGGAGGATGGACTGCCAGCTGTAGCTTTTAGTCTTCCTGACAGAACCCTATCAGGAGCCACTGGAGGAGCCAGGGGATGTTTGGAAGAGCACTGGATGGCAGACCCAGTCCTGGGGACTCTTTCTCAACCATCCCCAGAGCCTGATGCCTCTGTATGTGTATATGCCTAAATCTGCTCTGGTGCAACCTTGCCTTTTGGGGAGAGTTGTAAAAATTGAGTTGCTAAAGGCAGGATCTGCCCCGGAGATGATTACACATCCTGACCTGAATTTGCCTGGGCTGTGCACGTCGGTTTTGATGGAGTTCACAGCATACTCTGGTCTGTATGTTCCACACCACACCTACACAGGTAACAAAGAAAAGCTTTTGTTAGCCATAAGATTCCCCAGCAAGAGACTTGATGTTATTTCACTTTGAAGTACTTGATGTTGTGACAATATTGTAACGACTTCACGTGAGAACATAGAGGGGAAATAAAAAAGTATATTTTGCTTAAAACCACAAATTATACTGTTGTACTCAGACAAAGGCACCTGGAGAGAAACTAAGATAAAAATTACCCAACAAGACTTTACTTTCACTACTTTGTAGTGAACGCTGCTCAGCTTGGCAACTCTGCCAGCTGTTAGTAAAACTGGAACTCATCCTGCTCTCACTGTTAACCTGTAACTTGAGTGCTTTTCAAAGCTGTCAGTCAAAAAGAGAGAATACCTGTGCAAAGTTCAGAAAAAACAGCTGTTGGTGGTTCATTTCAAGACCAGGAAGAAGTTGTTCTTTTCCATGCTTTTTCACAAAGTTTTGATAGGCCTGTAGAATGAATTGAGCAGAACTGTTACAAGTGCCAGCCCAGGCAGCCAGAATGAAATGAGGAGGAGCTTGAATTCTTTGCCATAATGAATCACAGGCTGCCTGGGACATCCATCTTACCACCCCCCCTCTCAGCAGAATCCAACAGGGCCATGTCCTTGCTCTGTGATACCCACAGCCTGAGTGAATCAAGTTTGTTTTCTCACTGAATGGGCCTTACAGCACCATTTTACACCAGGTTTAGTGAAGCTGCACAAATTACATTGAAATAAAGGGTAAGAGAAAGAGGCTTGAAGCAGACAATTTAGTGTAGCAAGATGTCAAGGCTCATGGAATAATTTCAGTAAGATGGGTACACCCAGCAAGCGAGATTTTTGCATAACTCTGCATTGTTCTACAGGGGAAGAAATGAAGAGTACAAAAGGAGGATAGTTGTGTTCTGAAATAGGGTGGCTACAGAGAATCAGTACTGTTCTTCAGCAAGCTTTATAATTTTTACATCTCTACTGCACAATTAAAGCAAATCAACTGCATGAGTGTGGAATGAGGGGTTAGCAGGTCTGCTGAAAAGCCTAAGGAAGTTTTAGTGGAGAATGACCTGAACAAGAGCCAAGGGTTCCACAGTACTGCAAAAAAGGCAAGTGTTACACTGGGGTGTGTGTAAACAGGAGTGTCTTGGAGAAAAGATCCATGAAATCATCCTTCTACTGTACTTGGCACTGGCCAGGTCTCAGCTGGAGCACTCTGTGCAGTTTGGGGCACTGCACTTGAAGAAGGATGTAGAGCAACTGGAGAGAGTCCAGAAGAAAGCAACAAGAATGAGCAAGGGTCTAGCAAACATGACCTCTGAGGAAAGACTGAAAGAACTGGGTTTGTTTAGTCTAAAGAAGAGAAGTCTGGGCCTTCAGCTATGTAACAGTCTTCAAATACATAAAAGGTCGCAGGAAAGAAAGGAACAGATTGCTCAGTTTCCACTTCTGAAGGGAAGACATGATGGCACCAGCTGCAGAGGAGCTACAGGACTCCCCTTGTGGTATGTCTGAGTGATACAGAGATGGGTGATTTTACCTGCTGGCAGGAGGGGGGGCTAGCTTACCTCTTAAGATTGCTTTTGGACATATGAATGATTATAGATATCTAAATTTTGGGGTAATACTTCTGATCTGATTTTTGTCTGGCTTCTCCCTGCTTTCAGACAAAGTACCCCATTCCATGGGTTTGCATTGTTTGTTTTTAAATGTACAATGTTCCAGTAACTGAAGATCAGGCTAAAAATGCAGCACTGATGCTTCTTTTAGGCTTCCAAATCGTTCTTTGAACTCTCACCAGGAATTGTATTTGCCCTCAGAGGGTGTGTTTCTGGTTAGGTAAGTGTTGGTGCTGGCTTTGTTGCAGAAGCTGGGCTGGTAACTTTGAGAGGTGTGAGTTGGCCTGCACATCCTGGTGGGCACCTTGTTGAGGAGTGGCAACACTTCACTTGTCAAGTGCTGAACATTTTGTGTTGGAACAGGGTGTTCAGGGAAAGACCATGTTATTACCATGTTAGTAAATCATCTTACTAAGGCCTGCAATCAGCAGGTTGTCAAGTAGCAGGACAGGTCCCAGAGAAGCTGACTTGCTTCTCAACCCTCTGCTGCCAGTTCCAGTCTCCAAGTTGGGCAATCTAAGGAGTGAAGTGCATTGCTGCCACGAGGGCTCAGCACAGGCAGCCCAGATGTCACTGCCATCTTTGGATACCTCTGTGTGGGACTCCTGTCACTTGACAAACTGAAATTCTGAACAGTTTTTTGAAAAGTGAGTAGTGATCCTCACAGCAGAGTCAGTTTATGGGTAGAGCTTAGAAGAAAGTCATTCTGTCCCTCCTTCCTGGCATGAAAAAGCTGGTGAAGACAGCCAGAGGCAGACAGCTGCTCAGCATCATCAGTTTAGCCAGGTGATGGGCCAAGTGTGAGTCATTAAATGTTTTCATCCTACAAACTCTCTATGCACAAAAGGAAAAAAGGAAAAAAAAAAAATGAGCTGAAGAAGAGTGTGCTGGGAACAGATGATATTTACCCTGAAATAACGATTAGGATTAAAGATATACTGTGGCTTGTCAACATTTTTACAAGCATGCCTCAGTGATGCCATGGGTATGGTCCTGTCCCTAACACAAGAATAATGCTTCCTCTGCAAAGGCCCTGAAACTGATTTTCTTTATGATGGTTTCAGCTACAGTAGAAGGGGTACAGAAATGGATACTTCTTACCTTATATGCTTGCCTAACACCCCCATTATCAGCAATGTTCTCTCCTAGTGTGTTGATTCCACTGAGCTGTAAAATAGAAAGGAAAAGTATATTTTTTGTCAAAGCAGAGCTTATCTGGGACCTATAACACCAAACTTCACGTGGTTTGCATTTTTAAAAGGTGAGAATTCCCTTTATACTCAGCAGGTTATGTTTACATCTCTGGAAAGCCTTTGTGTGCAGCATTTGTGTGCGTGTGGGTCTGCATGTTTGGGACATAAGATTTTGTGCTTCCTTGTGAAAAACAGCACTGGTAGTAGCAAATCAGTAGGACATACATGCTGCCCTCCTGCTAGGTCCCATGAGAAGTTTCCATACTGGTACACCATGCACTGGGAGAGCTCCTTGAAATTCCGTGCTGATTCCTCAGTCCACCAGTCGACCAGGTCTCCATTCTCATTAAAATTTCTGCCTGCAATAATATGTTAACAGAAATTCATACACAGGAAGTGGCTGCTGATGCAGCAAGAAGGGTAGCAAGGAAGTGTAGTCCCTCATGCAAAAAATCTGTAATGAGCCACTCAAACAGATGACACTCTTTGGTGGATTTTTTTGGTTTTCAGACTGAAAAACCAAATTCAGAGTGCATCAGGAGCTGGGATTAAGGCTCTCTTAGGAAGCTGGGTAGGGATGGATCCTAGTGTGGGTCTAGAAATTAACTAGGTTAGAAATTAACTAGAAATGAACAGTGTGGCTGGGCAGGAGGGCTGCTGACAGGCCCTTGGGTTCCCCCTCTGCCAGCCTAGTGACACATCCTCTTCACAGTGGATGGTTCACAATGGTTTCTGGTGTAGCCTCAGAGAAGCAAGCAACCAGCAGCTCTGTTCCCAGCCCAGCAGCTACAGGAGTGGCTGTGGGATTCTTTGGATCCCACTTCTGGGAATCACCGTGCGTGATCCTAAACCGCAAAGCCTCAGAAATCCAGATCTGCTCCGATGTATGGAAACTTCAGCCACGTGCCCCTGGAATGAATGAGCACTAAAGCACGTGGTACATTCTGTGCACTGCAAGCTCTGTGAGTAGGAAGTCAGTGCCTCACCGTTGTCATCAAAGCCATGTGTGATCTCATGCCCAATGACCATGCCAATCCCACCGTAGTTCAGGGATTTGGGCTGAGACGCGCTGAAGAAAGGGGGCTGCAAAATGCCAGCTGGGAAGACTGCAAAAAACCACAGACAATTAAGGCATTGCCTCCTTATCCCCTGTGCACAGTGTGAACACACCATCCCTATGGGCTTCAGCCAAATGGTGCTGCTGCCTGGGATTTCCCAGCAGCAGTGAGTGCCTGGCCACACGGTGCTGGCTGTAGGACTCAGTGCTGCCTGGGGCACAGCAACCTGGCTCTTCAGACACTTGAGAAGGCAGCAGCAGCTTTTAGTTTGTCTCCTTACTGTTTTATTTTACCTTTTCAATTTACAGCACTTAGCATTCCCTGACTCCTGTATCATTATCAAACGACCATCACAACATCGTGAAAAGTGGGAGGGTGTTCCCCTAGCAGAATAAATTATGTGCCCTCACCACAAATCAATCTTGGAGAGAGGAATTTATCCTTTCACAGCAAATACCAGTAACTCCTACTGGAATCAATAAAAATAGGCCAGGCTGGAAATGAAAGACTAAGAACAAAGTGGTTCTTTTCACCCACTTCTTGCTAATTTTTCTAGGCTTTTAAGAAACATATTAGTAGAAAGAAATGCATGTTGAAATTCTGATCTTTTTATAAATGAAGAATTTTTTTTAAAAAATCCAACACAAAAGAAGCAGAATTCCATGACACATCAGACAGTGAACTTAAAGTCATCTGGCAGACTTTAAATCTTAATAACAGCAATTAAGGATGCCTCAAAATTCTTTAAACTTTTCTTAAAGCCATATGTGAGAGAATGTGTGTTAGGACTTTGCATTCAAGATAGCTGTCAGCTGAGACTCAGGATTTGAAAGGCTCTGCTTAAAGCAACAGCAGTGTGGAGCAGTCAGTGAGCCAGAGCACTCATTAACCAGCAGGATGGAATTCCCCATCCTTCCCACACCACCAAGAAGTTTGTACAAAGGGCTTGTGAAGGAGCTGTGAGGAATGAACTCACATGAGCTCCAGGGCAGAAAGCTCCCTGCCTTCATTGTAGCCAACTTTCCTTTCAGGTACTCACTGTTTGTCCCTTCAGACCCCCAGCAGGCTGGGGGCACCAGGCTGCCCTGGTCACTGACCTCCCACTGCCTGTGTCTGCAGGGATGAATCCCAAGGCTCTTCCTTGCACAGGGGCAATTCAAAGTACAAGGAGATGAGAACACCATCAGTGAAACCTCTGATTTTGCTGCACTGAGGCCCTTCTGCAGCCCCCACCATATGAGCCTGATTTTAAAAATCCACCCAAAGGCATATATATATATATATATATATAAATAATTCAGCTGCACTCAGAAGTGGGGACAGCTTACCTATCTGGTTTCTGCTTGCTGAATAGAAAGCATTGACAACAGCAGCTCCACTTATCCACCTAGTAACAGCAGAGGAACAAAAGTTAGAATCTCAGTTCTTAAAGGCAGAGATAATAATTACTTGCACAAACCTAGCAACTGAGTAGCAGAATCACAGCATCACTGAGGCTGGAAGAGACTTCTGGAGATTGCCAAGTCCAACACCTCGGTGTGTGCAGCCTCTCACTGCACCTCAGATACTCCAATCCCTTACTCATTTGAGTAGCCCTTTCAAAAACACCAGCTGGAACTGTTTAGCCACAGTTATGAGTGTAGGTCTGAAAAGCTGTGACAGAGTTGGAAAATGCAAAGTGGTGATTCCAGAGGTGTGAAGCATGTACTTCATCTTCTGAAAAGGTGAGAGCCTGAGGATGCAGGAGGACTGACTTAACATCTAGTCAGAATTTCTGTGCCTCTTCCCCCTTGTGCTATCCCTGTGCATCTCCAAGGAGAGTCAGGCTTCTCTGTATCACCTTCCATTAAGTCTTGAAGACAGCAATAAGACCTCCCCTTGGTCTTGTTTCTGTGGGTTTTTTTCAGGCTGTACAAAGCTAGTTCTGTTATTCTCTCCTCCCCAGAAGCCCAGCTCTGCAGCCCTTGCTCAAGCAAATAGTCTTGCAAAGTTAGCAGAGCCAATGGGTACCACAGTAATTGTTCTGATTTGGCTTAAATTAAGTTTCCAATGGGTCAAAGGTGAGAGAGGAAGAGCAGGCAGCACAGCCAGGAATGTGCTGGGTCAGTTTTTTTGGTAGATCCACATTAATATCTGAATTCAGAGCAGGAGTACATTTCTGAAGAAGATTCCTGCTCATCCTCCTTTAATCATGCTTTCTTTGGCTCAGCAGTCTCTGAGCAAGACAAACAAATTTCTTAGGGATGAAATTAATCTTTCAGATTAACTTAATTAAAAAGGTGCTCTCCAGGAGCCCACTCCTGGAGCTGAAGGACCATACTAGAATTAGTACTGCAGAATACTTAACCTTCTACACCATCTCCCAGTTTCTTTGCCCTGCTCACTAATGTAGCTTCAGCCCTTGAAAAACAAGCAATGCCCTCTTACCTGCCCTCTTCATGGTGGAAAAAAGCACAGAAGAAAGGTCATTAAATCATCACTGATTACCCTCCAATTACCCCCTCCTGTGGAAACTGGATGAAAGACTATACACAGTATTTTTAAGTACTTACTCCTCTTTGTCCACCTTTTCTCTAAGCTTTTTTAACCTTTTCTTCTGGGTAAACACTAGATTTTGAATAATGTTCTCAAAGTATTCTTCTTCTTTGAAGCTCAACTAAAAAGAAAGAGGGAGGAATGCTTAGTGGTGGTGGTATTGATTTAAAATAAAAGACACATGGAAAATCTGGTCTTAGGCATGCTGGCAGGGGGATTGGAACTAGACAATTTTTAAGGTCCCTTTCAACCCAAACCATTCTGTGCTTCTCCCATGAGCTAAGCACCACATTTTTAAGAGTGTTTTTTGATCTACAGTTTGAACTTGGTTTGCACTGCTCTGCTACATCACAGAGTTGATATTGTAGCTGGATGTATGATAGAGGCTCAATAATTTAATTTTTTTTTCCAGAAAAATTTATTCTCTCTTTGGATGTATTTTTGAGTAGAGTTCAGCATGTATTGGTTTTGACCCTAACTTCTGGGAGTTACCCCCTTGACACCAGTAGCTACCAGTCTGCTAAACTGCAGTTCCAGGACACAGGAATAAGGTTCAAATAAGGAATAAGGTTCAAATGGTGATTTTAAGAGCCATACTGCAGTTATATGTCCATAGTTTTCAAAATTAGCACTTCTGTGCTACATACTGTCTGATCACACTTGTGTCTTAAAGACACGGATGGAATTACTTGTAGAAATGAACCTACAAGGTGAAAGAATCCTGTGGTCACATTTGGCAGTGCAAAACCTCAGGTGGGGTTTAAATTATCTGTGCAGTCCAATATCAAACTTGAGGGACTAATTCCAACCCATGGATTAACAGGCACAGACACCAAGTTGGGTGTAGTTGCATCCATTCCAGCCAGGGGTAGCTTTATACACCCTGGGCTGAACATCACAGCTCCATGTCCTATCACAGCCTGGTTCTGTGATTCTCCAGACTGTCCCCATCCCCACGAGGCCCTGCAGTGGTCAGCTCTAGCACACTGCCTCTCAGCACACCCTGATGGACACCTGAGCACAACCCTGAGCTGCTCTGCAGATGTGCAGGGCTCAGCTGGGCTGTGAAGGCACTCACAATTTATTCTCTTAAATCCATTTTTTTCCTGGCACTGCCTGTTGTGGATCCTTACCTCCTGGTACTCACTGTTCAGCTTATTGTCATCAGTCACAATCTCATCTGGGTAACCAATCCTCTCTCTGATGGCTGTTGCCTAGGGACAAGAGAATCTGAGATCCATAGCAAAGCCAGACATATATTCATTAATCATAAATTGCATAATAAATGCAAGATGGAAGCAACTGCAGAACACCCAGGATATTATATAGGTTTTGTTTACTTTTTTTATTCGTTGAAAGCATTGTAGAGTTTATGATTAATTGTGGCAATGGAAAAGTCTAGAAAGTATCTCATAGTTCTTTTTCTTCATACAGTAACTTACAGAAATGTGCACAGACTCCTAAATGTGTTTAAACTGTGCTTTTGTGCTGAAAAGCTGCTTTGCTTCACTCCCAATTCAAGACTCTCTGCAGTTGATTTCTTGAATTTCAGACTCCCATGAGCTGTCTGAAGCCAGGTCTTCCCTTAAAAGAGAACTCCCCAATGATGTGGGGTTTTTTTGTTTTGTCCTATTGCCCCTAATAGTTGGGCAAGTCACCATAAATCATTCATTCTCGTTTTCAGTATTTCTTTCTTGTAGATATTTGTTATCTAGCTCCTTAATCACTGCTTTGCCTGAAAGGTCTTAATCTTCTATCTAGATTCCTGCTATTTTGTGTGGTTATCTCCACAGAGGCTCTTCCCATGTCCCCTGCAACTGACATAGGAAGCCTGGGAGCTGCCATGTCTTACAGGCACCAATATATTATGTGAATTTGTGTATATAAAGCAGTGATAGATACTGTGCTTTTTGTCCAGGAAAAGCAATTGAAATCTTGAATTTTCCAGACATACACAAAATTACCAATACTTAAGATTTTACTTACTTTTTGTTCTGCTCTCTTTTTGGTTTCTGCATCCATCCAAGTCAGGTCATCTAAGGTTTTTATGAAAACATCACGTATGTCTGCAATCATTTCCTCAACCTAGGAAAAAACATCAGTGTTACAAGTGTGCATAAACCCATGCAGTTATTTTCCTGCAGTTACAGCTTTGCTGCAGACTTGTTTGCCCTGCACTATCTGCTTAAGCTGATGCTGCTTGTGGGCCACACTGAAACCTGGAGCTCAAGCTGAGTCTGCTTTTAGCCTCTTTTGTGGGAGGGAAGGGGATGGATGGACGTGAGCTCACGAGGTAATTTTGTCATTTGGGTTACAAAAAAGTCTGTGAAACACCCACCTGTTTGACACAGTGCATGCGACCAAATGACAGGGTGTGTGTCAGCCACACGAGTGGCCTCTCTTAAGCCTGGAGTATGGAGGAGGGGTAGGAGGAAACTAAGTTCTAACTCCAGGTGAATCTGCACCAGGTTTGTGTGTGGCTGCAGAGAAGGAGATGTAAGTGGTGGCCCTGTGTCCCCAGCTGGTGTCACTCTGCAGGGGCTGAGTGCTGGGGGCAGTCAGAGCAGCTCCTGAGAGGTGTGTGCTCCTGTCCCTCTGCTGCTGGGGGTCATGGGAGTGGGGCAGAGAGATGGCTCTCTCAGAATCTTCTCAAGTCACCCATTACTTCTCCCTGTGGCCATCAGCTTGGGCCCAGGCCTGCAGCAGGAGCTGGGAGCAGAGGAATGGCTCCCCTAGCAGGTACCGCCCGCTTGCTCCTCACACGGACGGAGAAGCAAACCCGAAGGTCAGGTATTGGGAAGCGTAGGTTAACAAAGTGTCACCAAAGCTGTGTGAAGAGCTGCCTGGGGCCAGTGAGGTGAGGCTGAGAGGGCAGACAGGCTGCTTGCTGAAGCTTTACCACATGTTTGCTGTCCCCAGCAAAGGCCTCCTGCACGTAGAGCCGCCCCACCGCGCTCTCCAGGTTCCCATTGACGTAGTTCGCGCAGCGGCGCCAGACGGCGGCCTCTGACGTGGTGCCATAAAGTGCCTGTGGAACACAAACCTCGGGTAAACCAGTGCCACGGGGCCCACAGAAGGTGGAGGAGAAGGGGGGCAGTGGTGTGTTTCAGAGCAGCCCAGCAGGGCTGCAGCACAGGCAGCGATTCCCAGCGGTGTTGGAACAGCTGGGCGGCTGCGCTCCCTAACAGGGGGAAAACAGCAGACTCCTTAGCAACATTCTTTATCCTTGCAGAATGTGAAAGGTAGAGAGAAGACTACTCTAAAAGCTAAGAATGGGAGAGGTTAGAGAGGAATACCCTAGCACAGAGCTTTCACTGTGGCAGGGACCTGTGTTGCAGTCCCAGCTCTGACAGGGCCGTTAGATTGTGGTTTGCACCCAGCCAGCAGCTGCTTCTCTCTGAGCCTCCCACCTCTGGGGTATTGCAGAGTAGAAACTCATTTACTCTGTGGGATGTTGCTGCAAGGTATACAAAGATTTTGTCCTGATAACCTATAAATAAATGAGTGGATAATGTTATGGTATGATGCCTGAATGCAAGCAGTGTAACAGCCAGTGTCAATGTAGGGCAACTCTCTGAAGCCATGTTCTAGTATGAAGTTTTTATTCCATAATGAAGCAGCTGCCCGTCTCCTCAGAGGTACAGAGCAGTGGCTTCTGGTGCTAAAAGCTCTGTAACAATCAACTGAATTACTAGGAAAACTACTTCTGTTTGTTGTCATCCTAAAGAATTAGGAACAGAGAAATGATCCATTGACAATTTACCTGCTTATTACTAAAAATAACATGAAGTGAAAATGAATTCATACGTGTACAGTGCTGATGCATCTGAAATGACACCTCCTGAGCCTGCAGGGCATTAAGTCACAGATACAGCACTGTAGGGAACATCGTTGTTTTCTCTTCATATAAATCTTGGAAAAAAAGAAACTGATGTGTTTCTTCAGTGGGACTAATTGTATCCTGAGGATACAGTTAGAGTAGCTCTAAGCATTAAACTACTGTCAAGATTGGGCCCTTGGTGCTCAACTTCGAATGCACTGATTTGGATGCAGAAGCTTGTTACCAATTGATCAGAACTCCTGAGTACTCTTTTTCAAATAAACAGGACTGTTCTGTTAACAAAATGGGGATTAATTTAGATTCAGAAAAGCATTGAGACTGAGTACCAGAACAGGGCTTTTCAAATTCACTCCAGCTATTAAACACTTTTCTCATAAATCATGTGTATGCTCCAGCAGAAGCTCCAGCAAACAGATCCAGCTTCTGTGCACAAAATCCAAAAGGCGTGAAATTTTTATACACTACAACTACATTAAAAAATTATCTTCTTTGGTTCACAAAAGCCATCTCCACAACTTAAAACCAGATAAATTTCTGCACCTTACGAAAAGCATTCCTTGTGTCCTTGTAGTCACGGCTCAGGCTGTTGACAAGGTCCATGACAAATCTCCACATCATGTAATTTTGAAGGTCTCTGTTTAACCAAACAAGAAGAAGCTGGTAATGTTCTAAGGCTTTTTCAGTTTACTGGAAAACTAAAATGCACATTACAAAAATACCTAGCATACCTACCTGGGAGTGTATTTATTAAGAATAGACTTGAGCTTGATAAGGTATTCTGGATCATAAACAATGACGTGCTCAGTGTTCTCAACGTTGATTTCCACAGTTGACATGATATCATTGATGAATTTTGACCAGTTGAATACCTGGAAAAATCAGTATGCATTATTACACAGTTAAATCATAAAGAAGCAGATTGAGCTGTTTTTTCCAGGTTAAATAGGACAGCATAACACAAATGCTCTGCCTTTAGTTCTCCTAATAGCTGCACTATGGAGTCATCATAATAATAACTGATCTGAGATAATCTGTACCCTCTGTGCTCCCAAATCCTATTAAAACAGGGTGGTGGTTAGCAGGAAAGGTTGAGACGTTCTTTTGATTTCAGAGTTACACAACTAGAAATGTTACAACCCTTGTAGTCTGGAAAAGCAGGCATTATATTTTAATGCATATTTCAGTTGTCTTTTTGCTGTATTTGGCTGAGAGCTTTTCAGTCAAAGCATGACCAAAATGTTAGTACCATTATGTCTCTGTATCTATACACTTTAGTCCATGAAAGGATTTATTTTGATATGTTTGAAAACAGACACACTAAACCCACTATCTGTAATGAATTCCCCTCTGCATGCCCCACTCTGTGTGCTGGAGGAGCAACTGATTTGGTGCCAGGTCAGTCTGCAGTGTGCTGTGATGGGCCAGTCTCAGAGTTCCTGGTCATTTTCTGCCTCTCTGGTCCTAAAACCTGATTTTCTTTATGCTGGTACTCACCTGTTCGAGAGACCCACAAAGCTCTCGTGAGCCAGTACCTGTGAAAATTATTTTCTGTGAAGTTTTTAGTGCCCAGCTGGTGTGAACAGTCTGGGCTGGGGGGAGGCAGCCTGTGGGCACTGCTGGGCTGCACAGCCTGGGGCTCTGACCCACACAGCCACAATCTCCATCCTAGCTCCAGGGTTCCTAATCCATGGCCTCTGTGAACCACCATTTGGCTGAGAAAATCACCATCAAAACTCTAGAGCTACTCAGTGCTTTTACCACATTGGTAAGTACTGGCTTTAGTAATGAAAAGAGATCTGTTACATGTAAGAAAAGCCAATAATCTTTGTACGTCCTATATTTCGTTTTAATTTTTAAAAAATTGTTATGCCTATTACTTTGAAAAGTATCAGTGATTTTTCCCAGTCTGTATCTTTTGAGAGGGAACTTTTATTGGGAGAAGTAACATGTTTCATCAAACAACCTAATACAGCTGAGGAAGGCAGATAAGCCTGCAGGAACAAAATCAGGTTTGAAGGGGAAGCAGCTAACTTCAAACTAATCTTAGGAATAATTGCTCTTCTATCCTTAGACCATTACAACAACACTACCAACTCCCATCATGTGTCTTTTAAGCATTTTTGGATAAATTTGGAGCAGATGATTATTGCTGATCTGTAGCACTCCCCAGGAACTAAAAATAACCAGGGCAATACCATTCTGTGACAAGAAAAGTCAGTTCTGACATTGTGACTGCTGAACTAAGACCTGTGGGAGAGAGTAAATTGTGAAACAAATTAGGCAGGAGTGAACTATCATATAATTTAAAGTCGAAGAATTAAAGTCAATAAAAATAGCAGTGATTATGAAACTGTGATGGGAATAAGAGGATTTCAGAGTTTCTCACTGGCCTCAAAGAGTGCACAGAAGAGCCCTCAGCACAGTGCTGACCATGGGGCACAGCACTGTCACCTCTCTGCCTGCTGGGCATGGCACTGAGGCAGAGCTCCTGTCTGATGACCAATCCCCCCCTCTGCTCAGATGTTGTAGGAGGTTTTGTTCTGAATCTGTGGCTCTGGATTAACAGAGAGGGCCTGAACAGTCACACTACAACAACTTTGCAGCAGTTTGCATCAGTGGCTGCAGCCCTAACTTTTGTCCTGGGCCCTCTGGAGCTGTGGTGATTACAGAAAGGGAATTAATTTGTACTTTGGAAAGGATGCTCTCCTGATTTCCAGCAAGGGCTATGTAAGTGCAAGTTCTGCAAGATTTACTGTCCTGAACCCGTGATAAGTCAGGCTCAGGATTTTTTTTTTTTTCCTTTGTCCTCTTCCATCTCTTGGTGTTGTAGCAGAGGGGCCTGTGGGTCAGGAGAAGCCGTGGGTACAAGAGCACAGTCCTCTACACACAGCTTCACATCACCTGATGTTTAGGTACCAGAGTGGGCACATCAGGTATCCTGTTCATTTCTAATCTGTCTATGCTCAAGAAAGAAATGTCTTTAAAGAACAAAGTGTCAGGCCTCAGTGTTGTCTCAGCAGTTATAAATCAGAGGTTAAAATGTCAGACTGTTGATCACTCACCTTATGATCAATTTCCAGTGAGAAGTTATTTTGTAGTTGGGCCAAGGTCATTTTATTGTACAGCAGAAGGGGATCATTTCTGTCCTCAGATTTTGTTGTTGCCTACCAAAGTTAATAATGATGAAATTACTAAGTACAGTGAGTCAGTTCACAGCAATTTTGGTAAGCAGAAGTAAAAAGAACAAGAGGATTTCTGGCTTAATACATCACTATACGTTTGCATTAACTGTAAGGTACCTCCTATGTAAATATGGACAGCATTTGAGAGGAACTGCAGGTACACAAACAACTACAAGTAAATAGTGACCTATATAGTAATATATATAATATATATATATAGTAATATAAATAGTAAATAGTAAGAGTAATACATGGGAGAGCCTACATCACTCTTGCCTCAAGTACTCCTGACTGACTTGGGCAGGAGCTAAACCAGCAGGTTTTACCCATTTCAACTGCTTTGAAAAATCATTCATGCCCAGTCTGATTTTCTCTCTCCATCCTTTTTCAAACACCATCTCTTTTCCGCTTCCTCTTCCCTGACCTATTGTGCATTCAGTCTTTTTTCTGTGTTGTCTTTAGGCAGTTCCCAGGAGCACAATGCCAGCTCTCTTCCAGGAACAGTCAGCCTGGTGCTGAGTTTTCCATGAGAGGTTCCCAAGGGAGGGACCAGCAGCTTACCCCCCAACAGCTGGAGAGGCATTGCTGTTGTGGTTTCCTTTTCTATCCCCCTTCACAGCTTTCTCCAATTAATTCCTTTTCTTGTAATACTTTTCCATCTCTGATCTGAGCCCAGAGGTGTATTTTTCAGGAAAGTTGAAGAAAATCAAAATCAGATGTTTGAGTTTACACACAGGGAGGAGGAAGGTTTTCCTCTGCCAAACATGTGCCCTTACTATCACTGGAACTTGAAAAATAACTGAGGCTAAAAAATTTGTATTTGGCTTCTTTTACAGTCATCCTCAGCTTCAGGTCCTTCTGAAATGTTTAATAAACACAAGCCATGTTTTTGCTGGTGAATGCTCTGATTTCCATTTGTTTTTCTCTGTCCACATTCAAACCGTAGCTGTTTCTCCAAGCCATACTTTAATGGAGAACAGTGTTTAATTACAAATGCACTTGGAACAATCAGCATTGTGGAGCAGCTTGTGCAGCACAAACATGACTTTGTGTTGCACGACAGGCCAGGGGCTGGGAATCAACTGCTCTGGTAACAGCCCATGGGGAAACAGGACAAAGGGAGAAGAGGCCTGAAAGCATCTCCTGAAACTCTGTTCTAAACCAGACTAAACAGAAACCAAGGCCCTCTCTCCCTTTCTTCTCTTGAAGGCCTTCTCTGAACAGATTAGGGGAAAACATTTTGCTATTTGGAAAACAGCTAACTCAAATATTTTCCCTTGCTGGTTAGAAGGCACCTCTTTCTTATTATGTGTCCCTCTTAGGGGTTCCAGGCCCCATACATTTTTGGTCAGCTTTGGTCCCACAAAATAACATCAGCAAGTAGCAGTTTACAGTGAGCTTTCTTAGGCATTAAGAAAAAAGTCTGTTATTTAAATGACACTTAAAAAATGTTTTTCTTACATTGGCAATCTCTTTCTCCAGGTCCATAATTATTTTCATTTGGTCAGAAACCACACTCTCATTGAAAGGAATATTTCTTTCTTGCAGGATTAGTTTAGCTACAGAAATCATGAAATCAACATAGGCGGTGCATGCCTGCAGGAAAAAATACAAACATTTTAAAGACAAAGCTCCTCAAAGTATAACATACCATGATTATCTTTAAGATTTCTTCACTTTTATGAACTACGCTTCCTCATCCCTTTCTTAAATAGTTTAAGAGTGATATATTCTGAAATACTGCTAGATCACAAGTAGAAAATAACTTTGAAAATTACCTCATGGAAAACTGTTCCATAATTTGTAGCAATGTTCAAAGCTAACCAGCCTCAACTACTGCACCATGTTTTCATTATTTAAAATGAGACATTTATACCTCTGTATTTAAACACCATCACCCTTGTTTTTTCTACCTCACTTTAATTACAACTTCCAAAAATACCACTTCCAAAGAGCTATGTTCCCAGAAACATAAAACAGAGAGAAATGCTGATGGACTGTGTGAAATGGGCACTGGGGGAAAATCACTCCCAGCAGCAGAGCACCTCCATTTAGAAATCATGCTGCTGCCTCTAAATTTAGTAGAGCTGGATATACTATAGACAATATAGCACTTATCAAATGTGACAAAGCAGAACTCACCAAGGTTAAGAGTGGAAATAGGAAAATATATTCTCTTAAATGTTTCACTATCAATATCTGCAGATCTCTATTTTATGGAACTTAATGTTATTCTAACTCCTTTTTGATAAACCACACTCATGGCTTATCAAAAGATGCTGGGTTTGGTATGCTTTTAAAATCAAATAAAAATACATAATTTTAGATTTGCTCTTTAATAATATATCTGTTTCATGCAAAATAGCATCATTGGTAAACCCTGGGATCAATAAGCTCTACATGTCACCAACTTTACCAGCAGAAATAGGTTGGTATGCTCAGGATTCACCCTTTTAATGAGTGCTGGAAGTGCCTGCCTTGCCCCCAGCTCCTGCCTGCAGCAGGCTCTGGGCATGGGAGCAGCTCCCAGGCAGCACTGGCAGGTGGGCACCAACAGGAGAGGGGCTCACAGCCTCCTGGGGACTGAGCTCCCAGTCTGATTTTTAGTGAAGATGGATTATTTTACCAGAAAGAGGAAAGCCCATGAGACCCCTGACAGCTACAGCAGCTCCCCAGTGGCACTGTGTGCCAGGCCTGTACCAATGTGTACAACACAGTACAAATGTAGTGTACAATACAGATGTGTACAAACAATACAACAGCCAAAACCAATTTTTAACAGTGCAATGCAGACTCTATTCCCCCTACCACTAAGTCCCCAGACATCTTCAGGTACCAACCAGCTTTATCTTTGGCTTGAATCACTGTATGGCCAAGTAGCCAAGAAACAAGTCAGCTCATTTCAGATGGACTGTAAAAATACTGCCAGATAATGCAGTAGGAATGTAGATATTTGAATAACTCCTGTCTGAGCAGAGCAGTCACATATCCCACAAGAGCAAAAGATTTTTAAAATAACTTGTTCCCAGGCAAAGGCTGCTGGCAGAGGCTGGGATGGGGAGGAGGAACATCTCACTTGAAGCATTCATGCTTGTAAGAATATTATGAACCTGTCCCTTCAGTGATAAGCCTCTGGGTTTTTTTTTTTAAAGACTTCCTTGTCTACTTTCCCACAGTGGGAAGCAGTGTGACGGTGTCAGGCAGGCCAGAGATCATAATGGGAATTGTCCCTTAATGCTGCAGGGGGTGTAATACAAGGAAGGGAGCAAATTGTGCTCCCTGAGCCAGCTCCTGGAGGCCCTGACACGTGATAAGAACAGAACTGAGCAGTCAGTATGGTGATGGTTGTCTGCACTCTGTAATTAAATGTAAGTAGTGTTAGAGCATTAGGTGTTGGCATGTCAGCAAAATACCTACATACCCAAAATGTTTAGCATGGTTTCTCATTGCTTCTGCATTTAATTACACAGAAGAAAAGGGGCTAATTAAAGGTTACTTTGCACTTTCAGCTACCACATGACTCCAGCAAATACCTGCACTCCAGCTCTCAAGGGTTTAAAGCACATCCATGATTAGGAATGAGGCATACACAGTGTTAGTGCTAACAGGTTAATGAAAATGCATACACTTAAGAACTAAACATTGATTTAAAAAGACCATATGAGAGTGTAGGTATCTGAAGCCAGTTCTATGTTACCACATTCTTTAGCTGCTGCATTTTCATTCAGAAAAAAAGGAGGGGGGGACTCCTGCTCTTAGGGGACTGTGATCTTCTCAGCTGTTTCATGCAGGAAAGTGTCTTTGGTTCTGAATGGTTCTTTTTTTCTTTCTAAGCCTATCAGTGATGAGGTTTTCCACCTGGACTCCACTGACACCTGTAGCACTTGCCAGTCAATCATAGTTCAGGAATGGCATCCCTTTTGTAGTGACAGAAGCTATATTCTATGTATTCTATCTTACTGCAACCTTGACAGTTACAAGGTATCTCTGGATTCAGCTCTGAAGCCTGGCAGAAGCTGTGTAACAAAGCTGAAGTTCTTTCATGTTTATTTCTTTCAAATAGGTCCTAAAATGTCAAGAAGCTGTTCCTCTTCTGACTTGCATAATCATCCAGGCATTGTGTGGAAAAGCTGCTCCTGCTCTCCCATCTCTATGTGCAGTGATTACAGAAGAAAAGGAAGAGAAGGGAAGGGAAAACAGAGAGATGTGTTGGGATGTCTGGGGTCCAGTGATGCCAGAGGAATCTGCAGCCCTCCATCCAGTGCAGAGACAGCTGGGACAGAGTGGGCTGCTAGTGCAGGCAGGAGGATGAAACGGGGCCACTGGGGGCAGGAGATTTGTTACTCTTCCTCCCATTCTCAGCTGACATTTCCACTTGTTCTGCTTTCTCTGCATCCCCCCCACGTCCCTTGGGTTTTCTTGTCCCTGTTAGAACTCCTCCAGTCTGCTTCACTCACTGCTCTCACCTACACAGAGCTGCCCCTCAGTGCTTGTCATTATTTACCTGTTCTCTCCGGGATGTTTCCCAGGGGCAGTACTGGATCCTCTTTGGGAAAGGATTGTTCTTCTCTCTGCCTGTCCCTACTCTTAAGGATGTATCTGCCTTGAAAATACAGGCTAGAACTTCCCAAGTGCAGTCAGTGATCTGCCAGCTTCATCTTACCTCTTTGTATGCACCAGTGCACTCGTAGTAGTCACGAGAAGGCAGACCAAGGCCGGGCTGATCAATCTATAAACACAAATAATAAATGACAAAGTGCTTAAGAACAACTTGGCAAAGCATTCTGCTGTGCTTTGGTCACTTAGAGGTCGCTGATGCTTCACTCTTGCAAATAATCTTCTAGCCAAAGGGATTTTCTCTCTCATCCTGGCCCCCTCCTGTAATTCTTTTCATTCTCCTCATGCTTTTTGTCTTCCTGTCTTCTTTTTTCTGTCACCAAACCAGGCATGCTGCAGGTAACCAGTGGGAAAACAGTGGATGTACAGACCCCAAAACCATCCCCATGGAGGCAGCTACTGCCTCTTTGGAATTCCTACATGCAATGTAGTCAAAGATCAATCCACCCACTGAGAAGGAAGATCAGACCTTTGCTCTTGTGACTGCTGCATCACTCAGGAGCAGTCCTGGTGACTCAGGACTGAAGAGTCACCAGATGTAATACTGTCTTCCTCTGGATTTTCCATTTCCAGAGGTCATCTTACATGTACACACTTCCTTAAGCAAATGTCCTCAGCCACTCTCCTGTCTGTGCCACCTGACTGCAGGCCCTGTTAGGACTTTGGCACCTGAACACCTTGTAGCTTACTCTGCTAAAATTGAAGTCACTAATGTCTGTCCTGGTTAACACTCATGTCTGTGCTTCAGGTTATTTTGCTGCATTTCCATGTTCAACAGAACAAAGCCACCCCAGACTTACATGAATGATATGTGCTGTGGAATTTTTATCATCTGTGCCCACAAAAAAATTAATAAGGACCTTTTTTCCATATCTGGAGTTCAGCTGTGCAATAGCTGTCTCAGCTGTCCAAGCAGTTCCTAAGCAAATGAAAGGTATACTCAGCCTCTATTTTTGGTAAGCAATGAAAAATGCAATAATTTAGAAATTTTAACTGTAAAATGAAATAAACACAGATTGTCTTACCATAGGAGGAATCCCAGTTAACTGTTGCTACAGGCCAGTCAGATAAGTTTGGCAATAAACTAATTAAAGGCTTTCCACCTCTGCTATCAATGGTAGCTTTTGGAAAAAATAAAATTAGTTACCACAAGATTTTAAAACACAGAAATGTTATACTGTCAAGAGGAATGGAGAATAATGAGTTGAGAAATATGTTTTTACTATCACCACAATACAAGAGCATGCTCTGTTTACATTGTGCTTTTTAATTTTAAAAAACATGTTTCAGTCATGACTGCAAACAGCATATGCAAATTCTTGTGACCATTGTGACACTGAAGAGCTATTGTGCTTTCACTCTGCAGAAAGAATAATAATAGTTTTGAGGTAAAATAATATCTCAATATTTGAATATAAATAGTTTTGAAATAATAGTTTTGAGCAGTACTAATAACAGTATAGAAACTACAAAAGCCCCATTTGGAAGCACTGCTCTTTTACAGCTCCTCATTCCAGTGGCAGCATCTAGCTCATATTCTTGAAATAAATTACATCCCTGTATTTCCAGAAGCCAGGGTGTCAGTTATTTTCCACTTCATCCCTGATAATTTCTACAAAAGATGTTAACTCCCATTTAAGAAAAAGGATTTAAGTATCTGCAGCAAACTGGTAAGGGAAGAGTAATTTAATCTCACCTAAAATACCAGAGCTAGTAAAGCAGGAGATACAATACTAACTTTACTATTGACAATCTGATCTGACTCCAGAAATGACACATTTTAGTTGTCACAAAGAATTTCTGAAAAATCATGTGCAGAAAGCAGGAGGATATAGGTCCTGCTGACCGTGGAGGTGGGACTCTGGACTGTATTTCTCTATCCCCATGCAGCACAGCCAGAGACACTTACTTTCATTTATGCAGGATCTGTACAGAGTTTTTGCCTTCTGCACTGCAGCTATATCACTATTGCTTGGTGTGTCCAGGACATCTGAAAGACACAGACAGCAAATATGGCTTAATGCCTGCTCTTCCCTGGAAAGCCCCCACGCCTGCTCAGCTCTGCCTGAGTGCCAGACACAGCAGCTCCTGGTACCTCTGTCCTCAACAGACACAAAGAAACCCAAAGGCTTGGTAATATCTTAAGCTTTGCTAGACAGCCTCATCTTATTAGGATAACATGGAAGCCAAGAAGAAACTTTGCATAGTCCACAAAGAAAAACCCCACTGACCTTTTAGCACCACCTCAAGTTCGTCCCTCAAGATGTCGAAGTTGCTGTATCGGGAGCTGGTCTCAGGGATCACATTCCTCTTCAGCCACCCCCCACAGGCATACTGGTAAAAATCACTGCAGGGCTCTGCACTCCTGTCCATGTTCTCAAGGATTCGGGCTGCTGTAGTACAAGAGAGATGAAGGCATCTTTAGAGAAAATAAATGGATGCGCTCGTTTGCTCTGCAGAGGGAAGTAATAAATACTTTTAGTTTAGAAGAGGCTCAAGCCTACCTGAATGTTCCAGAGCAAACAAAGTAACTGTCAGTGAACAACTGGGCCTTCTCTGCCCATTAAGCATCTGCTTTACCTGTTTACTGATGGGTAAATGAACCCATGTTCCTATATCCATGTGAGTGGCTGTTTGCTTTTATATAAAGTATATAAGGTTTAATTTAGCAACTTACACTTCTGTTTATTGAAATGTGGTGAAAAGAGAAATTAAAAGCGTAAGAAAAATTAGAGATTAAGTATCTGTATTTAAATAATTAAGTATGATGTAGGCTCAGCTGAATCCAGTCTCTTCCAAGAAAATAATGACTTTGTTGTACCATAGAAGTTCTTGTCAAGGAAGTTTCACTATCAATACTTTCCTGAATCTACACTGTTATTTTTAAAAACAATTCCACATTTTATTATGAAAATGGTCCTGCCTCTTGCTTGTCAAATTTGACTTTGTCAGTTGACCCTCTTGCAGTGGCTTGTCACTGACTGTGATGTAGGGTTCTGTAGTGAAATCTGATTCCTTGATGAGCTTCCCTGCTGCTGCTCATAAACCTTCTGTCATTTTTCTTTTTTGTATTCTACCTTGACTGCTCTCTCCACTAGTGCTACCATGGAGTCTCACAGAAAGGAGAGCCAGTGGTACCTCTGAATTTCCCAAGATACTGAACATGCTTCCCATTTTTCAGACATTATTTTTAGTAAATGGTAAGGCTTGTGATTTCAAATGTTCATTCCTCCCACATGGGTGAGTCAAATATTTATGGCTTTTTCTCCATCACTTTAAATATTTCCACATCTCTTCTACTGGTGGAAAGGAGAGCTGGATGGACAGGCTATAGTATTTCTATTGACTTGCCTTGTTCCCAACCCCTACCTCGTTTTTCTTGGAATCCTCAGTTGGCTTAAGAGTGTTATATTTTAGCCCAGCCTCCAATGGCTTTCAATGCTCCAGTCCTTCAAAGATGGAAAAAACCACTCCTAGCAACAAAGAGTTTAACAGCCAGGACCAGACATCAGTGCTGGCTCATTCAGGGCAGTCTGACAGCCCTGCCAAAAAGTAATGGTAGGATAGAGAAATCTTGTGACACCAAGAAAAGATGAATCTCACCCAATGTCTTGACACCTTTGCAAAAAAAAAAAAAAAAAAAAAAAAATCAAAACCTAGGAGAAACCCATCTCTTGTGTAAATCTGAGAAATGATTAACAGTCTGTAGAAGGAAACCCTGCTGTAGCTGTGGTATCAGGTTGCTGTCTTTGTAATCAGCACCCATTTCATCTTCCTTGCCCACTACTGTCACAGGAAACTCATCATCCATCAGTGTTTCTGCTGTACACTCCAGGCTAGCCAGGATTAGGTAGTCAACTTTTATCAAAACTTGACATTTAAATACTGCAGACATGAAAGAAACTGCTCAGGTATGGGAACTGTGGTCTTTCACTTCCAGCTTCATGGATTAAGTAGTCTCAAGAAAACTCTCTTCAACAGTGTAATTTGCACATCTGAACCCCAAAATAACCATTCATTATTTGGCTAATGCCATGGATATATTAAAATCAATTAAATGTGGTGCTCAGTTAAATGTGGAGCCCAGAAGCACACAGGAATTGCCCCTTCACAGGCAGTGGGAACAGTTGGGCTGGACAGAACCTGAACGAGTTATTTGTAAGTTGATACTTGGGCCCAAAGGAGCATTACAGCAAGTTCAGGGCTTTGCATACTGAGACATTTTTGCTCTGGAGATAAGAGGTGTGAGACTGATGAATATTTTCTTATTTTAATTCTAATAGAGGTTAATTCATATCTGTACAACTAGAGATAACACTCTCCAGTAGTCCTCAGTAGTGCTTTGTTGAAACAGTGCTTGAGTTTGTTCCTGTTCCCCTGTTTATTCCATTTCCTACCTGTTGCTGAATTTAGAACATGGAGCCTTATCTCAATTACTTTTAACCATTAATTTTATTGTAGCACTCTTGATTGCCAGTGGTTGCTTTAATAGCTTACAAATAAAGTCATATAGCAGTCAGTGACCTGGGGAAGATACTTAATATGCTTAGCTAGGTGAAACTGGTGCAAGAGATATCAGAGTTCCCTGTCCTCCCAAGTCTGTGTTGTCTGAGCTCAGGAAAATGAGCAGAGTATCTCAGCTTATTCAAAAAAGCTCAAGTGTACAAATGAGATGGTAACTTCATGAGCTGCACTGCAATGGGTCTGACAAACCCTGGCAGTGTTACCCTGCAGCTACTGATACTTTATCCTCTGCACAGCAATTGAATTTTCATTTCATTTTTAATTCTGGTCATATATTGGAAGCTCCTCCATTAAACCTGCTATAAATTCTGTCAGTATCTTCACTTTACTCTTTTTCAGTGGCTGGAAAATTTTGAAATTCACTGCAAAAACCAGTGACAATACTGGTCACTTCCAGTGTAAGGTGTTACCATTTCACCTAATGGCTTTTCCTACTAGTTTTTAATTAAATGGCCATATGAGTGGGGAGAAGGCCCAGAACTTCTGTCATAATTTCTACCTGAAATGCATCACACCTTGCTGGGACATCCTGGCTCAGTGAACAAATAACAATTTTAAATTCAAACTGGTCCTTCCCATCCACCCCAAATGCTTTGCAGGCAGATGCAGAGTTTGGTCCTGAGAGCTTGCCAAGGGCAGCAGATCCCACAGCACCCCACAGCAGCCTAAAGGGGGGTGCAGGGGTTCAGTGCCTTGAGGCAGTGGCTGGTTCCAGTTTGACTTCCCAGCTCACACATCTCTTTGGCTCTTGCCTGAGGTGAAGTCCCAGAGCTAAAACTCCAAAGGTTACAATTCAGTGAGAGACACTGGGAGCTTCCAGGCCCCAAAATACTTGTGTAAATACTTGGTAAGCACCAAAGTGCTGTCTTTTGCCTGGTTGTACATTTCATGTCCTCCAGGCTGGAGTGTGCAGTTTCTGCACACGTAGTAGTAATTACTCACAAGTAGGTGCTCTGTCTGCAGTGGATCTGTTTTTATGTCCTGTACAGCAGCAGCAGAATGGGGATTACAGAAAAGCTCTATGTCAATTTAGCTCATTTTCCTGCCAGTAGAAACCATTTCCACAGAATGTATGTGTAGTGTTACTCTGGCATTTACACGTTTTCAGACTGAATTCTCACCATCTCTTTAGGACTTATTCTTTCAGTGTCTGAACTTGACAATTTGTAGAATACAGAGCAGATGATAATTTGTGAATGAGATAAATGTGTGAGTAAAATAAAGCTGTATTTAATGAAAACCAAAAAGATATTATGACATTAGAACCACGTTGTACATTTCTATTTGGGGGGTGGTTCAGTCTAGATAACTTTTTTTAAGAATTTTGTTATTATCTCTGTTGGATTGAAGCAATTTATATTTTTTAAAATGCTCCTTCTTCATCCTGTTGGGTAATTTTGTACCCTGCCATTTTTCCCCATCAATGACCTTACTGTGATCCTTTCACAGTTTTACTTCTTTATTGAGGCTCTGACAATCAGTAAGAATGTTTCATTCCCTTTAACATTTGCTTGCTGTTAAATCTTTTAGTGGAAGCATACAAGAGTATAGCTGTTCTGCTTCATTCATCTATCCCCTTCTTGCTAGATTCTGTGTTACTTCTCCAAACCTTCTACTGCATTTCCTGTCAGAGTTCATCATTACGTAAAGTAGCCAAACTTAATTTTAACATCTACAAATATTTAGCTGAAAATGGGCATCTTTAGAAATTAAAATATCAAGTAAGTAACTAATTTGATTACTTTTCAAACCATATCAGGAGCTTTCATGGTGAAAAACCTTGAAGTGTAAAAGGCAGTGATGACCACCTGCAGTAAACCCTGTAAGATACTTGGTGATGACAAAATGCAGTTTGTGAGTGCTGGACCACACTGGGGCTTCACCAGTGGGTGGCTCCAGCAGGACTGAGGTGTGGGGATGACCAATATAATGATAATTCTTCCTGCACTGTTCCTGGCAGGTCTGCAAGTGTAAACCTAGCAATCAAAACCTCCTGGAAGTCTCCATGGGGTGCTGTGCACCTCACACTCCTTACTCCTGGGCTGCAATTCCATCACTTTTGCTGTCATGCACATACATTTCTCCTGCATGTTGGCTGAAAGGTTGGACCTGATGATCCTTGAGGGTCTTTCCAACCTGGCATTCTATGATTCTGTGACTGTCCAATCCTCTGTAAGAATGTTTCATTCCCTTTAACATTTGCTTGCTGTTAAATCTTTTAGTGAAAGCATACAAGAGCATAGCTGTTCTGCTTCATTCATCTATCCCCTTCTTGCATGGTAATTAATATTATAAAGATACCAGCAGCTTCCCTGGGTTTCCTACAGACATCCTGGATCTCTGGCTTCTCCTAGGGCTGTTTTTTCTCTTTGGTTCCAGAGGGATGTACAGCTGTTGTGATGTACAGAATGGACACAGGAGTGAGGAGCTATGTGATGCTTGTCAGTGGGATGTTTGCTTGGTACACTGAGAGCTCCCCGTGGGTGCTGGGCATGATCCTGCTCTCAGCTTCTGCATTAGGTTCCTTGCCACCCTCTGTGACTGGCCCAGAGGCTTTCTGAACAGTGTGGCCAAGATTTTCCACAGGGGGACAGCCAAAGAGGAGTTCCTGACAGAAAGGAACACCAAGAGACAAGTGTGTGCCACACTTGTCTGCAGTTAGATGGGAACATTGCACAGTGCTGATTTTTCATAAAATTGTAGTGAAAAAATAATTTTAAAGGTGCATATTTTCATTCTTACCTGATTTTATACAGTCTGATGTCTTGCAAACTCCATCTAAAAGAGGATACAATGGTATTCTTAATTCCTTAAAGAATATCAATATAATAAAACCTGATGTAAATATTATTTTTATTGACAGTCACTTAGGAATTGCATTTAATTGCAGTGTACAGTAAGATAAAGATGTAGGGACCTTACAGTCATTCAGTGACTATTTATAGGATCAGGCTCTAAAAATAACATCATCTACATCCCTTTAGGGTCATTCAGTGCCAGTGACTCAAAATTTTATGGGCAAAATATTATTTTTATAACAAAGAAGAAATTTGGAGAAAAATAGCCCATGGACTGAAGGCAGCTGCAAAGTCAGTTTGGATTTAGCAATACCCTTCCATGGCAAGATTTTGGGGGAATTAACTGAGCATTCTGAGACATTCACATTGACATCTCCTGAAAAAAAATGCAAGGCTCAGGAACAGGAAAATGGTTCATTTTGAGACTTTGGGAATAAAACATTTTTCAGTTTTCGTTTCATAGTAGCATTTTTCCATACCATAATGGAACTAGACTGCAACAGAAAGCAGAAACAAAATTGTAAAGTACTTTAAAATGAAACAAAGCATTTAATTTCCAGTGTAAGGAAACATTCTAACTTGACCCCAAATTGAAATTCTGGCTCCCCTGTATTATCTTTTCCAAAAATTATCAGGATATTTACCCCTGACCTGACTTATTTTTGAGCATTTTGGTATGGCTGCTGAATCAGGTTGTGTGACTCCACACACTGAGTCCTCACTGCACCAGGCTGGAAAAGGGAAAACCAGGGATTTCCTCCTGCACAGGACTATGGAAGCAGCTCTGTAGTTTGGCTGCTCAGCAGTGTTGTGTTGTGTGGAGTTTCTGCTTACTGAAGCATTCATTACAAACAGCAGCATTGCTGAGGCAGAACAAGCAGATGTTTTGTGTTTACTACAACTTTGTGTGAACAAATGAATGAGTCCTTGATGGGCAAAGGGAGTTTTGTAACAGTGTCCAGCAGTAGTAAGTGTGGCTGCAGCTTTACATTTCAGAGAACTGTGTCATCCTGTCTGGGGAGGTACATGTGAAATACAGTTAGGAAATAGTAGCTGGTAATCCTCTAATTTTATTCACTGAGTAAGGTACAATTTTCTATTATTGGGCAAATAATTCTGAGCTGACCTCACTGTTTTGTTTTCTTAATGTTTATGTAGCACAGCAATATGAACACAGTCTTTCCTAATACAACATTTTAATACAGTGCAACTTGAGGGGTTTTTTAGCTCTGTACTAACAACTGCATTCAATTCATTAAAGCATTTTTTCCTAATTTAAGATACTTTTATATTCACACGTATTCACACATTCAGAGTCAGCTCGGGTGTACTCACCATCATATGTTGCATACAGAATGATCATGGTGATGGCTACAATGGCCAGCAGAACCACCACAACAGCCAGCCCTATTTCCAGGCCACTCCATCTCAGTTTTTTCTTTGGTTTTGGAGTATTCATTTCAGTTATATCCATCTGGCTTTCTGACTTGCCCATAACCCAGCGTCTGCAAAGGAGAAGGGAAAGATCACTGGAAGGCTTACACTGAGCCACTGGTCCTGAAGCTGGCTCCTCAATTGCCTAGTAGCAAAGATATTTTCTGGGTCAGTTTTCAAATTATTTGTATCACCACTGCTACTAGAATGGCATTCATGGGATTAAAATTCTCTACTTCTTACACACACACCCACCCACCCACCCAAGTACCTACCATGTGCCAATTGTCATTTATGGAGAAGAGAAGAGAGGTCTTCCTTCAAGTGAAGGGGCAATCGAATAGAAAAGGGAGGCAAATAAAGCAAAACCTCTTTCTAAAACGTACCAGTGTGGTTTAATCTTGGGTGATGGCACAGGAGCTCACAAGCAAAAAGCAAGACTCCCTGCCTGAGTAAACATTAACTTAATCTACCAATTACTTATCTAATGCCAAAGGTCAAAATATGCCATTGTGCTTCGCTGTCATTTCTTAGAACATTATGTAAGCAATTCTTGTCTACAGCTTTATGGCTGCCTCTAAAAATAGAAAAAAAGTATTTCAGGCTCTGCTGGGAGCCTGTCAAATTCACACTGAAGACAGAAAGTCTTCACAGTAATTTTTTTAAGAAGTGCAACCGAGTACTGTAAGGTTAGAACACTGTAAACTGGAAGTGAGTACAACACCTACGTGTGGAATTGGTGGGAGTGTGAATGGACTCACAGTCACTCATGGAATGTGTATGCACGAGGAGATTTTAAAATCTAAGCTGGCCTTTCTGCTGTGCCTCTGGGACAACCTGCACGCCTCTTGCAGTGCTGCTCTCCTACATCTGTCCCACTCACTTTAGGACCAGACTCCCCTCTGCTGACAGGGATTCAACTTCCTCTACATCAGCAGTGTGTTTCTCAGCATCCCACAATTAAAACTTGTCACCTTCTATTCCCAGCATTTCCTGGGGTCTTTACATCCACAGGTGGAGTACACACCCTTTCCATTCAGTGGGGAGGAATACAAGAGTTCCATTGGGATAACCACTGGGAACACCTACAGTCACCAGACCCCTCCCTTGAAAGACAAGCAGAGGTGCAGGTTGGGGCATTCAGCTCTTCTTCTGTTCATCAAACCCTTTCCCCCTACTCTCTGCAGGTTGGTGCAAAAGCAGTGAGGGAACCCTTCTCAGTTTCTGCATCCACTCAAGTCTAAGACTTGAACATAATTATTTAAAACTGGTTTAACAGCATTGCTGGCTTGTGTTCATCTTTGTCTCCTCAAGCTGCTACAATCTCCCAGATACCCAGTCTTTGCTCTTCCTCTTGACCTTTCTTTCCTTGGTGTCCACCTCAGCTAGAACACTGGAGTGTTCTGATGCAAAAACATGTCACTAAAGTGTGTATGGTAATTAATATTATAAAGATACCAAATAACTCACTATTATGGACCTAAGTGAAGAGAGATTTTGTGTTCCATGTGTTTACCTCTCTCAGTGAATCCTTGGACACTATCACAGTAACACTTTTTCTAAATGAACCAGAGAAGATTTATTTCAGTGTCTCATTTCCCTTTTGTCACTCCTCCTTGGACACGAGAGGTGTGGAGTGACTGGCAGGCTCAGGAGCCTGCAGCCCTGCAAGGTCTGCTCAGCCTGTCTTTCCTAACCCAAAAGGACTGTTACAACTGCTTTCTTTTTCTTCATGAGCCACTCTTTTTCCCTGAAGATTAGGTTTTGGGTAAAATCAGCAAGTGGCTCTAAGACACAAGACTGAAATCCCACAGAACCATGTAAAGGTTCAAGCTATGGAGAGACATCGGCCCTGCATTAAGTGAAATATAAATTCATAGATAAGAGGAAAGCAAATTAACCTTTATACTCATCTCATTTCCAATCATATTAAGCAGCGAAAACTGTTATTTGTATTGACCAAACACTGACCGGTCCCCAGTATCCTCTGACTACTTGGAGCCTAATTTACGAGCTGATGCTTATCTTCTGACTCTGGTGGTGCCTGTAGAGCACTGCAAACACAGTTCGTTAGCAACACTGTGCCTTTCATGAGCATTTCTGTTCCTTACAGTCAGCTAAGTTTTTCCCAGTGAGCTCATCTTTCTGTTCCTGCAGGACTGTTCTTCATGTTTAGAGGCATTTACTAATTTTTACTTCTGGCGATTTAGAGACGTTACCCTCTCTGCATTAATGAACATCAGGTAAAAGCGGCTTTAAATGCTAATTGCAGGCACAGCAGAAGTGTACGAATAATTGAAGCATATACAAGCCTAAATAGTACAGTTTCACGTTTTTCCGATTGCTTCTGCTATCCCCTACTCTGCCTCCTTAACCTTGAATAGAGCAAACAGCTGGAATTACTGTGCCTGGTCCTGCTCTGGGTGGCACAGGGAGTTAACGCATTGGCTTTTGACTCGGGGATGTCACGGGTAAAAATCGACTCGTGGCTTCCTTGATTCTCGGTGTGGTCTCTACAGAAAACGCGGCACATCACAAGAATATTTTTGTTTTCTTTTGTTCCCACTAACTTGGGTAGCGTTGTCTGTGCAGAGGAGCTGCCCCCAGACACGCCAGGAGCAAGGGCACAACCGCTAAAGACGAACAACAAGTGCCGCGGAGCATCCCGCCCGTCAGACCCGGCTCCGGGCTGCCGCCTCTGGCCCCGGACCGGTGCCGAACCGGCCCCGGACGGGCTCTGGGGAGGCGCCGCTGTCCGGGGCCGCCCTGGGCGGGGAGGGGCCGCGGTCCGGGGCCGCAGCTGCCGAGCGCCGGGCGGTTCAGCGCTGCCGAGGTCGGGGCGTCCCGGGGCTTTGCTGGAGGGGGCGAGACCCACGGCCCGGTCCGGAGCCCCGAGACCCAAGTTGCCGGTGCCCGGAGCGGGCAGGCTGGGGCGGTCAGATCCCGGCAGGGCGGCCAGGGCAGGAAAATCGCGCCGGGACCCCTCCGTCCGTCTGTCCGTCCGTCCGTCCGTCCCGCCGCCGTGCCCGCCTCGCTCCCCCGCCGGCCCCTCGCCCCGTACTCACCGGCTGCCGCTCGGAGGGGTCCGGCCCCGGGGCCGTCACACACATCCCCGGCCGGCGCCGGGCGGAGGCGGCGCGGGGTGCCCGGAGCCGGCGGGGCAGCGGCCGGGGAGCCGGGGCAGGCGGCGGGCAGGCTAGGCGGGCGGGGAGCCGGACCGGCACCGGCGGGGCTCAGCGCCCGGCCCGCCCGCGGGGAGACGGCATGGCCGGGACATCAAAGCCCGGGGCGCTCCCCGCTCCGGCCGCTGCCGCCGCAGAGCAAAGCTGCCGGCGATCAAAGGAGCCCTTGTCTGCGGGCTGCCGGACGAGCAGTTCTCCGGGTGACCTGAAGGCTTCTTCCTCTTGGCGATCATAAAAATGTGATGGGGCAGGAAACAAACAAACAAGCTCCCCCCCGCCCCGGCAGCCACAAACCGCGCTCTTCACCTCGCAAAGCTTCCCCGAAAGCTTAGGTAGAGGGGAGGAGGGAAGGAGCTGCCGCCTGGAGCCAGGCGGGGCAGCTGAGCGTGATGTCCGATGGAGCAGCAAGGACCGCGGGCTGGGAGCCACCTCAGCCCGGCCGGGGGTTGGGAGGCAGCGGGGCCGGGGGCAGAGCGAGAGCCGGGCTGCGGGGCGAGAGCAGCCCGCACCTTCCCGCCCGCCCCGGCTCCTCATCTCTTTCCAGTCGGTTCAAGAGAAAGGAAAGAGATGATGCGGGGGGAAGGTGAGCGGCTGCATTCTGCGCTGCTCGGTGCCTGCTTCTCATGCAGCCTCCTCGCCTTTGTCACATGAATGCAGGCACGTACCCTCGGCAGGAGCTTGCATCCTCGTTCACTGAGTGGTTTCTTCTCAGGAGGGAGACAGCTGTGACTTCTCGCACGGAGGGGCAGCTCTGAGCTATGTCATGAGATTGCCCAGCCAACCAAATATCAAAAGATACTTGTTTCATCCTTATTAAGTTTTGGGTTTATTAAGTTTTCATTTTTGCTAATCAGCAAACGTGTGAAGAAGAAGGAGTATGAGCTGCTGTTACTCCTCTTGCTCAAAGCGGGTATCATGCTCACTTTTGCTGCCTTCCTAAAGCACCTTCAGGACCTCTCAGGCAGAGATGCCAGCTGAAATGTCTGAAATCTTTCCTTACTGATACAAAAATATCTTCTGCTTGAGGGGGGCAACCTTCCTCCTTTCTAAGAAAGGTGGGAACTGAATGCTGACTTCTTATGGAACTGCACAGCAAATGATCCACAGAGCAGATGCAGTGAGGAAGGGAGACTGATAAGATTTTAACTGAGCATTAGCTGTAAAAATGAAGCACTTTTTGCAAAATGAGCTTCTGAAGAAGAAATAAGGTTTTATTAATTGAAGAGGCACTAGAAGTACTAAAATTGGGCAGAAAAACATTTCAGAAAGTCTAGAGAACAAAAATACTGCATTTTCTTACAGGTAGGAGTGGGGAACATGCTGATTATATAATTTCCAGAATTAGTGTTCAAATATCAGTGTTCCTTCTCAGCCTTTCCTGCATTCATTCTTGCAGAGTCCCATCCCTGTTACTAGATCAAGCCATCCACTCCTGCAGGTCAGTCCTGACAGTACCTGGTGCCTTAAAAACATCTCCACAAACACAACAGACAGACCCAAGCAAAGTAAGATCAGAATGATCATTAAAAATACATGAGATTTTGTAAATAGATGCCTCTTGTGCAGCCCTTAACTACAACAAAGCTTGAAAAGCAGAGGGTGTCTGAACCAAAATGGCCAAAAAAAAAGAAAAAAAGGACTTGTTTCAAAAGCTGTAAGTGAACCAAGAAGGTGTAGTTGCCTGATTCACTTCCAAAAAAGAGAAAAGGGAGAAACTTGAAATCTGTAGGTAGTCCAAAGAGGACTAACATAGCTGTGGTAGACAGTGTGAGGGTTTCCACTCTTGTAGAACCTCTTGCCTGGGGTTAGACATCTGTATGTCTGCAGTCTGCAGGAGGTGTGATTGGGGTGTCAGATGCTGAGGTACCTGTTGGGTTTTTAGTTAGGGAAAACTCCCTGTGAGTCAATAGTGTCACATCCTGCCTGACAGTAAGCACAGCCCTGAGTGCTGCCAGGACACCTGGGGGGAGAAGCAGGGGTTGTAGCAACACCACCCCCAGACACCCCTGGGCAGCACAGGGGGATGGCTCTCCTCTGCCCACTGTCTCCTCACCCAGGAGGGGTGACAGGGACACTCTGTGTCCTTCCCCAGCGTGTCTCAGCTGAACAGAGGGCTTGCTCTACGTGCTGTACATGTGCAGTTCCTTCTTCCACTGACTTCAGGCTCTGCATATGAGCTGTTGCTATAAATTCCTAGGAATATGGTCATTTTTCTAGCCTCTAACTCCAGGGATAATAAGAGACCTCTAGCTTCACTCTATTAAGGGAAATGCCCTAAGGTGCACACGCAATGCCAAGGTGAACCAAAACCAGATGACAGCTTGTACTGCTTGGTGTTAAATGCCAGGTATTTGCTCTCCCCTTACTCACCTTCATCCTTCTAGTACTGTGATTTTACAAAGCTGAAATAAGAAACAAAAAGGCAAACCAACAACAGCAGTGTCACCCCAGAATTGGAAAAAAAATAATGAAACCCTCACATTTAGGGATTAGAATGCTCTGTCCTTTTAACCTTCCTGGGTTGTCCAATGCTCAGCTAATCTTCCTGCTTTCTGAGAGAAAGACTGGGATTAAGAGTTTGCAGGTTTATCCTTTAGGGGTAAGTTTAATGGGAACTGGCAGTACTGCTGGTAGTTCTCTGAACTTCTGATGGACAACCACCAGGCTGAAACAAATACATGGAAAATTTGTAGAGCCAAGTCAGAAAGACAGCATGTGATTTAGAGTCAGATATTGGGAAAAAAAAGAGCTAATGAAAGCACATACTAGACCAGTGTCCTTGAAAAGTAAAGGTTTCTGCTCAATACTAATTTGGGAGGAGATAATTACTATCTAAAAAATCAGTGGCTGGGGAAGTATGCTTCTGCAGAAGCTGTGCCCACAGGTAGTTGAGAACAACGTGACAAAATGGATGCACTCTCCAGCCTTCAGAAAAACAAACTGCTTCACAATAGCTCAGCTCGAACTCTTCACCAAGTGAAGAAAAGCCAACAACACATTCAATATTGTTTCCTCTAGTTGGTCCAAACTTACAACAGTAAGACCTTATTCTCAATGTGACCTCTGGATGACATTTAGGAAATTAGGGCTCATTTATATTACTATGCAAACCCGTCGATGATACTTGCATTTCCTTTCGGGAAAGCTCACTTTCCCAAAGTAACAGAGTCAACCTCCATGAAATAAACAGCTGCCAGCATTGATGCTGCCTGTGTGATTCTGACAACCCACCTTAACCCTGCACATCTCCCCATCCAGTCCTCTGTCAAAGGCAGAAGAAGATGGAGTATCTCCTGCCTTCCCTCCTTGGCCCTGGGGCATCTTCAGTGCAGTTGAATGGTAAAGTCGAACACAGAGTGTTTACTCATTTGTTCTTTTCTTAGCAGGTTTGTAACATATCCAAGTCTGGGTAATTTCCCATTCAGGAAAGTAAACAGCCTAGGTCTCAAAATATTTGCTTCAGTGCCTAAATTATTCAGGTCTAATTGTATTGTGTTACCAAGCTTTGTTAGTTGACAGGCTACATAGTGTGGCTGATTTGCAGGTGTTTGCAAGCCTGATAAAGTGCTTGGCTGAAAAGCTGCGTTGTTGTGGTTTGGTTTTTTCTTTTCTTTTGGCTGCTTTTGAGCGTGCCACACACAGTGTTTGCAGTAACAGAGGTTAACAGGCTTTGGGGGACCGGGATTTCTCTGTGGGGAAAATGGTGAGTGGGTTTTGTGGGAGAAACCAGGTAAAAACTGAAGTGAGGTAAACCTGCATGTGATGTATGCACAGAGCAGATGCTATGAATAATGTAAACACAGAAGGAAAAATTAAGAGACAGAATTTGGGTGAATTAACTGCCAGGTTCCCTGCACAGGGTGAACATGGCTACACGGAGCTCAGTCACACTGTTCTGGTTATCTGAAAAACCACGGCGTAAAAAAAAAAAAAAAAAAAAAAAAGAGCAAGAGCACAGAGAGGCCTTTACTCCAGCAACAACTGCACAGAAACTACCAGGGACATGAGAACCATCAGGAGTTCCCCAGCAGCTCTTTGCCCCTGGAGCAGCTCCCGCCCGCGCTGCCCATGGCCTCACCTCAGGCGGCCCTGGGCCCGCACTCACTCAGGAGCAGCGGTTCCGGTACCGGAGCTCCCAGCTCTCCCTCACCCCGGGCACCTCCCGCCGCCCTGCCCCGCCGGGACTTTGCCGCCAGACCCAGCGCAGCCCTGAGGGGAACGGCCCTCGATCGGCTCCGCCGGACCTGAGGCGCCAGGCGGGCCCAGGGCGGGAGGGGTTGTGCTGGGTGTCGGTTCTGTCCGTTTGGAGGAGGGCAGGACCCGTGAGGGGGCCAGGAGCCCCGTGAGGGGGCGAGGGATCCCCGTGAAGGGGCTCGGGTCCCCGTGAGGGGCTCGGGGCTGCGGTTCCTCTCAGCGCTGCCTCAGGGAGCCCGCCCAGGGGGGGCTGTGGTGCCTCAGCAGCCATGGCGGCCTTCAGTGAGACCCTGGGCCACGCAGCTCCACCCGCGCTTTTTTCCACAGCCAAGTTCACGCTCAGAGGTATGTATTTCTCTTCCAGAGAAGTCATCTGTTTCTGTAATCTCAGAAGTCTAAACTTCCCTTGGGTTTTGTTAGCATTGTCATGATTTTTCTTGTCCTTAGGCCTTGGGGTGAGCAGTGCGCCATTTGCCTTCACTGCAGAGCTGGGTGTTGCCAGAGAGAATTTTGGTAGGATGTGGAGCAACACGGGAGGGAAGGGCAGGTCAGATGGTGGTGTGGGATGTGTTTTGAGGTTGCTTTTTTACAGGAAATGCCAGGGAGTCCGAAGCAGTTACCAAAGAGCAAACCGTGGGCTGGGAGATCTGTGGGGACCACAAATGTGGAGGATATTTTGATCTTGAGAAGCGCGTGCGCTGCGTTTCTCCTGGCTGGATGACTGCAGCTAGAGCCTACTAAATAATGAGGTTAATGACAATAATTCATTGTACTGCGGCACCATTTTAAGCATGAAATCTGGTATGTTTGCACAGGAAAATTGAAGTTACCAGGGAACTAAATGAGCAGATGACTCAGCTGTCCAGGCATTGTTATTTGATGAATTTCATTCTGCTCTGCACAGGACTTAAGGCTGGAAGCCATGGAGTGAGCTTCTGGTAGAGCCTATCCTGTTGTTGACAGAGGGCAGGTGAATTTGAGCAGATTTGTAGAAATAATTACTTCTACTGAAATCCAAAAGAGTTGGGTTCCTCCAAGGTTCAAACGATGTGTGTTGAATAGTCCCAACAGGCACTGATACTTGTGTAAAACTGAATACAATGAGAAAAACTCAGTCCATCAGAGTGCTTGTCCTGCCTCTGGTGTTTTGTGTTTCTGACCTCTCCATCATGAGACCAAGGGCAGAGCAGTTATCATGTGGTAATGCAGTAACCAGGCACTGTACATCTCAATTCTCAGTATTGGGGAAAAATAGTGAGTGGAAAAAAAAGATCTGTTTATTGTTTCAGAATTCTCACTATTCAATTCTCAGGCTCAGAATCTAGTTGTTTTCTGGAGCTTCTGGAGGCAGCAGGCTTTGGCTACTTTAAATTGAAAACATGCAACCTCAGTCAACTTTTTACTTAAAAAATTCAAATTTCTAACTGCATTCCAATGAAATGCAGTTTACAAAAATAGCATCTAGTGACAATGCTAATTCATGGGGTAATGATAGGAGGAACAAGTTCTCAATTTGCTCTCAGAAGAGTTGCTCTCATGAGTTGCCTCTGCAAGGTCTACTTTTCTTCTAGTGTCAGAGTTGTCTGGGTGTGTTTGGAGACAACATCTTGCTGAGTTCATGGAGCCACAGCAACTCTTTGCCTTTTATGTCTTTACTTCATACACACAATTCTGAGCAGCCAGTCCAGCTTTGAATGATTTTTCAGGATATGAAACAAATTATTTATTAAGTAAATACACACAGGGCATAGCAGTGCTGCATAGGAGTTATAAGGAGGTATAAGATAAAATTCTGCCAGAATACTGCACATGTGTATTGGGTGTTGACCACTTTAGCTTGATAGATGAGGAGGCCCTTATCAGGTGAGACAAACTCTTTGAAGAACAGATCCTAAAGTCTGTGTTTTCCCAGTAGATTGGAAAAATGTCAGGATTGGTACAGCCACTTCTCAGTTTATGCTGTGCTGAGGGGTGTGATTCTTTTCATTGTCATACTCTGTTAAACAACAAGCCATTGATGTACTGCAAGGCTAATAAACATGCTCAACACTAAAGGCCATGTTTGCTGCATGTGTTGAGTACAGTTACAATCAAGAAGATTATTAAGGCGTGCAGGGTGTTCAAAATGAGAGGAAAGAAACCTCTAAATTTAGGGTGGCAGGTTAAAAATACTCATAAATAACATCTAGGTCATTGGAAAAGAATCAGCCACAACTTAACAAAACAGTGAGTAATACCACCTTGCCTGGCATAGTGACAAGTCTATAGTGACATTTTTTGTCCTGTTTTGCTTCTTGCACCCTCGTTTCTTTTTGCCATCCAAATGACATAAGCAAAGAAAAATAAGTTCTGTTTCCATGTCACAGATTAGCTGGTTCTAGGTCCCTGGACAGTGAGATAATTTGAACAAGCTCCATGACTTAAATGTCTCTTTTTGGTCTTTTCTTAATCTGGAATGACGAAGTACAAGGCTTGCATAATGAGTGCTGTATAGAAAACAGGGAGGAAAAAACCCTTACTCTGGACTGTCAGAACACACCAAGAGTTGTCCTGTTCTAAACCATCCTTTTTAGGTCACATTAAGTAGTATATCTGGGAGATAAAATGAATAGTTTTTCCTAAACCTTAGTTTTTCTACCTTAAAATACAAAAGGGGGAAGATCCTGTGAGAATGAATCTGAAAACAGGGGGAAAAAAAATATTTATTGTTTCAGTGAGGACTTGTCCTGCCTTCACTTGAGGCTGTGGCAGAGCTTCCAGTACCTGTATCAGTGAGATCCAGACCCAGGCCATCTTTCTGCCCTGATAAGCTGGGCCACGTAGCTAGGTGTGTGGGATTTATTTGCAGATGTCTGAGCACACAAAAGTTCTGGATGTGTAACAAAAGCAGCTGACCTGCTCTACATTCAGGTTAAAAGGCATCATCAGGGCTCTGTCGGGGGGTTCTCCTGCAGGGGGCTGGCTGGCTGTGGCCCCTGAGGAGCAGTCCTGTGCCTCTGCAGCACGGAGAGGTGCCAGGACACCATCATCCCAACATCTCCTCTGGTGTGCAGGTCACTGCTGCCTGGCTGAGAGTCAGTCACACTGTGCAAGCACGGTTCTTATTTCCCTTTTAGCTGAATGGCTTCCCCTTTATCTCGGAGGTTTTTCTCCCTTACTGCATAGTCTTTTCTGATTGCTGTTTACTTTTCTGATGCTTTTTAGTTTGCCTACTCTCTGACCTGGTTTTCACTTTATTTGCCTATTGGCTTTGTCCTTTTTTTACTCTGTTCTGTTTCCCTGAAGCTGTTAGTGTAAGGCAGATCAAATCATTTCAGGGTTAAAGCAGACCCTTGAACTCACAGTGTTTAATGGATTTGTAATTAGGCCATGTATCCCTGTGAGAATGGGCAGTCTGGGAATTTGCCAGGATTTATAGGAGGATTTAGTTGCCTACTAAGGGTTTCCAGACCTATTAAATTCCTTAAGAAGTTTTAAAGACACCACCAACTTAGGCAGGGAATGATTTTGAACTAGGGTGTCTCTAACTGCACATAAAACTGAGCGATGGGAAGTAGAAAACTGCTTATTTTGCAAGGAAAAGTTATAAAGATTTTGTCATTCAAAGTTCAGAAAAAGATTTTCAAAATCAGCTTGGTAACACGTGGCTGGCTGAAATCATATGATGTCTGTTTTCTCTGAGAGTTTGTATATACATAAATATGAAAATACACATTCATGAGGCACTGTGTATTCTGTAGGTTTATATGACTGCTGCTACTTTCTGATAACCCAATACATACTTATTTTTCATAAGTCATGAAATATTTGTTTTGCTCTGACCTACCTGTTCATGATTTATAATTCATTACATGTTTCTGTATGTTTTGGAGAGATGAGGTGGTGTCAGTTAAATGCCAGGTTATTTTATTAGTTTTTTCTTGCTCATAATTGAGAACAATTATCAAGTTACATTGTTTATTTTTCAGAGAGGAAGGGCAAAATACATATAACCTAAAAATACTTTCCCCCCTCCTCCAGACTTCAGTGCTTTGGATTAAGCTTTTGTCTTGGACAGGGTAGAGGGTGAGGGAAAGGAAGAGCAGAAAACAAATGGTCACTTTTGTCACAGTAACACAAAACTGCTGTTTTTTCTTCAGGTTAAAGATAAGATAATCAGCTTCCTTCTTCTAGTGCAACGACTACATAGTAAAAAGATCACAGAGCAGTAGCAATTAGTCTGCTTACCTGTACAGCAAAGTGAGTGTAGAACTTTCTTTACATTTGACCTGTTCAGACCTATATTTGGATTAGCAGGGGTTTTGGTTTGTGAAATTAGTCTTTAGGCCCAAATTCAGATTCTCTTCTAACTCTAATGTACTCTCAAACCAGCCTGGATCCCCACCCCTATCTCCTGACTGCAGCAACCAGAATGAGCTTCTCAAATCGATGTGTTCCTGTGGAATGCTCAAGTCTTGAAGCTACAGTGGGATTAAATCAGTCTTGTTTAAAGACAGGAATATAAATTAAGCTGTTTTGGTAACCACTACAATTCCTGTCTCTGTTACCTCCCCCGTTACTCGACTGATGGCATCCTCAGTACTGCAAGCACGTGTTCCTAAAAATGCTGACTCTTGTGAGTAGAGGGATAAACAGAAAAATACTAGAGTTTCCCTTGTGCCTGACAGCTTGGATTTTATCTGCATAAAGAGATACAGTGAACTTTTATTATCTTATTTACACAACCTCAGAGTAGCTCTTGTCACCTGTGGGTAAAGGAATTCTGTTGCAGTCTTAGGGATTACACTGTATTTACACCACTGATCATCCAACCTGACAGTTTAGAGTTTGGCCTTTAAATGATAGCAGGAGCAGCAGGAGCTGATAGTCCATTGGGTCATGCTGTGAGTTCTTAAAATATAATCAAAACTATCAATCTGAGGAGTTTCTGGAAAACAAATTTGCAGTTTAAACATCAAGCACACACTGTCCCTTCTTTCTTCACTGAATTAAGCTTTTGAAAGGCCAAGAGCTGCTGCAGAGATAACAAGGGCTAAAGAATTTACAGCAGGTGGTACCAACTGTGCAAGTACAACTCCCAGCCAAAATAATCTGACACCCAGCTGTGGAGGAGCCTGAGGGATCAGAGAGTGACTCAGGCAGAAGGGAGAAGAGAGGATCTGGCTGAAGCACCAAGCCCAGTCCAGTGTTCTGGTTCTCTCTCACTCAGTGAGATAACCCCAGGGAATGCCATGTACAAATTAAAGAAGACTTGTGGTTTGTTGACCAGCTGAATATATTCCTTTCTACCTGCAAAGAAGCAGCAAATATGAAGTGCTCTACCTGCTGGTGAGGGGTGCCTGGTGTAGCATGAGCCAGAGAGAGCAGTGAGGTGATGGTGGCAGCCTGGCACTCAGTGCTGTGCCACAGCAAGGGCCCAGTAACTCCAGTGAGACTTGTAACTGGACTGAAGGAGTTCAGGGGAACTCTTGTCTATTGCACTGAAGTGTGTTAGCTTAGGGGGAGAACAAAAATTAATTTATAGTATCTGTACGTTCATTTGATCTTGACCATCTTCAGGACAAAGTGCAATACATTTACTTGGTGTGTGAATACACTGAAGTAGAGTTGCCCTGTGCATTTTAAAATTTCAAATGTAGCATAAACTTCTTTTTACATTCTGAGATTTCAACTGTTTCCATTTACAGTAAATAATTTCTTCACAGAGAGGTTTCTTTTAACTCATCTTTTATTCAAGCTTTTCTTGACAGTTTTAGCTAAATATTGTATTTGCTTATGCATCATTTACAGCTCTTGTTTTGTGTTTGGGAAGATCAGTTCAAACTATGTGATAGTGTCATTGTTCATGGCAGTTCACTGACTGGATGCTGTACTGTTCATAATTTACATTTGATTTTCACCTGAGACAAAAATTATTCATCCTCTGCATACATTGCTGCCTTAATTATTAGAGTTTTTTGCAGATGGACATGTGCTTTTACTGTGTAAGTAATATTCTGCTCTGATAAAGATGGCTGAGCCAAAATAAAATTTACAGAAAATAAATATGTAATCCTTTTCCCAGCTTTTATCTACAATATGGTCTGAAACACTACTGAAGCCCCCTGAGACAGCTTCATGTTAGATATCTTGAGTAGCCATTGTAGTGTATATGGGATGGTATTGATGAAGAAAATACATTTTAACTTTTATGTGTATTTTGGGGTTTTTTTAGACTTTGTCTGATGTGGATATTCATTTCTTAAGAAGCTGACTGCTAAATATAGTTGATTCTTGTGGGATCATAAATGAAGATGAGCTGTATCTTTTATAAGTTCAAACAGAATGAGATGAAAATTGGAAGTGTGTGTGAGCTGACTTTAGCTGTGTGCTAAGGTGATGTATTCTGGGTTTTGGTTGTGTTGTTTTCTCTTTCTGATGAGCTTGTACTGACTGAAGAAACCTTGCTAGTGTTCAGATAAACCCTGCAACGTGTTATAATGGTTGTCACGTTGGCTGCAACTTCCCTCTTGCCAGCATATTGAATGCTGGGAAGACTCATGATTTTTGACAGGTGTAGCAAAATAATTGCTGATACAGTAATCTTCATACTTCAGTTTTGTGGAGATTAGGGCATAAGATTTCTCAGATGTTTTTGCTAATAATGATTAAAACAAAATAGTTTTTCGTTATCTTTCATATGAATTAATGGAGATTAGAGGGAACAATCCAGTTGGGGGGGATTAAAAAATTAACCATTTCTGCTTGCAGATTTTAGGAGATTAGAAATTTGAATCAGCTGCTCTCCAGTTAAGATTTTTCATAGCTTTTTTTAAAGATTAATTCTGGGTTTCCAGCTTTAGTTATTATAAAGATTATTCTTCTAGTTTTCTTCTCATCTTGTGGTGGATAAGCACAGTAAGACTTTTTGGCATAGTAATAATTAGTCTTCCTCTAGCAGGCTCTAATAAAGTGAGGGCCTGAAGCTCCTTTGTTTGAGCTGAGATACACAGAAAGCTTAGAAGACAAGAGTGGAATTTGCACACCTATTATTTCTCCTGTGTTGGTTAAGCCTCAGGGACTGGTGTGGTTCAGTGTTGCTGCTCCTCTTTGAGCTGAATTGCACACACAATTGCAGCTGAAACTCAGAAGGTTGAGAAGTTCTGCAATTTGGAAAGGTCTTTCTGAAGTTTTAAAATTTACCTTGCTGGACCATTTGCTGGTCATGGCATTGAGTTGATGATGTAGGAAGAGCAGCTTGATTAAATAAAGAAACACCTGACCTGTTGAGAAAACCACAGCCTTCCTCTGAATAGGTTTAGTTAAAAAAAAAACCTGTTTTTTGTTTTTGTTAAAAGAAGGCTATTGAATATGTTTATTGCACTTATTGCAGCTGAAAAAAATCACATAGAAAATATTCATAATATATGCTTTAGTTACAAATGTGATTGTACTCTTCATGTTGTTAAGCTGTGACCTTTGTTTGTATGTATCCATTTAATGGAAAACTGCATTAATACCCTGCTGGGAAATCATGACTTCCCTGGGGCTACTCAGATGGCCTCTCAGGAATATCTTAAAAATACTGTGTTAAGAGGAACCCCTGGCATATTTCCCTTTTAAATACTAATAGTCTTCCTGAGTGATATCCAAAGTACTGTATAAGATGGAAGCAAATGGAAGCTTGTACATTTTTGGAATTGCAATTATTACTATCCTTTGTTTTGAAAAGCTAATGCTTTATTCTTGCCAGGAAAAGCCTTTTTCCAAAGACAGGCTAATTTGCCAAACACACAAGTAAGTGGTAGGGGGGCAGAGGTAAAAATTCACTGCAAGCTGAGTGCCCAGAAGTACTGAAAACAAGATATCAAAGTTTGTAAATAATGTTCACAGTGGGTTTCCAGTTCAGCATGACACATGGCTAAGAACCTAACTTTGGTTTTATTTCTGCTGGTGAGCAGTTCTGCAGTATTGCTGGGTTTTTTCCAAGTTATCCTCAGTTGGGCTGTTTGCTTTTTTACATTAAAACAAGCAGTGCAAGACTGCTTGAAATCTTATAGAAGTTTCTAATAGAGCATATACTTCTGCTATTTGATGATGCAATTTAACATGCTAGAATTACACTCTGCCAAAAAACCTCATCATTTCTGGACTTTGTATTTTCCAAAGAAAATTTTTCTGTGGTTGCTGGGCAGGGTATATTCGATTAAACTTTCTGTTTTCTTGAGCTAGAGCCATTTATAGTTCATGTCCCACCTGCTTTCCATTAAAACTCAAATTAATAAATTATTTAGATGCTTTTGGAAAAAATCTAGTTATCTTAAAAATTCTTTCCACCCATTTAATGCACCAGAAAGTGAGTTTAATTAGGGCCCTGTGAACCCAGTGGTTATTTACCAATCAGCTGCCATTCTGACTGGGAATTTCTATTTAGTTTGCTCCATTTCCCATGTTACTTGCTGCAATGATGTGACTGTGAGCTGACCATGGATGAGGGAATAGTGAAATGTCATTAAAATACATGAAAGTGTCCAAGAGCAATGCCTGTGATGAAACAGATGCTCTGAAACATGGAGCACTGCTACAATAATGTCTGTCTGATAAAGGACATCTTGGTGTGGTAGGATTTTAAGTCTCTATTAGAAGAATGAAGCTGGGAAGCAGCCCCAAGCCCATTAATGGCATTTCTTCAAAGTATGTCTGGGAGAACACCTATGAAAGGCATCTGCAAAGCATGTCTGGCATAGTTGGATTCAAAATGTGAGAACTTGGTTTCAGAAAAAAGTTCCAGTAAATTTCAAAGTAGGAAGAGTGGTTTGGTTCTGGAGGTGTGTCATGCAGCTCTCCAACCAAAAGTAGTCCTGTACTGGCGTTTAAAAAAACAAAAAAACCTCCAGGTTTACATGTGGAAAAGACAGAAATTATGAGTCTGGTCTGGCAAGTTACAGCCTTCCTCAGTGGGATGGAGGGAATCCTGGGAACTGCTCTTCTGTTTCGTGGATTTTAAAATAAAGGTAAGCTGTGCTTTCTGTATTGCAGCTTCCACCAGGTGAAGAGAATACTTCCCAAAATCCTTTTTTGTTGTTACTGATTAAGGTGAAGTTGTTCATTGCAGAGGTGGAAAGTTAAGAAACTAGAGAAAGCAAAACAATGAAGTGAGGCAATGGCTGATTTGGAAATCTGTTCCTCTTCTGTCTCCTGCCAAGGTCATAACTTACACATGTGAGTACTGCCCAGTCTCTGCACTGGCTTGCACAGGTGACAACTGGTGCTGTTTCTTCACTCTGTGCTGTGTGTTTAACGCAGACCTATTGAACAGTAGCAATAAATTGAGAGTTTCAGTATATAAAATAAGTTCAGATCTCATTCTCTGCAGTACTCACTTAACCATTTTATGTACCTGGCACAGAAATCTGCATGCTTTTGGAATTGCTTTTGTGGAAATGAGGGCTGCAGCTGGACACTACCATGTGGGTAAAGCAGCAGATGTAGGATGATGATGTCCTGGTGGAGCTACACTAATAACTTTTCAAGGTAGTTCCCTGCTAAATGTCTTCTCCAAAGAGGAGATGTGGTGAGGGATAGGCCACTTCATTATACTGAGGGAAGTTTTCTCAGCTGTGCTGCCCTGGTGATGACTGTAGCAGTAATCCTGCTGTGCAGCACAGCAGCAGGAGGTTTGGAAGAGTTGAGAATGTCAGCTGTGCCTCCTGAGATGAAACAGGTACATCTGAACATACTTAAACTGCAGTCTTCATAAAAGAGAAAAATGAAAAACGGTGTGCTGAGAAGGGAGAGAGTTGGGTTGTTTGAGGAGCTAGGTCAGGATGTGCTGGATGATAACATCTGTCCCATTAAATGTGATTTGCTTTGAACTGAGTTTTTGGAGCAGTTTACAGGGGCTCTGTGGGGGCAGTGTTTAGGAAACTTTCCCTCCAGGCTCTGTGGGTTGAGTGAGACCTTTAAAGCAGGAAAATACAGCAAGGCTATGTTGCAGCACTTCCATTTCTAGCCTGACCACCTTAGGGCAGGTGGGTGGAAAGTAAACTGAACTGAACAATGTCAGGTGGTAATTAAACTCAGAGTAAGAAGGAGTAAGAGTTTCCTAATGATATTTTGCAAGTGGTGTCACTTAACAGACTGACTGCTTTGTCACGGGTATTTTGTATCAGGGTATACAAATTTTTGTATTTGTGTGTGAGCATCTGTCTCTCACTGATCCATGGTCTGGAAGTGAATTGGACTACCCAGACTGCAAACAAAGAGCCAGTCAGTTTTCTAGCCACAGGCCCACTTGCCAAGTTGCTTGTATTGTCAGGGTGAAGTTGAAGTTTCAAGCACAGCTCATGGTCTCCTATCCAGGAGATGAGCAAGTAATTTAAGTAATTTTTCAAATGGAAAACAGGCCCAGTGGAATGTGAGGTAAATTGTATTTCCAGGAGAAGTACATACACAGTTGAGAAGCTCTTCAAGATTTTCTGTAGATAAACTTTGGGAGAAAACAAGGTACAGTCTTGTGGTGTTCATGATCAAATTTGAGGAATATAAAGAAATACTAAACTTCATAATCTATCCACAACTTTGCCATTCCTAGTGAGCCCCACTCTCCCAAATTAAAGGTGCTGTGTATGTAATTTGAATATATCTTACTATAATAGAATCTTCTCTTTGCTGTTCATAGGCTTAGCAACCGTAATTTAGATTTCATATTTCCATCTGAAGTTAATTGTTATTCCTTGTAGTTCAGGAGAAGCTGCCAGTGGGTGCCTAATCAAGAGAACTCAAGCTCAATTATATTTCATGTCAGTTAAATCTTAAATCTTGTGCCAGTGTAGAGAAGAGATCCATTCCATAAACAAGACAGCATTATTTCTTTGGGGAAATTATTATGTATATGAAATAAGATCTTTGGAGTGAAAATTTCTTCTGGCCTAAAGCCACAGTGCTTTGCTTTTGCTCTTACTATTTTAAAATCATGCACACTTGGCAACCATTTGAATACATCTTCCCAACATAATAATTTTCCATACACATTTTCCTGAGAATGACAGTTAGGGATTGGGAATAAAAAGTGTTATTTTAGGATACAGTGGGGGAAAGAAATACTGAATTCCACAGAAGTTAAGCAAAATAGTAATGCATTAAATTGCACACAGAAAACAAATCTGAAGTCTGATAGGCAGTACTGGCACCCATCAAAGCATTCCAGATCTCTTTATTAGTGAGTAGGACTGTGTTTGCCCTGAAAGCAAGCTCCACGCCACACAGAAAATCAAAAGCTGCTGGGCATCCCCAGCACTTGAGGAAAGAGCTCCTGAAGAAAACAAAATGTTTCTGTCTCCCTGTGGCAGCATCTTTTTTACAGCATGTGTGCTGGCCCCAGCACCCTCCAGAGTGGATGTGGAACTTCTTCATGGTACTGTGAATGTCAGACCAGAGCACTGATCCTTTTCATTGGCCCCAGGGCTGGCTGTGGCAAGTGTGTGCAGATCCTAATCAACTGCTGAACTCAACTGAGTTCAGAGGCCTGAGTAAGTCACAGCCTGGCAGGTACTCCTGACACTGCTGTGGAACACAAAGATTTCACAATTGAAGTCTTAAACCAAATGAAATTCAGTCGATGCTGTTAGAGAAAGTCAGAATTTCTTCAGATGTCCTTCCATCATTTTTCAGCTTACCCCTCAGAGGAGCATGGCAGGCAGCTCAGCCGTGAGATGCCAGGTCCAGGTTGCTGTGTCTCCAGACTGGCCAGTTCAGAGCACTCCATCAGGAGCTGTTCTGCTTTTGATATGGAGCTGCTTTTCCTGTAGTGTTCAGTTTCCATCTGACAAATTACCCTACCTAAAGCTGATGGCACTGGCTCTAGGGTCACAGGGAGTTGTTTTACAGATACTTGAGAGAGGTGCCAAGCACTTTGAAATGGTTCTTAGTGCAAGGAATTATTCTTGGGGGGGGGGGAGGGGGGGGAAAAAGAGTGCTGAGACAGCACTAGAGTTCTCCAGTGATCCTTGTGGCTGTGTGATTGATCTTCCAACATCACAAAGCTGAGAGGAGCCAGTGTTCAAGTTTCTGTGGAGCATCCAATGGGATGGGTTTTGTCTAAGTATTCATTCAGCCACACAAGAGCATTTCTAGTTTGTTTAGGCTTTCTGAGATTTTATCTCGCTGCTTTTTTGACTTCTCCCTCTCCCCACAGTGGGCATTGTGGTGTAAGGAATATGACCTCATTGTCCCTTCTGTGCCTCCTATTCTTTAGGGCTTTGTAGGGTAACTGTTCCACTCCCAGCTGTTACAGTTTTGTGGTGTTTGTTATTTTGTTTGTTTGGCGTTTGTACTGAAGGTACCATGGCTACTTGTTTACAATTGTTCTGCATATTGCACGCAGTTCAGCTAAATTGTAAACCTCCTTTTCTCAGCATCTCATGGTCAAAGTTGGTATTACCACTGTGACTTTGTCATGTGAAATTCAGACAAAAAGACATAGCAACTTGATATTAAAATCCTATGTAAAAGTTACTCCTTTTTAATGGATAAGTCTAAATAAATTTCTTGCCTCCTTTCTTACTTGAGCCAGTTGAAGTCACTCAGAGTTGGTAAGTGAAGGCTGGTGTCTGGCTGGCTGTGCTGGGGTATTTGGAAAGAGAAAAAAAAAAAAAAAGTGCGAAAGAGAGGCAGTGTCTGTGAAACAGCCATGGAGTGAGTGTTCTCCATATGTTACATGTCTCCATGATATCTCCATATGATTCTTAGAAGAACTGGAGCATGGCCCTGAGGAAGACCAAAGGAAAGTTTTCATATGCTACCTGGGAAATTGTTTTGACAGCCTTTCCCACACTAGTGCTGCAAAAACTGCTTGGTAAGCTTCAGCTGAGCTCCTGGAACCTGCAGCATTGCCATGGAAATCCCGTTCAGACAACAGGAGTGAACTCAGAGGTCTGTTCAAATATAAATCAGTACGTTGGAGAATGGAAAGACACCATAAATACTGATACACACTGAGCCTTCTGCCAGTAACATAGTGCTTGGGTTTCTTTTCAGCTGCCTAATTAAATATAGATATAGAATGAGTGGTGTGATTGAGCACACCAAGTCAGACTGTGCAGTCTCTGTACAGGGCTTCATCTGCTCAGCACTAGCTGGGCTTGCTCAGAACATGCTCTGCAGTACAGAGCTGTAGGCTGTTTCTTGCTGGCAGTTGTTACTGGGCTGGCCTGGAAAACGTGTGACCCTCCAAGGAAAAGAGATTCCTCAGTGTGGTGCCTCCTCAGGTGCCTGAGTCACAAGTAGAGACACAATGTCACAAGTGTGACATTAATAGTGTAGGACTATGCAGGAGAAGTGGTGTGCCTGTGAAAAGAGAGTGCTCTTGGCCTTTGGAGCCTCAGCAGCTGTTTGAAAAATAACCTCTGCAATGCAATACGAGTGGTCATGGCCCTATTCCTAGAAAATACAGGATGGAAAAGAAATACCTGATCTTTTTGTGAAAGATTACTTGGTAACTGAAGTACTGGGCTATCAATAAAATTTGTGGAAAGCATTTTTACCTGGCAGGGTTATCCCCAACAATGAAGTAAATGTTGGAAGAGCAGTGCTAGATGAAAACTGGTTTTGGTTCCTAACAGTGCTCTAGCAATGGAATTTGTAATTTCCCTCCTCTTTATCTTTGTTCCTATTTTCTGTCTTTATCTCCTCCATTACTCTGACTACAAAGACCACCTTTGACTTTTTGCATTCCTTTTCCTTGCATGTTGGCTGCTGTAAATTTCTGCCATTTGAATAGGACTCAGAAGGCTACACACTGAAAAATAATGAAGGCAAATATTCACAAAAAGTCAAAAGTTTTAATATTATGAGGGGTTTTTTATTCAACATAGTGCATCCTTCTATTTAGTGATGAGAGAAGGTACTAAAATATAAAGACACTAAAATAAAGCTTAGTATTTATTAAGAATAAAGGGCAACGTTACAAATACTTTAGAGAGACTATCATAAGAGTTTTCAGGTGTTTTGTTGTAAACTGACAGTGATGGTGAGGAGTCAAAAAATTCTGCCTCATGGACTTAACCTATACTTGTTGTTTAGTGTTTTTCTCCCAAGTTTGCCCAGTATAGCATTCCTGAAGAAAGCCTAGGAGTTAGTTCTACCATGGATCAGCATCAAAGAACTAATTCTTATGGTCTTTTCTCAGAAAAGCTCTTGAGTAAAAAAAGTGACCAAACAGAGCAGGAGCTGATACCCAGAGTGAACTTCTCTCTGCTCTCTTTTAAAGGAAGAAAACAAGAATTGTGTTGCTTTGTTTTTTTTAAACTGCAGGGTAGCTACTATGGATAATAGAGTCTCTGATGCATTCATTAAATTCAAAATACATATGGAAGTAATTTATTATACACAAGGAACAAAACAAGAGGATATGTGTAAATGTCAGAAATTGTGCAATATGACTTCACTGTCCTTGAACATCAACTGAGTTTAATTAAGTGTGAAGCCAGTCCAGAAATTGCCAAGGTTCTTCAAATGTTTCTTGGTTTCAGCCAGGTGAACTGTGTGAGTTGTTTTCTTATTTTGTGTGCCACAGGCAGAGTGAGTTGTTCTGAGCAAATCTGGGTGGTGTTGGCCTGGCTGTGAGGAACATCTCAGCCTCTGTGTTTGGGCAGAGCTGGCAGCACTGCTGCACCTCTGCAGGCCACCGTGCTGCAGGTAGTGACCACTGTGCTGAGGTTGCCCAAGGCTGTGTTGGAAAGATTGGTCATCACATCAGCTTTGCTACCCCAGCAAGGCATCTTTAAGGAAGGAATGGGTTTGCTGTCCCTAGCAGGGAGGAGCTGAACCAGAAGCTCAGCAGCTGAAGCAGCAACCCTGCTGGTCCCACAGCTCCACGGGGCAGCAGAGCTTATGGGACAGAGTCACTTGCACACTTCTGTGCTTGATCTCCACTGCTGTCACTGAAGAAAGTGCTTGCATAGGTAGCACCTTGAGAAGGCAATATTAGTTGTTGGTTGTTTTATCCCTGTGGTTCTCCTGGCATCTGAAGTAAACTGGTAACTACACCTGGCTGCTTTGCTAGCTACAGAGCACAGCACTGTTCTGTGGAAATGCTTCTCTTAGTTTTTCAGCTGGTAAAGGTAGCTTCAGTCTAAACAGAACAAGGCAGATGAAGTCTTACTTCTAAATAGAAGTATACATATATAGATTATGTTATCTAAGAGCATAAATAAATAAAATATAGCAACTCACATAGAACCAATGGGCAAGTCATGTAAAGGGAAGCAAGTCAGAACTGACAGGAGAAATGTGAAAGGAAAAGCACAAGTGAATAAATGTCTGAATTTCACCACAGTGCATTCTGCTATATAACTGCTAATGCAGAGCTGCCCTATTACTGAGCTAAATGGATTTCTTTCTGTTACTCAGTCCTGCTGTACAATGTCTGACGAATGCTAAAATGCAGTGTTGAAGCAGAGTTCACAGTAAATTGTCAGAAGTTACCTAGTTGTGGCTGGTCTCTGGCAACATAAATATGAATCACAAAATACAATTGTTTTGCACATGTGTCTGAATAAATGCAGGTGTTTGGCAGCAGGAGTATCACAGACCCCAAACAGACAGTCACAACAGAACATCTTTTGTTGAGCAATAAATGAAATCTTATTCCTTCTACTTGCACCAGATAGAACAGCTGCAGCTGGTGTGGAAGTGTTGCTAACCAGGGTGATCGGTCAGAAAAAGGAAGCAAATGCTTCACCCCTTTTCCAGGCACTGCTGAATGTGGTTAGCCATGGATGGGCAGCTCAGCTTTGTGAGCACAGCTCTGAGCAGGCAGAGTGCTGGATGCTCCACAGAAGAGAGGGGGAGCACTGAGTCTGTTCTGCACACATACTTGGGGGTTGTTTGCCAGCATCGTGCTTCAAACACCGAGTGTTGGCATCACCAGCCCCTTTAAAAACTCCTTTTGAATCAGGAGAGAATGAACCGTGACCCGACTGCTTCAAAAGTCCTACTGCTTGTAGGGTTTTACCTCTCTTAGGCCCCTCAGACCTTCAGTTCAGAAAGTTTTATCACTTTTTTTAAACAAGCAATTGTTTGGTAGAACCAATATTCCCACAGAGTCAAGTCCTGAGGCCCAGGTGTGGGAAGTTCCAGTAACTGGGCCCTAAAGAAAAAGACTTTCCTAGGTCCTCTTTGAAATCACATAACAGCAGAAAGTTTAGTTCAGTCACTTAAGGAACCAAAGTACTTACAGGTTTTTTGGATTGCATTCTGCCCAATGAGTATGGATTGTTATTCATACTCATTTTAGTCTGAAGAGTAGAAGCCTGGTTGGTTTAACTTTAGCTTAGTGACTTGGTGATTAATTTGTACCTGGACATGAGAGATTGATACATTGTCTTTTTCCTTTTTATCTGATGAAGAGACAGTTGTATTGATAGTTTTGAACACCATAAAGCTAGGGTTTGGTTGGTTGGTTTTGCTTTTTTTTTCAAGTCGGTAATCCATTTTTTTTCAGCTGGTATGGGACATTCATATTTATTCAATTTGTACAATTTAGTTGATGATAGTTTTTTTGTTTTTCAAAGAGAAAATGGATTTTAACATGTTGGAGTGGATTTCCATAAAGTCAGAAGCCCAAGGCAGCACAGCAACATGCTGAATTTTTCATGTGCACACCACATTTTCCTGCACAAGTCAAACTAATTGTCTGCATGTTTTTGCTTGGGGCCTTGTGCTTCTCTGCTAAAAGGAGGGAGTCTTGTCTGTTGTTTTATCTTACAACAGCCTCTCTCAGTAAGGCTGCAGATCAGTTTGACTCTCTGCAGGTTATGTTTGCTGTGGGAAAGTCAGGAATTAAACTGAGCTTGTGCTCTGTGACTGACAAAGCCCAAAGATTCAAGAGTCTTGGTTCCACAGATTCACAGTGCCTTTATAGCTCTGTCAACAAATCCCACCAGATCTTGGACTCCTAGGAAAAAATGAGAAAAAACTGCAGGAAAAAACATGTTGTTCCTACGGCCAAGCACATTTTATCTGAGAATGTCCCAAGGATGTTGACTCTGGTGTTAGGGCAGTCAGTCTCTGAGCTAGCTAAGGTCTGTGTGGCTCTTCTGAAAATACAGACATAGTCTGTCCTAGCTCATATCTCAGAGTGTGGTCAGAAAAGCTGATACAGGACAAAGTGCCAGGCAAGCCTGCAGCATTCGTGCTCACAGAATTCAGTGTTTAGACTTCATTCTGCTCAACCATTCAGGTGAACCATAGCTCATACTCAAATAACCTTCCTTGGGCCTTCTCTTGCTGTCCTTGCCTGTGATGGGGTTACTCTGGTGGGACCTGACTGCTGAATAGCAGGAGTTTGGAGAAAGAAGTGGTTAGGGTAAAGCTACACAGCCTATTTTTCCTGTTAGTTTATGCCACTGAGAAATAATGCCATGGTCAAACTGACTGTAGAGTCTGGTAGCATTTAATCACCCTTGTTGTTCACAGGGGAGCAGTGTTTCTCAGTGCTGGCAGACAAAGGTAGCTTGTGTGTGGGCCATGGAATTTCTAATTGAATGCAGACTGCTGGGCCTTGCCAGTAGGTGAGTGTGGTCTGAGGACTGCATCATGGAAAGCAGAACATAGCACCAGAGCCTGTTCTGTTCCTGGTTGTGCCCTGAAAGCTGAACTTGTCAGGCCATTTAGGAAAGAGCCAGAGGAAGGTAGGGGCCTGTAAAATTATGCTGACTTGTGGGTTGTGTTCCAGCAGGCACCCTTGGAGAGAGACCTCAGCTCCTGAGCTTGTGAATATTGTGGAGAAGGACAACATACACAGGGAGGTTCTCATCTTTCAGCTACATGCACCAGTTCTGACAATACTTGAATATAAATGCCAGATCTAAAACCAAGGACAGGAACAAGCCTGAGATTATACCTGCACAAGCTGATTGTGATCACTCTCTGGTCTGACAGGAAAGAATTTCATGGAGATTGTTAAATTAAAACAGACTTCTCCAAGGCTCCGAAACTGTCCCTTGGAGGTGTCACTGCAGCTGGGAAGCTGAGTCCCAGAGCCTTCCAGTTTGGGTAGCTCTGATGTAGTCTCCATCTTGCTCTTTGGTCAGGAGATGACCAAGAGAACAGTTGCTGTTCTGAATAAGGTTCTAGAGAGAACAGAGCTCTTGCTCTTCTCTTCCAGCTCTGCAGGGCTGTGCTTTGTGGGCAGTGCTCAAAGGAAAACTGGAAGTCTGGCATCCCTGCAGCACCCAGTGCCTCCTGAGCTGGCTGGCTGTGTGTCAGGGCACTCTGTGGTTTGGGAAACAGCAGCTGGGTGTGACAAAAAAGATTGCCTTAGTGCTAATTGTTGAACAACTCCTAATGTGGAATTTGGATCTGATTTTTTTCAAGGTGCACTTATCAGTTGGGAGCAGTTGTCTGTGACTGACACCTCTGGCAATGGTTTAGTACTGGGATTCCCATCCCTGGATCTTCTCTGCATCTCAGACAGGTTGCAGAAGGGGCCCTTCCTCACTGGCATTACTCAGAGCTGTGTCTTACATCTGCTGCTCTGGGACCCCATGGCAGCCATGGCTGGAGAAGCTCATCCTGTTGGTTTCCTAAGCCTTGTGGCTCCTTCATTGTTGTGTTCAGTCCCTTCCTGAATCTGGTCACCTTGATTACTGAGTGTTACTGCCAATGTCAACCTAATAGCCACAGTACCTGGAGGAAGGAAAACATTTGCAGTTTCTTTTGACAGTTCATCTTTAGTTGCCATCTGGTTGCCGGTATCAGGACAAAGAATGTTTTCCATCAGGAATAACAATTTTTTTCCTGTAACAAACCACAGTATCTTCATTATGTGCCTCTGATCAATCAAGTGAGAGGTAAAACCTGTAGGATTCATGGGGGTACTTTTCAGTTTGTTTTTGTTTCATCCACCCTCTCCCTCTTTCTCTGCCTTGCTCCAGAAGCACAGAATAGAATTTCTTTGTTATTTCTCATTATTAGCTCCCCTGTGTACTGCTGCAGCCTTCCTCTTTAGCCTCTTTTATTGCTGTTTTCTCTTGCCTTGGCTCTCTCTTTCTGTCCATTTACATGCTCTGAAAAAAAGTTCCCAGCCTGCTGCTATTGATGTCTGTACAAGCTGGTTCACGTGAAGGAAATTAAGTTGTTGTTTTGCCAAACTGTCTCGCTGCACATTTTAATTTTCTAGATTTATGATAGAGCAGCTGGAGCTGAATCCCATTTGAAAAACTTTTGGTATTTTTTTCTTCTGTGTGTGAAATGGTATAAACCCTTGGAAAGGGTGAAAGATTTTTATCTACAGCAGTAACAGTAAAACCTGTTCACATTCAGGTTATTTGTAATACAAAAGTGATGGATTCTTTCACCAAGAAATTTCTGTCTAGAAGAACTGTCCTGATCAGAACAGAACCTGTAGCAGGAGAAGAGGTTCCAGTGTCACACTGCTGCTTCCCTCTGCCAGGGTCCATCTGGGGGCGACAGTGAAGTGGGGTACAGGGAAGAGCAGTGTCAGGCTGCAGGCAGATGGAGTTACAACCCTGTTGTCTCCCATTCATTCCAAGTACAGTTGTAGTGAAGGAAAATAGGCAGGTGAAAGAGGATCTGCCATTGTCAAAACACTGCACCACAGCGGGACATTAAATGTAATTTTGGGAAGTTTTTGAAAGGGAATGGGGGGTCATTAGATGCCTGAGAATATGATGTGATCCTTTAAACAACTTTTGACCTTAAGAATGCACTTGAGTTCCTCAGTGGGACTGGCAGAGCATTACTTTTTAATCTTTTTCTAACAGATAGAAAATCCATGTGACCTTGTAGTCGTAGGTGAAGATAGGCAATTTATCAGTGAGGAAGATCACAATTTGAGTTTTTCTTCTGGGTTGTACTTGTCTGCTTGTCACTGTGTGGGATATCAGCACAGGGATGGAAACCGGTGCCGCTGATTTGTATCAGTGACACAAATGAATCCTCTGTCCAAACTGCTTTTCAAGATGGTATTGATTTCTTTAACAAAACCTTCCTGCTTTGCTGGGGAGACTGTTATCTTCACTTCCATGGCTGCAGTCATTAGAAAGTGGCATTTCAAGAACAAAGCTGCCTCTAACAGTATCAGCTTGCATATATTGACAATTGCATATTGAAATGGAAGGCCCTGTGACACCCTGTCACAGGGTGTATCTTCTGACACCCTGGGTAGGATTCACAGTTTACTCAGTGATCTATGGCTAAAAATATACTCAGAACTGGCTGACTAAGAATTAAATGAAAGTTTACTGCAACATAGCTAAATTAGTCCAATATTGTTTAGCATAAAGTACAAGAAATTACCATAAAGTAAGGAGAGGACAGCCCGGCTTGTCATGGGGCCACAGCCTGAGTGCCCAACCCACCAAGAAACATCAAAATACCATCAACTCTGACATCAGACAGCTGCAAATCAAAAAGGTGGGAGAGTGTTGTTGGTTTCATTAGCAGCCAGGAGAAAACCAGGGATGCTTTTTGTCAGAGAAACGCAGGGAGGACACGAGTTTTCAGCTCTGCTGTGGCCACGTACACCACAGGATTTCAGAAACCTTTTGCATAAACAGGTGGGCACTTGGGTGTCTGTGGCTGCATCCTTAGTCAGGGTCCTCCTTCAGCTCCTTTTCCTTACACCCTCCAATGAAAGTAGGGAAAGAAAAGGAAGACAATTGTGTGTGAATGAAGTTTAAAAGAAGCATGAAAAGGAAGCAAATACATTTTCCTTGGCTCTTCCAGGGTGGTTTTGCATAAAATGCAGGAAGGTTTTCCTGGTGAATTAGCATGTAATGTACTACTACTGTCTACATAATAAAATGTTAAAAAAATAGAAGCTCTAAATAATAAAAAGAGGCAGACATTTCTGCTGGGGGTGAGCAGAGCAGTCCCCAGTTTAACTGATGTATCTGTACATTCATTCTGGACCTTTGTCAACACACATTAAAAATACTTCATCAGTTCAACCCATTTCCTTTTCTAAGAGAATCCTGGGAGATCACTGCTGCTAAGTGAAGTAAGAGACACAGTCAGTCTAGGAAAGGAACCTTTGAATGTTTAATTTCTCTGTTGCATAATGCACTGTGTGACACACGTGTTGTCTCAGCAGACGTTTTCCTGGCATGGAACTGGAGAGGGGGCTGTGTGCTGCTGCCATGTTCACTGTGGGCACTTTGGGCTGAGCCCTGCAAGTGCACAAAGTACTCATGGCATCTCTGTGTGCCTTATTCTGATGGTCTTAGTTGGGTTTTTTGTTTATTTGTAGGGGTTTTTTGGCATCTGATCTGGGCTCCATTAAAGCCTGGCAGCAGAGTGTCGGGCAGCTTTGAATCAGCCCTTTGATAAAGGGCAGTGTGGGTGAAGTGTCAAATTTTGTTCCAAATCCTCAGGTAGTTCCACATCTTAGAGACTTCTCAGCTTACCAGGGAGCCTGACTTCAGCCCTTTTGTGTTGCAGGGGAAAGCTCTTACAAACTCCTGAAAATAAAGTGGAGCAAATACCGTAATTTTGTTACCTCCTGAGTCTGCTTGGAAATGCTTAAATAAATGTTTCATATACTGCTAAAGTAAAATTATTTTTACACTCAAGGATGAAGGAAATACAGGCACTCACATGAACTGGATGTCTTAGAATCCTCTTCATACATATTTGAAATTTGGCAACCAGCAATGTTTGTGGGTAATTTTACTAAAAAAACCTTATACCTAGAAAGGAAAGAAAAAGAAAAAAAAAGCAAGTTTTGCAGCTTATAGTTCTTGGCCATTTTTAAAGCATACTATGCTTAAAAACCACTCTAGAGGTGAGCACAGTTATCTTAGAATATTATTTTCCTTTACTTCTTCATTTGGAAGGTTTTCTGTACAGAGCTGCACACTGTACAGGCAGAAGGTATGAGGTGTGCAGCTTTTGAGAGCATGGGAGATTGCCTGGGCCTGGAACCCTGTGTTTCCATTCCTGTCAGCTCCTGTGGAAGACTTCACCAAGTTTGACTTCATGAGGTGGCTGTGGAGTTGTTTTACTTTGATAATTTGCTGCACTTCTGCAAAGTGTACAGCAGGTCCAAAGAAATTCTCTCTTGAGCCTGTTAGGGGTGTGAACCATTGAAGTGTGGACTGCCTGAGGATCACCCTGCCCATCTGGGTGATTGTGGATGTCACTGGCAGGCAGCTCAGGAGGCATTGCTTAGTGCTTGCTTCTACTTTATTTGAACTATAAATAGAGAACCTGAGGCTTTATGAGTGAAATACTCCCCTTCATTGCCATTAAATAACAGGTTTGCAGCTTCCCTCTGCTGCACGTCTGTCAGAGTGATGTGTTCATCCTCGTGGGTGAGGACTTACTGCAGACCTTTTTCCAGAAGCTGAAGAACTTGTTCACAGGTATTGCATTGTTGTTGTTCTTAAAGTTAATCCAGTGCTTTCTCTTCACCACCCCACCCCCCTTTTAAGGAATTGCAGGTTTGGGCTATCACAAGCCCTCTTCTACCAAGATCCATAGTAGTTTTGTACCTGGAAAAGGTGACACATCAGATCTCAACATTTCTTGAGGGAAAAAAATCCCAAAATAAACTTGCCATAGGAGTCAATGTATGAAATGTCTGACAGTTCCACCTCTGCTCTCCTGCAGGACACTTTTGAGTCTTATAGTTCATATCCAGACACAGTGACCTGAGAAGTCACTTTTGGTCATTCTTGGGATTTCCCTCCATTTGCCTGCTTAAACAGATGGAGGAGGGAAACTAGTTTTCTGTTTGATTCTTCAGCACAATGCTGTTAAACTTCACCAACACGTTGGAGGTCAGGATCAGCAGATGTGGGAGGAACATTCTCTGGTCCTGTTCCTCACTTCCATCCTAATGTTTTCTTACATCTTCATTCTGTAGGTATAAAACTTGCTTCTGATTCTTCCAGATCAAAACTGCATCATATGTATTCTGCAGTAAGATTATTCTTATAATGTTTACCTTCTAGGTCTGAAAAAGGAACAGGTGACATGAATTCCCTGTATAGAACATGCAGGTGAGTTAGAAGTGGGAAAGGGGAATTTTCCCTTACAGGGAAACTAATACAAAATACCTGAATTGCTCTCTACATTTGCCAGTTTGTTGCTTGGTCAGTCAGTTCACTTCCAAACTTCTCTTGTGTTGGGAGTTCAGGGCCTGAAGTTGGACTTTCATTTTCTCCACAAATCCAGTAATAATTGAATACTGAAGGAATGTCACTACACTGTTTCTAAAAACGTGTTTTCACTTCCACTCTTTATTGGTTTTCTTCTAACTGGAGGTGTTTGGCTCCTCCAGAAATGCAAGTCTGATGGGAACAGCTAATGGCAATGGGGAGGGCTCTGTAAAAGCTTTCTCAGACAATTCTGTTCATGTATTTGAGTCCTGGAGATCTGAGAAGTGTCAGACTTTCTCAGTCCTGTGGAACAATAGCTCAGACTTTCCAGAGTTCACACAGCAGGACTTGAGGTTGTATTCCACTGATTTATTTTCAGACTTCATTTAAAACCCCCTCGATGTTTAGCTCACACTTGATAAAAGTTTTGTGAGGCTTCATAAATCTTTTCTGTGCTTGAGCTCAGCCTGAAGCAGGCTCCATGAAGGGGGTTGTGTCTCAGTATTATGTGCAACCAAACCCAGGTTTTTTCACAGAAGGGATGAGATTTTTTGATTGAGTAATTGATGGAATGTAGCTGTAAGCTTTCAGCTGAATTTGTATCTAGAGCTCTGAGTGAATGAAATGAAATGCATCTTTGCATTCTTTCACCAAAAAGAGCCTCTGAAGTGTGTATAGTTTAATGACAGAACACTGTTCATGCTCCTGTAGTAGAGCAACCCACTGTGAAACATTTGATCCAAATATATTGGGCTTTTTAGGTTTGCTGAATTAGAATAATTCATGTTAAAAGGCATTAAATCATCTCTCTCAGACCCCAACACACGTTGCGTGTCAATGAGAAAGTGTTTTTTCCTTTGATAACAGTTTAGATTTTCTTAAAAAGCCATCTCCAGGTTTATATTTATACCTGCATAAGCAGAAAACAAAGTCTGGGCAGGTTTTGTTTTTATATTGTTTGCTAAATATAGAATGGAATTCTTTCAGTATAACTTGTCCCCTGGCAGTCTGCTTTCTGCAGTTCCCCCTCCACATCAGGAAAGTGATCTTTCTCTGAAAGGCTCAGGTCTGATCTCCTCCAGAAGTGCAATTATTAAACCAGACAGAGTTTGTGTATTAAAGTGATTCACAGCATACAACACAGAGCTAAGTTCTGGAAGATGCTCTCATGGCAATCAACTGACAATAAATGGTGTATAAATTATTATCACATATTAAGAGAAGTCCAGGCAGGACATTTGCTTCTCTGCCATTGCCAAGAAAATGAATCTTGATTTTGCATAATGCTTCCAACTTCCATTTCATTAATGATGAAGTCATTCAGCTGATGCATTTGATGTACCCCTGAGTGTAAAAGAAGGAAACAAAAAGGAGTATTTTTTATACCCTGCAATAAAAGATGTATTTATAGTCTAGTCTATGGACTTGTTTATATCATTGCAATGGAATATTTTAAGAGGATGAATTGATTTGATGGGCTTTACTTATATATTATTATGAAGACTGGATTCTGATGAAAAAACTTTTCACTTTTATAAATCAGGCATTGTAGCAGTGGTCATGTAATGCAGCACTTCCCATATTCTTTTCGCTAATCAAAATTCTTAATTTAGATTTGGTTTTATTGGGATAAAATTAAGTTTGATTCTCTTACTACCTTTATATTACACTTAGCAGGGCCCACTAGCAAGGATGGATTTTCCTCCCAGGTTTAGGTCAAGGAGAGAGGTATTGCACACCCACTCTGTCTTGAGTAGCTTAGGAGTTGAAGCAAAGCTTTGATTCCATTTCATTTATTTTTTTTTACAAAGGCTTAATTCTTGATTAATTCACTGAACTATGAGAATGTAATGTCAGATGTAAGCAAGTGAAGGCAGAAATCCTGGGAGGGATGAGAATGGAACAACAGACCAAGGGGTGGTAATTGTGGAAGCCCCAAAAGAAGCAGCTGATAAGGAAGGCTGTGATTAGCTTGAGGCACTGCTGTTGTATGGTGACTGACAGCCTGAGTCTGAAGACACTACATAGGAATGATTTATTCACAAAAATGTGATTAAGGAGAAAGGGGTGTCTTCTCCCATGGATTTGCTTGGGGTGAGATCAGGTTCCTCTCCAGGACACTGCAGCTGGGGGAAGCTCTGCCCCCCAAAGCAGCCTCTGCCAGAGGAGAGCAGAGAGAGAGGGAAGGAGCTGGGATGCCCTGAACACTCAGGTGTGGGAGGATCAGGTGCTTCCCACAAGGAACCAGCTGAGCTAGCAGCTCATCCCAGGAGGACAGTTCTCATCCCAGGGTATGGGAACTGTCCCAGACAAATCCATGGATCCCTGGAGTGGAGGCTCTTGATGAGGAAGGCCAAGGGAGAGGCTTTGTTGGTTTTCCTTGTGCAGCTGTACCTGATCCAGGGGTACCTGGACTGTGTCACAACTGCATTGTAAACTCAGAGCTGTGCTCCCTGCCAGTGCCCCCCAGCACCAGTCTGCTGGGTGCTCAGTGACTGCCCCTGCCCAGCACAGGGGCTCAGGGGGTTGGGACACCCCAGGACACCCCTGCCATGCAGTGAGCCCAGAACTGTGACTAACCACTGCCTGCATTCTTTTGCAGCACAGATACTGCTTAAATCTTTTATTTGAGGTCCTAACTTATTTAGTGCTGGATCCCAGTGAGGCCTGGCACTTCCATTATCATCTTTTTAAGCAGTGAGGACATTCTGCACTTCTGCTTTCCAGACAAAGAGCACTTCATTGTGGCATCCTTTCTTTGGATGAGTTTCCTTTGCTGGCTTCCTGCTCCTGGTGACAGTCCCCAAGCACAGATGCTTTGACAGGGAGAGGCACATTCCCCAGCACTGAGGTGCAGCTCATTCCTACTGTTCTGACTAATGCTTGTTACCTGTCTTACAGAGGCCCCCTGAAGAGAGGACTTCTTCCAGAGGGACATCAGAAAACACAGTCCTGACTGAAAGGAGGTGGTTACTGAGGGGAGCAGAACAGAGAATTTCATGGCATGGTAGAAGATGTGAGTGAAACTGCAGTGCTCTAGCTCAGCTTCTATTAATGTGTTTTCCCCACTATACACATTTGCATAGTGAGCTGCTGCACTCTTGCTAAAAATAATAATCAAAGGTTGTGGAAAGTTTGAATTTCTTGCCATTTCTTTTAAAAGACTATGAGAAAGTGTGACTTCCATGAATTTTAAGGGAAGTTATGGTACAATTATGGTATGACTGTTGGATTTGATAGGTTGTCACACAAAGATCAAATCAAGCTGAAAGAAATTCAAAAGTTGTAGCTGCCATGTGGGCTATGACAGCTGTAACTGCAGAGAGGGATGATCCAAATGGCTTTGTTTCAAACCCTCTCATTTTCCTGCTTGCTTGAATCTGTTCAGACAATCTCAGGTCACCTTCTCTGCTTACCTTCCACAGTTGGCTGCCACAGAAATTTTGGAGTGAATTTTACAGAGGGAGCAACATTCCCAATGCCAGAATATTCTAGTTTGTTCCAGAGTGTTGCAAAAGAGGTGTGGAGGAATGCTTAGAGAAAGATCCATTATCCCCTAGGCATTTTTTTATTAAAATTTGAGCTTGTTCATTACAACATTTATGTTTTTGCAGCATTTGTACCACAAATAAAGGAAGCATTTATAGGCAAAATGTTGTGATGTCCCTATTGGTAGCCATAAGCAAACAAAATTATTTTTATCTGTCTGAATAGCATTCTACAAAATCTTTGAGAAAGAAAAATGAAAAATAATATATAGAGTTATGGGCAAAATACCCACCAGTCTCTGATGAAAATAGGCATGGCCAGCAGAAACTTGTCAGAACAACTACATTATAGGCAAAGTAAATTTTCCCTAAGTAGAAGCTAGATGATTCCAGAAATCAAAATTCTGGGACATGATTTGGAAGCAGTACAGAAGTGAAAGGCATCTTTCTCTGATCCAGTAACCCAGTTAGGTTTGGCATCCCCAATGCCATGACATCTCCAGATGACCTGTGTGTGCTGAAGGCTGCTGTTTGATTCCCTTTCTTTGCCTGCTGTTCCTGCATCCCCAGTGCTCTGTGTGATGGGCACTGTGCAGCTGGGGGAGGGAGCACACAGAATGGGAACTGACATCCTGTGATAGCAGAGCTGCAGGTTCTGTCATCAAGCACACAACTGAAAGGGACAGTTCAATGAACTGGAGTCCTGAGATGTCTTGCAGCAAACTTGGGGGAATTTAGTTTCATTCCATTCTTTTGAAAGGGTTGTCCTGTCCTGAAGAGAACAGGAGTAGTGTGAAAGAGTGAGCAGAAGTTTTGCAGGAATCATGTTCATATCTCTAATAGGAAAGAGATTGTCACAGAATGTTCAAAGGCAAATTTCTGCCTGACTTTCATGTTATTTGTGAAAGTAAAGTAATGATTCTAGTTAGATTACTAATAGTCATTATAAGGAATGGGCCAGATTCCTGTTACCAGGCTATTTTTGTACCTCTGCAAATGGAGCTCTGAGTGCAAATTACCCCTAACTTGTATCTTAACAGGTACAAGTATATGCTTCCCATTATTAGAAACACTTAAAAGAGTGGTTTATGGAGAAGCACTGGCAGAGCTCACTGCAAATTTATTCTTCCCAAACTTTTCCTTTTTTTTCCCCCCATCTAGAAAACAGTGGAGACAATGTGGTGCTAATGAAAGGCTGATTTCACAGCACTGGAGCTTAGAATTGAGCAGCTTTGGTGAGTATTTCTGTCACAATTCAGTCAACATGCCTTGGTGTGAAGTGTGAGTGGAATCTCTGTTCACAGCCCTTAAGCCCTTATTTAGCTTTTGCTCAAAACCTTCTCAAACTGGGATCAAAATCAGGCTGGAATTCTTTTTAATAACTGAGTGAAAGAACCATCAGCCTGTACCTCTACACACAAGGTTTCTGAGCTTCCACTGCAGCTGCCAATGCAGGTGGTGCCTGTAGCCTGTGCAGTTTGCACTGTCAGCATGGGCTGCCTTCAGGTTGCCAGGTGGTGTTGTTCTAAAGTCCCTGGAACAGTTGCTAAGGGGCAAGCTGTGATGAGCTGGTATTAAAAGTGAAGTCAAGTCATCCTGTTTTCAAATACACATCCATTCTCCTACACTCCAGCTCCCACATATGTACACATTCCTGAGGAAATCTCTGTTTGAAGTAGAAATAGTTTGCAGCAGCATGGAATATTTAATCCCAGACAGTACACACAGAGGAATAAATGGGTCAGGTTGCAGGTTGAGGTGCCTGCTCATGACTCCAACCCTTGTGCAGAGGCATTTGTGGTAGGGAGAGCTGCTGCTAGAGCTGTCAGCACAAGTTCCTTGGCTCCCCTTCCTGCAGAGCTGCCAGGTGCAGACACAAGTACATGGTGTAAGTCTGACCTTGTCTGTGTAACAGTGAGCCCCAGGGTTGCCTTTTAAGTCACTGTCTGCACAGGAGGGGGATCAGAGGGCATGTTAAAGTGTGAGCTTGCACAGATTTGTAGGTGGGGTAGACCTTGGTGTACTTAGTTGGAATCCCATCAAAAAGTAGCTGTGAGACATGATCTCTCTGCAGTGCAGTCTGTGGTGCAGCTGAGGTTGTCCAGACTGCTGTCTGTGCCCATTTGAAGCTGATCAGAGTATGAGAAAACAGAAAATAACACACAAGAGGCATCAGCACTTTTCCTCTCTGTGTAACTTGCTGACTCCAAGTGCAGCAGTGTTGGCTTGCACTGCTCTTATTCCCAATTGGAAAATATCCTTATGTGGCCAAAATGTCCATGGGTGGGTGAAGGTAAGAGGGGTTCCTCACAATTCCTTCTTGTCTTCCCTGTCCCCTGGACAGAAATGCACATCCAGCTGTCCTGAAGGGGACTCCACCCCTCTGAAATTTTGGATGCTTTTGCTTGTGAACTCAGTTTCTGTCTGCACTCTGCTGCCCTGACCTCAACATCACTCTGAGAAGCAGTGGGGTTACAAAGCTTTCTGTTCCTTACAGACAGGAATAAATAAATGTCTGGAAGGCTTGATATCCAGTGATGGGAAAGACACAGGACATGGGTCTTACTAACATTGCTACAAATGGAAGCTGCATATTTGCACTGTGCCAAAGGAATTGTTCTGCATGGAGAGTTGGAGGGAAGTGGCAGTCTGGGTGAATTCTCTGGGGCAGCTGCCTGGGGGCTGGGTACAGTTCCCCAGCTGAGCTGCTGTTACATACAGCCCTGAGGACAAAGCTGTGGAAACCCAGAGAGTCCTTGTGGCAGGCTACCAGGACTGATGGTTTCAAACACATTTTCCAGAGCTCTCGAGCGTGACATTAAACGTGGTGTAACTGGGAGTATTCCTGGGATTCCAGCTAATTTAAGCACATATGGATACAGTGTAAACCCTGGTGTGGCTCATCCAGATCACTGCAGTGCAGTGAGCAGACTGCCTGGGACTGGGGTGATCCTGCAGTTCCCACTGGATGTGCAGAGGCTCTGCTGCAGCTGGCAGTGCTGCTTCAGTCAGGGCAAGTCTGTAGACTGCAGTCACCAGTTGTTCCAGTTTGGGTACTGGAAGATGAGATCTCCTTCAGTGAGTCGGTCATGTGAACTTCCACTGAAAACATTAATGTTTAATTTTAGATTTTTCTTGGACTCCAGAAGTGAACTCAGGGTTGCTACTTCTGCTTTGAAGTCTCCAGTGAGCCAGGTCCTTATTCATGTATGATTCAGTCCAACTCCCACAGAATTCAGAGAGAAAAAAACAGTGATAATCTGTCATACAAATTACTCAGGGTAGAATGTGTGCAGGCACCACAGTTAAAGATTTGTTCTGTTCAGCAAATCTAGGTAAGTCCTTGGAACTCTGGGGATGCCATGAAGCAGTGTGAAGGTGTTTCAGGGAATACTGACCACTCGCCTTACTTCTGTTCCCCACACATTAGGGCTTAAAACTCAGACAAAAGCTGCATAGAATCTGGCTTGGAGAGGTCAAAAAGATAATTAGATCTTACTTTCTGGCTGGAATAGCAAATATCTGTGGAAGAGAGGCATTAGAATTATGCCACCTGGTCTTTAATACCTCCTGCCTACTCCGTGCTCCTTTCCATTTGCATTTGCCTTTACATGCCATGGTAGATCTCTCAATCAATACAGAGGCAGACACACTTTCAATAGCTTGTAACCCTGTTTGCTCTTCCTCTGCTTGCTTTATCTCCTTTCACCTTGGAAGGTTGTGGATAATTTGAAGGATGTGTTTGTGCAGCCCAGGAGTAACTGAGACTGTTGGAGAGAATGAGAGGTTTGTCCTTACCCCTCTGACAGGCTCAATAGTTTTTTCTTTTTTATGAGGCAGTTGACAGCAGTGATTTTGTGTGGATGGGGTGCTGGAAAATGTGTAAGGGATATCATGATTTGAACTAGCATTGTAGTTAAAAATAATTTTTACCAGACTTGCTTTATGTTTAAATTTCACAATAACATAATTCAGTTTAGCAGCTTGGAAAATTGCTTTGATTTCTGGAGCAGAGGTGAGTGGATGTATCCCTGGGGAGCCCCCAGGTGCAGGCTGAGGAAAGAGCAGGGATCCACTTATTGAACACGTGGAGGTGGAGAAGGGGGTGGGAAGCAGCCACTCCTCTGGACAAGTCCACCTCATGTCTGAATCCATTTCCATGTGGAAATTCTCCTGTGATTTGTTCCTTGCAAGACTGCCTCTGGAGGGCAAATTCACTGCAGTGCTATGATGATGCTGATCATAGGTGATCTGCAGCCCTTATACAACAGGAAAGGCTTTGGGATACATATTTCTCTCTTGAAAGTGTCACTTTTCTGCTTTTGGTCTTTTCCCCTTTCTGGTGGCAATATCATATGCAGTCACAGTGGATCTTAAGGAGGGTAAATAAGCTGACTCCCACCTGAAATGATGGGCATGCAGAGTTCTCTCCCACACGTTGTGTCTGTGCTATTTATTTCTTCTTTCAGGATTTATATTTATTAGCACTGAGTCCTCCTGTTGCTGTTTTCATCTCCAGCTGCTCCCATCTGCACATGGTGATAGTGTCCTGGGTGATGCTGCTTCTCCTGCAACAGCAAATTTTATTGTAATTAAATTCCCAGGTGAGATACACACAAGAGAGAAAAGCAGGGAGCAGACAAGCAGGGAGATCTTCCATGTTTCAAAAAAACCCTCCTGAAAGCTCTTAGGGATTGCCTTTTGACTGAAGACTGCAGAAATTTCCAGGGTTTTATCAGAAACAATTACTTGCTGCCTGAAAGTAGATGGGAGACCATAAGATTCCTTGTTTAAAATAATAAACAGACTGAATCATTAAGAAAGTCTATGTAAGCTCATAAAGCTGAGATGAGACAAGCAAACTGCTGACTGAATCACAGTGGCAAGTACTTCATCTCTCTAGAGGTCAGGGGGTATTTGAAAAAGAGGAGTGTTTTTTCCTCCTTATTGAGCCCATGGATGGCCCTGTGCTGCTGCTGCTGCTGAGTCCTTTCTGGCAGCATCCAGCTCTGGGAGATGCCCTTAAGGCCAGGACATAAACAGATAGCCAGGTTTAAAAGCTGTCATTCTCTCTTCATCTCATTCTCACCAGAGGTTCAGCTCAGGCTGAAGGCTCATGCCTGTAGCATGTGAAGCTTCTCTGAAAAGATGAGAAAAAGATACACTGGTGAGTAGTGGGTACTGTGCCAAAAGGTGGAAGAGACTCCATCAAAGATCAATGTGTTTGCTCAAAAAAGGCCCAGAAAATGATCTTTCCCATCTGCTCATTCAGAAAAATGAAAACACACCAAGAGAAACAACCAAAATTGCTCAGAAAATGTTGATGCTTAACAGATTTCTTGTGCTATCCAGGCTTAGTTCTTGTTTATACTTGATTTTGCCACAAAACACTGTGTGTTCTGGGTTCCCAAAAGCAGGGAGTCTATCTAGAAGTTCTGGCAGTTGTACTTTGCTTTAGGAACTGAAAGAGGTGAGAGGTCTCAGACCTCTCTGGGACACCTTGGTTTGAGACAGAGATCCCAGGGGCTGAGCCCCCAGGGCCCTGAGGAGCTGCTCAGAGCCTTGAGGGATGGAGAGGGAAGAGAGGTCCTTCCTGACACTGGTGTCTGGAAACAAAGGGGAGTGCATTTAAACAAAAACTTTTTTGTACTGCTCAACTCCCCCAGCTGCTGTCAGAACTTGCACAACACAGGCATCTCTGATTTGGCAGAGATGAGTTTTTAAGAATTGACTTCACAAGTTGGGTTTGTTTTGCTCTTGCTGTGGGGTGAGCTGTGTGCGTGCCACAGAGAAACAAAGGGAAATGTCTGCAGCCACACTCTGCTCCCTGAGCCCTGCAAACCCACTCAAACCCACTCAAACCAGCTCAGTAGCAGCAGCAGAACTGAGAAAAAATGTTTTAACTCCACAGATTCCTGAAGTATGTGTGTGTGTACTGGTAGCAGGGTTAGGGAGGCACAAAGTGGTTCATTGATCCTGGGCCAAGCACCAGGCTGAGTCTTGCTGCTGTACAAGTGTGATGTGATGCAAACAAAACCTGAATTAGTAGGTTCCCCAGCAATTCACCACCTGAATCATGAAACCATAGGTGGAGCTCGTCTGCTGCTCTGTTTTGTAAATAAGTGGAAGAAATAACATCATGAGACCCATTACTCAAGACAGCCTGCAGTCTGAGTAAATAAGCCACAGTAAGTGTATGAAAATAGCACCTCTGAGGTGTAGGGGGTAGGAAGTAACTCAGCCTTTCCTCTTGATGGCTTTGAGTGAGCTGGAACCTGAATAAATGATCTGCTTATCTGGGGACACAGAAAACATGTTGGGTGTCACATTTTTGCTGAAGGGGAGGGCATAAGTGTTACATCATCCATTTACTCATCTTTGTGATGATGAGATGAAAACGTGGCAGGGCTCAGACTCCCCAGCATCCAAAAAAAGCATTCAGTGTGATTCCTGATCTTCCCATCCCATGGTGAGTGCTTTTCCCTGCCAAAGTTTTCATTACACTTTGTGTGACGAAGCTCTGAGGTATCAGAACAGGTTTCCAGCCTATACCAGCCTGGTGTGAGCTTGGTTTTTCTTGCTTTGAAAATCAAGTACAGGAGTGAGAAGTGGGGGTGAAATGCAGTGACTGCCTGGATGGCAGCAGTGTGTGTGTGTGTGTGTGTGTGTGTGTGTGTGTGTGTGTGTGTGTGTGTGTGTGTGTGCAGTGAAGCCCAGATGGTGGTGGCAGACTGACAGACTGCCTGACCTCAGGGCAGACCCACACCAGAGCAGCTGGAGCCAGGCCTGAGGCTGCAGGCTGAGAAATAACTGTGAAGTTCTTGATTTGGCCACTCCTCTTAATGCTGTGGTTGGAGGTCACAGAAGCCTCTCACTGGGCAAGGTAACTACACCCCATTAAAACATCTTCACTAAATCTGAGTCTTGCTGAACTGGTGTATTTGTTCTGCTCCATCTCCTGGCTGCTGGAAACCAGCACCACGTTTTCCTGTTGCCTGTAGGAAAACAATGATTCCCCCCAAGCTGCTTTGGCTTCTTGTTGCAGTGGAGGTGGAGAGGGAGCTGGGTCTGAGCATGGGCTTCATGTACAGGAGGGAAGGTAGAGATCTGACCCTAATGTGTGAGCTACAGAACATGGGAGTAATGAGGAAGATGTAGTTGTCTATGTTGGCAATAAATAACTGGGCAGCTGCCCTACCCGTGGTGACTGCACACAGCCCTGTGAAAGAATTACCTGTGCCATGGGAGGGCAGCAGCCAGGGTACCAGCACTGCTCACTGCTGAACTCAACAGGAATGACAGGAGAGGCAAAAAAACCCCACAAAAACTCCACAGCTCTTACCTTCTCAAAGCTTCTTTTCCAAGTCAGTGAACATCACCTTCACCCACAGACCTGTGAGTTAACCCCAGCTCTGGGGGACCCTGTGAACCAGCCACTGGGACTCGCAGTTTTGCAGAGATCACCCAGTTTTTTCACTCCGGTGTTTGCATTTGGTGTTAGAGCATTAATGTGGGGGAGCAGCTCCCTCTAGTGATAAAACGTTCCTCATGGTGCAAATGCAGCTGAAGAACTGTCCTGGCCGTGCAGAAAGGACAACGGCTGCAATAACCTGAGCTCACTGGCTACCAAACCAGGCATGAAATGGAAACAAATTGAAAACTGGGTGTTGTTCATCTTCTCACCCCTCAGCCACTCTCCTGTGTGTACCCCTCACCTCTACCCCTTCTCCCCGTGCTGCAAAATGAGCTCTGCAGTGCCAACACTTGTAGGCAAGTAGCAGTTTTACAGCAAATCCAGGGTAGTTCATGGTTACCCTTTGTAAAGGAAAACCTAGTGACAAGGTGCCATATGTTTCTCTCCTTCTTTAATTTTTACCTCTTTTTTTTTTCCTAAGTAGATCAATTTAATTCAAGGAGTAAGTTTCCCATTTTCTAAAAGATCATTGCTTCTTCTGAATTCTAATTACTTCAAGCCTTTCTCAAAGTGTTTCCTGAGAGGAAACCTTTCTTTGGCTTCAGGCATCTTGGCTCCACTTTGCTGTAATCTTTAACATTATATTTCTTGACAGGATCCAGTTTTCTAATTGATTGCCTGGTACACTCCTGTTGCAAGATAACAATTCTAAAAGCCATTTTCTGGCATGAGTGCATGCACTGAGGAGCTTTTTGCAAAGATTGGGTTCCTTGATTCCAGTGGCTGAGCTTTGGCTACAAAGGTTGTTTTGATGTTCTCTCTTTGCTTTTAAGGACATTATCCTATGTTTGAGGAGATAAATGTAGACCAAAGCTGCTCAGTAAAAACTAAACTTGATATATCATGACTGAACAAAGCAGAAGTCAAGTACATTTATATCTCAGTAACCCTCATGTGATCTGCAGCTTTTTGGCAGAGAGGTAAGTGTCTGCCATGAGGATTAATGTTTCATTAATGGCTCCATTTTAGCCTTTACTTAGAAATATGTTGGGCTTTCTTTTTGGAATAGGAAATCAACCTTGCTGTCTGGAGTCAGTGAAATTTTACACGAGTGAAAATGAGAAGAGAGCTATGAACTAAGCATCCCTGAACCAGCAAAAAGCCACCAGCAAATAAGATGTGTCTGAGTAGAACCAAAGGCAGAACTCATAAATGGAATTATAAGAAACACTGTAAAGCTTCAGTTGTCTTCCTTTTATCACACCAAAACCCTCTAGCACACACAGTAAATTCTCCTCTAGTTCTGTCTGAACAATTGCATTTGAAATCCCAACAAGGTGCAGATGGTCAGATGGATTTGAGAACGAGTAATGAAAATCCATTCAGGTGGTCTCTGTAGAACAATCAGCTTATTCTGAGTTTTGAGCTTTAGTAGCTCTGAGGCTTTCTAAAGGAGTGATGTTATAGGAGAAGCCCACAAACATTCTTTTCACCTGCTTTGTCCTTGTCATTTCATCAGGGAGAAGTTTCCCACTTGTTCAGGTGCTGAGAGGAAGGGTAATGCTCATCAGTCAGTGAGCTGAGCCTGGGATGTTTGCTTTTCCAAGGGATTCTTCACAGAAGCTGTGCCTTTGGTCACCCACTCTCCATATTGTCTGGGTCAGTGTTTTCCTGGGTAGCCATGGGCAGGAAAGCTCTGCCCCAGGTGCTGGGTCTGTGCATTCCTCAGCACTGGGGACACTGCTTGCATGGCCTCTTCCCAGCTGCTGGCCACAAGGCAGGTGGTTCTCTTAAACTCAGGAAACAGAATTCATGTTTTATTCCTCCAAATGGTCCACAATCTGTAAAACTGGATCCAAAGAATTTTGCAAAGTAGTATTTTAGCTTATCTTTAAATCATTAATAAAATTAATGCCTCAAAGATAAGATTAAATAATATTGTAGTGATGCTGATGAGCAGCTGGTTCTTAATTTCCTATGGGAAAGGAAAAATACCCATTATAACTAGTTCAGTATTTCCTATCCACCATATAAGAATAGGAAGTTTATTTTTTGGGTTTGGAGAATAGAGTTTTATAAAGGCAGTTGGATTTTTTTCTGAGGGAGACAGTAAGGAAGTGAAGGATCTTTCAGTTTTTCTAGGGGAAACATTCAGTTTTTCTGCTGTAGGGAGAAGGCAGGGTACATGGAGGTGTTGGGATGAGTGTGCAGCAGTGTCCTCACCACGTGCAGGTCTCAAGGCCTGGAACAGGGTGAGTTTCTCCTGGATATCAATCCCCCTGGGTGTACATCCTGCTGACACAGGTGCCTCTCATTGCTCAGACAGGATGGATCAGTGCTCTTCAGCCAGGCTTTCTGCAGGGTTGAACACAAGTGTTTGTTCATTTGTGCTATACATGTTCCTTCTTTTGTCCTAACTGTGACTTGTTTTGCAACTTCCAGATGCTTTGGGAAAACATCTGCTGTTTTCTCTGACTATAATAAGACATTAGCTTTCAGTTTTTCAGATTATGATATAATTGGTACTGGAATTTGTCTTCATTCCTTTTTTCATTTTTGCTTCTTGAATGTCTCCTTTCTCTTAACTGTCTTGGTACCATATATATGGTCTGACTGCATTACTGCTGCTTTGATACACAGTTAAACCAAACCTTTCCCCAGTAGCACAGCAAAGCTTTCCCTTTTCCCATACTGACAGGCTTTTTAGGCTTGTACCAGCTTATTGTTGATGAAATAAATGTAATTTTTTTGATGCCTAAAGCTTCTGAAATGGCAGTGGCTGCTCTGGAAATTCTACTTTCTACTGTAGGCAGGGGAAGAAGAAGGGCATGGGATGATCTTACCCCAGAATTACTCACTGGGAAATGCTTGCAGCAGACAGACAATATGAAGGATCACATCCCAGTATGTTTCTCCTGACCTTCATATTCTTTCCTCTTCACAAAACAATGACAAATAATTGCTCTCAGGCAAAGCTTCTGGCTTGGGAGTTAATTTGCTGCCTTGGAATTAATGAAAATTCAATTGAATCAATCATTTTGCTACATCTGCACAGTGCCAAAAGTTCAAGTCTTTCACATGCTTTCTTGATGACACATTTCCATGGCATGTAAAATGGGAGAATGTCCTTGTGTGTTTGGACAGAACCTCTGTAGATGCAGATTGTATGAAAGGTACCCCTGAAACCACCCCCTCCCTGCCACCCCCTTCCATCCCACTCTTCCTTCAGGCTGTCTGTCTGTGTCTGCACAGCATTTATGCCATACAAATGAAAAGAATAACCTTTATTATTATTATTATTGTTATTATTGTTATTATTATTATTACTTTTCTCCTCTGGAAGGACAATTACTGACTCAGATATTTTGAAGAATGTTATTAAAAGAAAACCCACTTTGACGTGCTTGAAACTGTACAGAAATTCCCTTCAAAGCAAGATGTGAATACACAGTTACCATGGGATCTGTGTGTCACCTGTCCCTCACCTCTCCCTCTGGGACACTTCTCCTCTCATTTCCTGCCTGTTCTTCCCAGGCAGGGCAGCAGGGATGAGTTTTACAGCTGGGGGAGGCAGGGACAGCTTCCCAAGGACTGTGTGTGCAGATGGACACTTGATTGTATCAGTTTTGAGGTGTTCAGTGTATTCCAACACTATTGACCAAAAAAAAAAAAAAAAGAGAACAAAGCTGGAAAGTGTCCAAGAAGAGTTTCAAATGTGCCTGTGATTTTTAGGGTGTTCATGTATGGAAGCAATATTATTATAGCTTCCTTATTTCTTCACCAACTTCACTGGAAGGAATATGAAAATCTTGCAGCTGCTCTGATGTCTCTAAAGCTGTTCAAGGTCTTCTCACTGGGAAGTAACACTTGGCTTAGTGTTACTAAGGTTACTCAGGTTACTCAGACCTGAAGGGGCTGAGGATCTGAATGTGCCAAGTGTGCAGGGGAGGATCTGGAGAGTACTCTCTGAAGGAGTTGGTAATGCTGCCCTGTGCCTGAACAGATAAAAGGATTACAGATTGGTTTGGGAAAGGATGTTTCTCAGATGCTATCAGCATCTCTTTCAGGACTGTTTTACTCCTTTTTGGTTACTTTTGCTGTGACTTTTTACACCAGGAAATAAACCCTTGTTCTTGGAGATGTAATTATGTTGAGTAATCTGTGGGCAGCATCAACTCCAGAGGCAGGACTTGAGCTACCATCCTCTGTTAATTTTGTGCTTCATTAGATTGTTCTGCTAAGGAAGGGATCAGGTGTTGTACCCAGATGGGAGGATGCTGAACTGATACCCATGACCAGTTTTAGGCACTGTGTGTCTCCATCTTTCCTCAGTAACTCCTGGCTGGCTCTGCAGTGAGGAGCACAGCACCTTTCTGGCAGGCACGGAGCAGCCATTCCAGTGCTCACACAGCCACTTGCAGAGCCAGGGACAGATCCTTTACTGCAGCTCTGCTGACTCCTCTGGCCCTTGGCAGGTTGGTCAGACAGTTTCTTGCTGTAGTTTCAGTCAAACTGGCACACTTTCTTTTAAGAACTATCTGTCACTTGGGATGCCTTTCCTGTACTGGTGTAAGAGCTAAGCAGCATTATTCTGCTGTCAGTTCTATTCTTAGTTCCACGCTTCTGTAACATGAATTTCCTTAGAGTTTTCTTTTTTTTTTTTCTAGCTATATAAAACCATTGTGGTTCAAAATGTTTTTTAAGGTCTCATCTGTCACCTTCCAAGGGATTGAGGTGAGGGACTATGCTCAGTCTTGCCTGCTCTGAGAAGAAGGAAACATTTGTTTGCTACATAGCAACAAAACCCCCTAATATATTTCCTGTTTAGAGATTTCAGGGTGGTTGTTTGTGGGTTTTTTCCCCCATAAAATAATTATATATGAACGATGTAAAATATTTAAAAGCAGCAATTTGCAAAGAAGACTAATTGCTAAACGTTGAATTTTAACATTTTCTTTCTGCATTTTCAAGTGTTTTGGAAACATTAAAAATTCATCGAGTGAAACCAAAATGAGTGAAAATGTAGCATGACACATTGCTTTGAACAGCAGAGCTTTAAGACAGCTGATTTATTAATAAATACAGCTGTGCTGCCTTCATGAAATCCTAATGAAGCCTGAATGAGGTGGGTGTTTTATTGGTCACTTACAGAAGTAACATCTTGTTCAGATCAGTAGGCTTGGGCTGTTCTCCAGGAGCACAGGAGCAACAGCAGCTATGGCTCACATTCACTTTTATGTTCCAGTTAATCAGGGTCCAGGATGCTATTCCCAAAACCTGACTTTTTTGAAAACTGTAGGAAAAGTTTAGCAATTCAATGCATACAACTGCTGTTGGAATGGGAGAGTGAGGTGGTATTGAAACAACCAGCTGGTCTCTCAGAGCTGGTTTAGGTTACTGGAAGTCTTGGTTTAATGTGTCTCATTTTCTCTTTTTATAAAACCAGCCTTTTTTCTGAAGAATTTTCTTACAGATGTCTACTTGCAGAAAGTGCATACGACAAAAAAATAAGTGCTTTGTAAATCCATCTGTCTTGCCTAAAATTTGGTTTGGAACTTTTTAGAAAAAGAAAGTTCTTAAAACTCAAAAGTCCAAGGGCTGTCCCGTGTTGTGTCCACAGTTCTCTTTTCATAAGATTTTTCTTTTACATAAACAAAAATTTAAGAAGGAAACTCTGGATGCTTCCCCCATTTCACCTTTCATCCATGTCTTTTCATCTGCTTTTACAAGAAAAGCATAAAAGACCCCTCAGCTGGTGGTGTCTGGCTGAGCTCCTGCAGTTCCCTTCCCTATCTCTGGGTGTGATTTCCAGGCTGCAGCTCAGGGTTCAGCACTGCCCTTCCCGGGGCAGAGGAGCCACTGGGAAGCACTTGGCTTGCAGGAGCACTTCCTCGGGCTTGCCTGTTCCTGCTGCTTTATTAGTCTGTGCATACCTAGGTGAGACTGGATGTGTGATTGCTGTGTGATCTAATGTCAAAATATTGGTCAGTTTGACTTTCAGGGCACAAAAAATGCAAGGTGGTGGTGATGGAAATGAATCAATTACCACTTCAGTTTCATAGGAGAGATCTCCTTATGAATCACAGAAGACTTTTGGTCTGTAGAAAGAAAGACTTCTTCTGTGTCTGTAGAAAGGAAGGAGGAACATGAATACCAACATAGTTTCCTGAGTTCCTTTGGTAAAGCATTGTGTTTGGCAGACTGGTAATGGGCAGATTCCCTGCAGTGTGTGTATTGCAAGGAAATGATAACTTGCCAGTGGAAACTGAGGTTATCCAGCAGATATTATTATGATCTCCAGACATTCCCAGGTGTGCAGTGTGTGCTGAGGTGGGATAGGTGATGGTGTCCTGGAGCAGACACCTCTCACAACTCTCAGTAATTTGTCCCCTTCCCTCCTGCCTCTCTCCTCCATTCCTGGAGCTCTCTGCCCAGGTGCTTTGGTGATGGTTTGAAATGAGGAATGAGGTTCTGAAGAGTAATGCTGGTAGGTGCTGAGGGATAAAACTGGAGATGTGTGTCTTTGCCTGGGGTGGGGGGAAGGAGAACCCTCTGCGGTGCATGGAGAGCCTTGGAGCATCAGAAGGGGAGGCAGGGCCTGGGGCTGTGTACTCTGACAGACTGCATCATCATCCCCCATGTGTGACTAACAAAGGAGCTTTGGGACTTCAGAGAGCTAAGGATGCTGAGAACTGGCTGTCCTCATGTGTATTTCTGCCAGGATTCAAAGTCAGAGCAGTAACTGTTTGGCATGCAGGCTGCTGTCAGGAGCAGGGGTGGCACAGGAGCAGTGGGACATGAAGCCTGGCTCAGTGCCTGGCCTGGGCACTGCTGCCCCACAGTGTCCCCCAGAGGCTTGGGCACTGCTCCCCTGGGAGTCCCACAGCTCCTCGTGTGCTGGGAGCCTGTGAGGAGCTTACCTTGGGGCTTATTTACAGACTTCATTTTCAGTTGGGAGTACAGAGATTTTTTGGCATGATTTCTTGGCCCAAATATCTCCCAGCAATCATCCTTACCTGGAATGAACTCCAGGGCCTGCAGTCTGGAGTACACACGTGTGCAGCACTTGCTGGTGTTATTTGGTGCTGAAAGTTACACAGAAAATCCTGTAGTCACCACACCAGCTGTCACCACCCTCTCACTTGTCCCTGTCACCACTGAGGGGGTGTTGCAGCCTCCCAGAGCTGCCTCGTGTTAGGGGCAGGAGACCTACAGAGGGGGAAAGATTCTTTTTTTCTACCACTTAGTGTCATACCTGGAGGCTGACACAGGTTCAGACATCAGCTGTGAATGTGTGGTTTTATCATAACATTTGGTACTCACATTAAAGCAGCAAATGGTTAAAACAGCCATTTTTCCTGGCCATATTTCCTTGCAAACTCTCTAAGAGCCAACTCACATGCTTTTCCACTCAGGAGTGGAAGTTACTTGTTTTTGCATCAGCGTGGACATCAGCTCCATGCATCCCCAGGGATCATGTTGGCCACTGGGGTAAAGCCCATGCTTTAGTATTCACTTCAATATCAGATACTTTGGAAAGGCTTGCTCTGTGGTCAGTCAGGTGGCCAAGATAATTATAATTTATGGATATTCTCTTCTCCACACACATGCAGCCCAAATTCAACACATCTCTCTCTGGCATTTGTATTTTAACAGATGGGGTTTTCACCTTGATGGTGATGGCAGCACCAGACCACACAACCTGTGAGCTTTGCAGTCTAGCATTACATATTAATTTTCTTAAAGTAATGACATGAGAAGTGTCTTCCTTACTCATTAGAAACATCACAAGATGTTCATTCTGACAAATACAATCCTGAGGCACAAAGCAGGTTGATACTCATTACAGTTTTGTGACCACTGGCACTTCATGGGGGGTTTATGTGGAACAAGCAATTGTCTTTACATGGAAGGGTAGAAAATTCTAACTGGAATCTGTTTGCCTCCAGGACATAATGTAATGTGTTTTGTGCTGCAGTTATCTCATAAGAAGAGTCTTGATTTACTCTTTGATGCATTGTCCTTAAGTTCTTCAAAAGCCAAATGCTGTGTTTTAGTGAGCTGGAAGTGTTTATTTTTAGACAGACAAGGAGAATTTGGGAAAACCCATCTCTCAAGGCATGATCTCTGTTTCAAAATAACATTGAAAAACACCTCACTAGATTCCTAAGGCCTAAAAATGACAATTGGAGTTAATACTGAAACTGAAGGTAGGGAACTCTTCCTGATACAAATCATCTTCCCCTTTTCTTCTGTGGATTTTCTCTCAGCTGATTTTCTCTGTGCAGGGAGCAAGTGAGAGAAACCTACACCAAAGATACCCCCTGCCACAGCTTGGTGTGGATTCCCCTTTCACTTCTGAACCTTTCCTGGCAGGCTGAATGGGAGGAATCTTCTCCTGCTGCCCCTCAGCTGGCACACATACAAACCTGATGCAAACCTTACAGTTTCAGTGCTGTTAAGCTACATGGTTTTGTCCTTTTTCAGGGCTTGGTCCCTTTTCCACCACTGCTGGCTCTGAGGTGCTTGGATCCAGCTGTGAGTGGGTAAGGTCATAACCATGGCTGCAAGGACAAATGATGGGGGGTTTGTGGCTGTCATGCTCTGTATTGTTTTGTATTTTATGCAAGGTAAGGCATGATTTAGGTACTAGTGAGTATTTCCTAATTAATTTTCTAATTAAAATACGCATTTTAGAAATTATTGATATTTAGCTTCACATTTTTAAAAAAAAAGAGATAAAGAGACATTTAGAATGCAAACTACATCTGTAAGTGAACTTGGCTCAGTGCTAAAATACATCCTGTGATGACACAGCCTGCAGTTACCATTGTCATGGTGACCTTAGCTGGCTTCCTGATTCAGGTCTGGGAGAAGACAAAGGATCCAACAGTTCTGAGAAGCTGAGGAGAATAAATAAAGCTCATAAATATTTCACTCAAGAGTGGTGAAGTGAAAACTCTTAGCTACTCTCAAGAATTCTCTTTCCAATAGGCAAAAGGAAAGTACCAGCTACCACTGGATTCTTACAGGAACCTTTTCATTGGAATTTTCATCTTTTCACTGCTTGTGCCATAACAATTGCTGCACTAATGCATTTTAATGATGTCCTTTTACATCATATGCACAGAGAGATGCATTGAAAGCCCAGCCCAGTCTTGGCAGAGAGAGCAGGGAGCTGAGGGAAAAGTCAAGAAAAAGCTTGAGGGGATCTTGTCCAAGTGCAGGAATACTTGATGGGAGGGAGCAAAGAGGGACCCTGCTCCTTCTCAGCAGTGTCTGAGGGCAAGCTTGCTCCTGACCAGACAAGTCCTTCCTGGAGCTCATCCTGCTGGTGGGTGAGTGAAAAGGAATTGATGGAGAAAAAGATGTTTTGGGGGTGGGTCCCAGGACTGGGAAACATTTTCTTGTAGAAAAACTTTGGTTTGAACAGATTTTTTTTTGAAAAAAGATTTGTTTGCAGTGAAGAAGGAAAGATGCCAGGTTTGGCCAGCTCTGTTTTCCTAGGTGCCTGCTGCTGAAGGGCAGAGATGCTCAGCAGTACCAAGCTGTTGTCTTAAGACTTGTGTTCTACTTTTGTTAAAACAGAGGACTTTGCCCAGTGGAAAGATGAAGTTAGAAAAGCACTTGAGGTCTTGGGGCTCTCTGTGTTACCCAGCAGGACTCTCCAGTTATTCCTGGCCTTCTAAGGACAACTCCTGTGATTTTTATTCTGCATTAAAGCATTGTAATTAAGTGAGACCATGGAGATTTTCTTGAGTTGCTGATGTATTCATGTCCCTTTGCCAGTTTGGCATCAGAGTCACACCCTAAATCAGAGCTGTGTCTGAGTAAGCTTCACATCCACAGCCAGAAGTCTCTACAAGAAGCTTGGATTTTTCTGCTTTTATCCTCTTACCTCAAACATGCATTTATGAAACCTGGCTACCTTAAGTCTCCTTGTTTATCCACGTTAGAAAATCATTATTGCTGATAGAAATCTTGTACCTTTTCTTTCTTTTTCTTTAAAGAGGTACAAGAATTAGGAAAAACCATTTTGTGGAATGAATAATTGCTATTGCTGTCATGCAATTGAATTTCTTCAGCAGGATAGAACTGTATTCCTCCTCCCTCATGCACATGTGCAAAAGATAGACTCAACCCTGCAATCTGTGTTGAAATCAGTAACCTTGTGTACTTTAAAAAAAAAAAAAAAAAAATCAGTGGGAATGACAGAATGGTCCCTGAATCCAGGGTTGCAGAATAAGCCTATAAATCATTTTACCCTATTTTCTAATTTTCTAGAATTGTACAGAGTGCATGAAGATGATGGTGATTGTCATGCTGTGGTATTTTGTTGGAAGTTGATCTGATTGAGGAGAATGCTGCCAGCTACTGACCAAAGGTAACTGAGCTGCTGGGTCTGTGTATGAGTGTGGTTATAACCATGGTCAGGTTGTTCTGTGCTGGGAAATACAGGGGTGGTGAAAGGGAGTGTGGGAAATGGGGAAAGAGAAGAAAAGGAAAACAGAATACAGAGAGGAAGAGAAAGGACAGGAGAGATGCAAAAGTAAAAAAATAACAGGAAACAAAACAAAACAAAACAAAAACAAAAAAAACAAAAAAAAAAAAAAAAAAAAAAAAAAAAAAAAAAAAAGAAGAAAGCTAGATGTGTGGGAAAAGGAAATGGAGGAGTGAGACTAAAGTCATCCAGCAGTGAGTAATGGAAAATCGAGGAGAAAACCAGTGTAAAAAAATGAAAGCAAGAAAGTGGAAGGGAAAAAAGTATACAAGGTTGAGAATAAGTTTTTTTTCTTCTTCCTTTTCCCTTTCCTGTTATCACCCCTGTGCTCTAAAGGTTCCTCTTCACTGTGTAGGATGTCTTCTTTTTCTCTGTCCTCTATGTGTGCTGTCTTCTAAGAACACCCAAAGCTGTGTGTGACCAAGGCTGACAGAGGCTTCTTCACTGCCCAGCTGAGCTAGGAAAACAGATGATTTTTAAACCTTTTTAATTCCAGTTCTAAGCCTGCTTGTATTTCTAACAGGAACAGAAAGAGGCAGCATTGCCTGTCACTCAGATCAGGAAGAAACAGAATCCTCAGTCTTTTCACTGGAAAAAAAAGCTGAATGAGTGTTTGCAGACAGACAACTGAATTGGAGCATGGTTTTATTGTTCCTTCAGAATTATTTTAGCAAACCTCAAACAAACAGTAAAATGCATCTGAGAAAAGCAAACTGCTATCAGTATGTGAGAGGAGCCCTGAAGCAATTCCATACATGGCTGGAATATTTATAACAATCTCCCAAACCTTGGCATTTCAGGCATTATTGACTGAAAATCAGTCTGTGCATGCCCCAGGGGCTGTTCAGGTGTGTGGATCCCTTCTAGATCCCATGCTTTCACAGCAGGGTTTTGCCACTGCCTTACAGTCAGTATTATGACTTAATCTGAAATGTTTTCTTACTTAAAAAAATTAATTAGGGTAACCTAAATTTGGTGCATACTGAGTAATTACTGCATTAAAGTGGCTATGGTTTTGAACAAATAGACTTTTTTTCCTCCTTTTATTAATGTTTTAAAATATTTTTACTGATCTAATTCACAGTCTTCTGGTGAATTCTTTCACCAAATAGGGTTTATGTGAAACAACTCATGAAAAAAATGTTGGTATGCACTGAGCATTGAAGCTTTATGATAATGCTTTGCTGATGGGATGATACTGTGCTGTATATTTATAAACAGGTAGAAAAAAATACACTATTTCTTCCATCTCAAAAAAACTTTCTGTGGAGTAGTCTAACAGCTAGAAAGCCACAGATTACACAGCCACAAGAACTTGGCTGCTTAGAGTTTATTAAATTAATTCAATTAATTAAATAATTTATATAAAATTCTTAGATTTTCAGTAGCTCCAGGTAAGTGCCTGTTGGTGTTGGAAGGGATAAACTTTCTGCCTACAGACTGAAAATATCTGTGATAAAATTACATTTCATTCTAAGCAAAATGTCAGGTAGTGAAAAATTATGTGTTTAATCACTTACTGGTTTTGTGGTCTTTCAGACACTTCTTGCAGTGACTACTGAGCATGCTGTACAGACTGATGGTCTTGGCAGAATTTTTTTGTTCTAATACCTTCAGGTAAAAATATAGCAAACATCCCCTGGTGTGAAATAAAGACCCAGGGAATGGAAGCAACTGAATCTTTTGGTGCATTCCTAATAGATACATTCCAGAAACATCCTGCAATGGAGACATCCCCTGCCTGAAATGGGGATGTTAATCTGGGAATTCTTGCTGTGAATCAGAGGACGAGTGAACAAGGGCTGAAAGACATTTTAAAAAGGCATGGACAGTTCTCCAGAGATCAGGTTTGACATTCAAGAACTCTGGATGGTCATTTAACAGGAGGGAAGAAATGAGATGCTGCAGCAGCTGGGGTGGCTGTGTCTGAAAGCCTCTGTTCCAGTAATGTCAGGTAATGTGAGGCTTTATGGGATGATGGAGTGAAAAGTGGTACTGTGAGTCTGGGTGGTTCAAGGGTCTTTTAGGCTGAATGTGATCCTGATTAGTCGTGCTGGGACAGATGGTCACACTTACCTTCTGGAGTGTGTTCATTTATTACCTGGATACAATTTAGCAGGAAATTAAAGACCTAGGTTACTGTCTGGTGGATAGCTTGATACCACTGGTCAGAAAGTGCTGATGGTGGCTTGAAGAGCAATGGTAGGTGCCTGCCTGTGCACCAGCAGCACTGACCCCCAGCAGTCCCCTCTCCTTGCCCCAGCAGAAATGAGCTCTTCCATCACGTGTAGGGCCAGGAAAGTAAGAGTGAAAAGTCAAGGTTTCTTCTGCTGTTGGTGGCATAGCAACCCATGATGGTTTCCATAGCACACTGTCTGTGTCTACAGCAAACCCTCAGCTCTCACTGCAGCTGAGATGCACCCTGCATGCTAAGAGGGCCCATGGTCAGAGGGCTCTGGTGTCCTTGAGGTCCCCATGTCTGCTGCTCAGGAGAGGACCTGGGCTTGGAGCTCCCTGGGGCTGGGTGTGCTCACTGAACCACAGCAGTTTCCCAAGGAGAGGATGGCTCACTTGGATTTGGCTTCTCCAAGCTAATCACAGATGTCTGTTTACTAGAAAAACACCTGGGTTTTGTGTATGTTTAGGATGTGCTTCTTGGCTCTTCTGAGTGTGGGAAAGTCTTGGCAGGACATGGAGCTCAGCTGTGCTTTGTGTTCTCCTCCTGTGCCCAGGCACCAGGGCAAAGCCCCCCAGGGGTGTCACAGCTACACAAGAGCCTTGCATTTGAATTCCTGGGGTGCACAGGGGCTGGAGAATTTGGTCACTTCTGGTGTATAGAAATGCAGCCTTGGGGGGTTTCAGCCCTTGGTGCCTGCCACTGCCCCTGAGCCCCCTGAGCCCCCTGAGCCCCCTGAGCCCCCTGAGCCCCCTGAGCCCCCTGAGCCCCCTGAGCCCAGTGTTTGCAGGAACTTAGTGGGAGATCCTGGAGAGTTCTGCTGCAGTTCAGAACAGCCCAGCTGGGGCTTGCTTTGTGTCTGTCCTCCCCAGCACCTCTGGGGAATGGCTCTGACCTCACCTCAGCCTTCTGCAGTGTTTTCCCTGGGGCTGCCAGCAGCATTACTGGGCACCCAGCCTTGCCCACTCAGTGAAGTTTGTCATCAGTCTCAGGGGACAAGGTAACCACAGGAATTGAAAAGATTCAGTGCTTGAAAATAATCTGACTCTCAAGCATTTTTTTTTCTTTTCTCATTCTCTGAAACCTGACTCTGAGAGTCTGCTGCATGGTTTCCATCAAGCCTTGTCAGGTCAGATTTTTATGGCAAAGCTTCCCATCCTACCTTGGTATCTTGCTGACACACTTTGGCCAGTTTGTGTTGGCACTGTGCCTGGGTGCTGTGGGCTCCTTATCACAGGCTGAGTCCCAGAAACTGCAGATCAGAGATCTGGCTCTGTCACTGTGTTTGAGGGGCTGTTCTCTAAGTAGGATTTTATCTTGGTTGGGAGGTTTTCATCCAGTCTCATTAAAGTATTCATGAGTTCTTTCTCTCAACTATAAACATGAAGAAAATGCTAGATGCTCTGTGACATAGCTCTGCCCTTCCCTTCTTACTGGATCTTTTATTATTCCACATGTTCCTTGTCTGGTAATTTTTTTTTTTTACTTCTGTAAGTTAGCAGCTTTAACTGGGAAAGACCAAACTGCAGAAGCAAAGAAGAAAGATTCATTATAAGTGTGCTGAAAATTCTAGGAAACATTTATACCTTGGTTGTCGTGTTTTTCTCGGAATTGTGATCTGTAATTTAGAAGTAAACACAGAGTTTTCAAAGCCTCTTGCACTTTCCTGGGTTTGTATTTCACCAAAGTTGATAAACCAAACCTCCCTGTTTCAGCACATGCAGAACTGAGACAAAAAGGAGCTCTGTCAAAAAAGGGAGCATTTCCTAACCTAGGGTTTAATTTATTTAATTTATTAACTCTGTAACTTGTATAAACAAAAGAAGTAAAAGCAGCAACTTACTGAGGCCATCTTCTGGAGGACACCACAGAATGATGCTATTTTGTGTTCCAGATCTTGTGCTTTAGCTCCTTGGGTAAGTTGCAACTTCCAAGTAAGGAGGTGATAGCTAGTGTTAAAACATTTTGCAAGCTATTGCTTGCAAGAAAGGAAAGGAAAATATTTGTATACATTGAGCTTGTTTGTTGTTTGGTTTTTTTGTCTTGCACTACATAAAAATATCACAAAGTAGAAAAACAAAACCAGTGAGAAAGGAGAAATACAAGTTAGATCCATAGCAAGGGAAGTAGCATTCAGTGGAGCTTGTGAAGTCCTCTTTGAATACAAGGTTGTGCCCAACTTGCAGTGGTTCCACTGGGGAAGGAACAAGCTTGGAGCCCACTTGGAGCTCCTGTCCCTGAGGAGGCCTCAGAGGCTGCTGAGATGTCCCATGGAACCTGCATGGGTCATCTGGGAATCCACACTCACAGCTCTCCTGCTCTCAAAGCTGCTGCTGGTTTGCAGAATGTGTTTAGGTCCTTTGCTGGGCTTGGCTTTATTTAAATTATTCAGTAATACTACTTGCAAAATGAGGCATGAGTTGCTTTGTCAAAGAAGTCTGGAAGTACTCTGACTTCTTCTGCCAAAATCACCACCTCAGCCAGAGAAGATTTCCTCAACAGGCTGAGGTTGGGTCCCTGCAGGGTCAGGTTAGTGGGGTACAGCACAGGGCAGGTGTAGTGTTCCCAAAGAGAGAGAGGCAGCAGTCAGCAGGGTGCACTGCAGGAGAAAGGAGCATCCCTGCCCTGCCCTGAGCCTGCTCCTGTGGGTGAGCTTCAGAAATTCCCCTCCAGCCTTTCTGGTTGGGGCTGGGGAGAGGCTGCCAGCTTCCTACAGAGCACATTGCTGCTGCTCTCTTTGTTTGGAGCAGGTGGACTGGTCTGTTGCACAAAAATAATCTCTTCCCTTGAAGAAAGGCCCTTAAAGTCTCCATAACGTGTGTGTAATGGAGAGGATACACTTCTGTTAAAAAAAGAGATATTTTCTTTGTTTTTACCTGCAGTAAGCTGTGTCCTGTGCTTTGTCCACATTACCTGGTTATCATTTATGATAGCACCAATATTTGTGTTTTCAGGGTAAAGCAACATTTCAAATAGTTTCTCTTGCAAAAATATTTGGTGACCCATAGTATCTTTTCAGGAGACAGCAGTGCTACACAGGTAATAGTTTCATTGGTACAGGTGAAAGCTGTGGGAACCAGTGAATACAAGCTCTTAGTCTTCTAGAGGCAGAGTTTGGTTCCAGAGTTTTCATTTTTCACTCGTTAAAACTCAGTTTCATCCTAACTCCTGGGGGTGAATTTCCTGGTCTTCTCATTCAGCCTTGAAGGTGAGTGGGAGAGAAGATGAGGAGGAAATAATGATTGAAACAGAACTGGAGGGCTTAGACACCCACTGCAGAGCTCTTGAGTCTCTACAGCAGGCAGTGAAATGTGCAGACTCTATTACAAATGGCTCCTGCAGTCATTAATTTTATTACTATTGGAGAAAGCTCTCCATATACAGTTGATTTTCCTGCTGCTTCCAGATGGGGTCATGACTGGGTCACTCTAAGGCCTTCTTCCTTTCTGGTTTTTTCCTTCCCTTCAGAAAGGGATAGTAATTTCTCCCCAGCTGTTTGGATTCTCCAGTTAGCTCTCCCAGTGCAGTTTTCCCCAGCACTGTGGTGTTCCTGCTGGATTCCACAGCCTTTGCTTTTTCTCCAGCATGCTCAGTACCTGTTGCAGGGTGTGACACAGGGGTGTTACCCAGCCCCTGGTTCCAGGTCAGGAATGGTTGCACTAATGGAGCTGAACGATGGGTGTTCTGCTGCTCCTGCAACAGAGTTCAGAGCCTTCATACCATGTTTTCCATCACTGGCAGTCCCTGCCTGCTGGGCTCTGTCAGAAAGCAGGCAGGGAGTGTGAGGAGGGGTTCTGGACACTGCTCCCTGCCAGCTCAGCAGCACTCATCCTGGGCAGTGTCTCGTCTCAGGAGAGCACTTACACCCCTGCTACAGAACCCCCTCCTCCCCGTGCCACCTGGAACTGAGCTGCTCTCCAGTAGCTGCAGATTTTGCTACCAGCTCTTTCTTGCCATGCACTTAGAGAGGTAACACCTGACTGGGGCTGTCCCTTCCTGCTCCTTGTGCACACTGCATGCCCAAGAGCTGCTCCCTTGCAGCAGTGCTGTCCTGAAATTCTTATTTTGTAATTGTTTGTCTCTCCCTTAGCTGGTCCCCTTTGGACGTGTCCTGCACACAGCACATCCTCACCTCTCTGGGGTACCCAGCCCTACCTGGGGAGCACCTTCTCCTCCTCTCCCAGCACCTTGTTCATTGCCAGCCACTGAAGGGCTGCCACTGTTTTCCTTTTCCATTGCGTGGTGTTTACAGACACCTGACTGGAGCACAAACTGAAGTTGGGGAGCTCTGGGGATGGGCAGAGCTTCATCCAGGCCCAGGTGCTGGGAGGCCAGAGGCAGGGAGAGGCTGTGCCAGTGAGGAGAACCCACCCAGCAAGGTCCTGCTTCACTTCACTTGGAGCTGGTGCAGTCCTGCCCACACTGAGCACACATCTTAAACCATATTTTTGGGTTTAATGGCATTGCTCCTGATTTACATTGCTCTAATTGCTCCTAATCAGTAAGCACCCTCTTCCTACAGCACAGCAGTACAGCTGCAGAGGAAATGGATTAGGTATAAGAGTATCTGCCTTCTATTAGAAGCCACCATTGATTTAATTCACCTGGGGCAAATAACTTGATGAAATAATTAGCTACGGTTTAACCATTTTGTATCTGAGAGCCATGTCTGGATCTGGAAGACAAAAAATGATTCTTTGTTTGACATCTTTTAAAAAGTATGTTTTAAAAATTGTAGGAAAAAACCCATTTTCTTTCACATGCTATTGAGGAACAAATTACAAATACATTTACAGAACTTCATGCAGATCTACATTTATGCTTGGCACTGAGGTATCACCTTCTGAGATGAAATATTTGTACAGCTGCTGTAATAACCTTGTCTCTCTGCAGTGACAAAAGGAAGCAAACCCATAAGTCAAAGCTTAGCTTACTGCAAGGAATGAAAATAAAATTTGACTCATACACTAAATAGAATGAAATTTTAATACCCTATTTGTTGATGGTATTTTATGGATGCTGAATATTTGATTATCTACAAGCATTTCTGATTTTTTACATCCAGTGTGTCTCTTAGAAATCCTTTCAATAGACTGTGGAGTAGGGCTGACTCTTCCTTTAAAAGGACATGGTTGTGCAGTGCTGTTTGAAATGAGGCCAGGGAGGAGATTTCCATGCCTAATGTATTTTCCTTTGTTGTCATTCCTTAGCAAAGGGAATTCACCCCAGGACAGAAGATACACCCATCCTGGAAGGGACAGCATTTCTATTAGGAACCTCCCAGTGTTCCAGGGGCTCAGTGCAGAGGAGAAAGGGAAGAGGTAGTGAGGATCTTAATTTACAGATCTGTGCCTGCCTTGACACATTCCTAACCAAGGACACAGCAGCAGGCAAAAGTGTCTGGTTTTTTCTCTTGGTTTCTGCAAGATCATTACTTGTGGCTTTCTGGCAGTGCTGTTTTATTCCATTCTAGTACTGTTTCTATAGGAAATTGGGAAGAAGGGGGTGTGCTGATACTGTCTGCTTCCCCAGTTGCCTCCCCCAGCCCTAGGTGAGCCCATTCATGAATTTCAGGGAAATTTGAAAGTGAAATTGCAAGTGCAAAGCTAGTGTTCCTCTAGGTTTGGAAAGATTGCCATATGAACTCATCTTTAGGAGAGCACAGGTTCTAGTTCAGGTTCATTTCCCCCAGCTGCAAGAGCAGTTTCAGAGCTTGGACCCTCCTGGACATGCCAGTCAATACCTGGAGGCAGAGCTCTGTGGAAATCATTCTTCTCTTCAGTTTCTCATTTCTTACTGCAACTGAAATCTCTCTTCAGTTTTATGATTAATCTGAGCTTTCTGTACATGTTTTGTTATAATGTATCAGTCATGTTTAAAGACAGATGAAATAGGTGTGCAGTGACCAAAGGAAGAACATTTCACCACAGTGCACATTCTGCCACAGAGGATGGCAAAGTGCAGTTCAGAAAATAAGTTCTGTGGGAAAAGAAAGTGAAGCAAGCATTGTGTCCTTTGCCTTGAATGGGTACAGCAATAAATAAAAGTGACTTTCTTCTTACCAGGGATGAGTGAGTGATGACTTCACTTGAAATAGAAGGGGAAGGTGCTGAATGGACTGCTCTTCCCAGAGTGCCCAGATCTCTGCAGAGAGCCAGAGAGGCTTTATATGCACAGCCAATAAATCAAGGTCAGTAAAGAATGTGAACATTATTGTACTGAGGGAACTTCCAGAGAATTTGTGGTTGGGATCGGCCATTAGGACTACTGGACACCCAGTGCAAGTATAATGACTCAGCAGACAGAAGAAACATTTTCCAAAGTAGGGAAAATAAATTTCCCAAGCATCACTAAACTCCTTTCCAAAGGCTCAGCAGTAATGTGGCAAGAGCAAGTGAAGAGGGAATTTAAGAATGGAAGTAACTGATCACAGATCAGGGAGCACCAGGAGCTGGCAGAGTGAGTGAAGGTGGTGTCCCTCAGACTGGCATCCCAGGTAACTGCAGGTGCAGCTGGAGCTTTCTGTAGGGTTGGAGTATTTATTTATGCAGCCTCTGTGTGTGTTGGTTTCTGGTGAAGAGGGAAGTCTCTGCAGCCTGTCTCTGGTCCAGGAAGCCTGCTGGGATCTGTCTGACCTGCTGCTCATTCTCATAAAACTTGTGGGAACTCAGTGGCTTTGGCACGGCCAGATTGAGATGAAAAGGATCATTTTGCTGAAAGGAATTGAGGGATGAGAGGTGGGGGAGAGACTCACAGCCGTGTGCTCAGGCACTGTGGTCATGTGTTTCCTGAGGAAGCCAAGCTAAAAAATAATGGTCCAAGCCAGGGTGATGAGTGATGCTTGTTTCTCTTCCCACTGCTTGGCTCTACTTCTGACCAGGCTCACACTGTTAATCCTAAGATTTACAACACTGTCCTTAATTGCAAGTTGACTTGCAGGGGCAGAGGTGAATGTGATTTGTAAATAGAAGGAAATGAGCCCTGGTCTTTAGCTGGCACAGCACAGATTAACAATCAATAGTCCAGCAGGACAGATAAATCACAGCAGCCATGTCAGATCCTGCACAGTTAAAAGCCTGATGGATGGTCCAGAGGCAGGAGTGTGCCTCGTGTGGAAGGCAGGATGGATGCTCCTCTCTTTTGCAAGTACCTGACATGAGGGCTGAAACTTGGTCCTGATAAATAATGCAGACTCCTCAGAAGAGAGGCAGCTGCCATGTGGACAGGGGATGGAGAGGCAAAGGCTCTGCTCGGTGTAGGAGCAGTGTGTGGCTTTAGGACAGGTCTCTGGGGTGTACCTGCACACTGCCTGCAGTGCTCACACAGGTTTCTGATGGGGTGGGTTTGGAACCTTAGCCAGGCTGGCAGGTAGTGGCAGCAGCCTCACAGCATTACCCTGAACAAGAAGGTATTCACAGGATCACAGAATGTCTTTGGTTGTAGGAGACCTTCAAGATCATCCAGTCCAACCTTTGACCAACACTTGAAGTGTTTGCTCCTTGTGAGCTCTGCAGTATTCACCCTGCATCCCCAGGGCTTATTTGAACTCAAGGTGATGCCAACGGGAGGCAGAGTTCTCCAAGAAGGCTGCCCTGAAGCTGTCCGGGTGCTGGACGTTTTTTTCAGCTTGTCAATCCCAGCAGCATTGCACTTTCTGCAGAGAAGCACTGAGGGGGGCCAGGCTGGGCTTGGCTGTGACTCTGCCCCTGTTCAGCTGGAGCCGGGAGGCAGCGTTTGCTGCGGCTCAGCTCCGAGTCCCGGGGGGAATTCAAGTTGTATGAACCCCGAGCTGAGCCCAGGTTCCTTAGGGACAGGTGGCCCCCAGGAGGCTGTCACCGGGTGGCTGCGTGTCCCCGGCCCCCTGCACACCCGGGGACACTGCCAGGGGAGCAGCCACAGCCTCCTCTTCCGTCTTTATCCAAGGTCCTTCCTGCGGCTTTTCCCGTTGCTCGGCGGGGAGCAGAGAAGTGCGAAAGAATAAAAGCAGCGGTCGGACTGGTCCTGCCCAGCCCCGAGCTGCCGTGGGCTTTCCGGGAATGACACTGGCGGTGACATCAGAGCTGAGGCTCTGCATTGGGCTCCAGTGTCAGCACCGGAGGTGGGGCTTAGCCAGGGCTCTGGTTCGGGCTCCAGAGCCAGCTTTATCTGAGAAGATGCTCACTCCCCTCGGCTCTGCTATCCTGCTTCCAGCTGACTCCTCCCTCCTGCAGCTCAGCTCAGCGCAGGCTGAATCCAACAGCCTCTCTTTCCTACTATGTTTCTCCCTGAGCTACTAGAGCTTGAACATAGCTGATGTTCTGCCTTCGTTTCAGCCGAACTCGTGAGTAAGGCACATTGCCTGATATTTGTCAAAAGTGAAGGGCATGTTGTTACCTGGAGAGCCTGAATTAACCATCTTCCAGCACCGAGAGGACTGTGAAGAATCGTGGTTTTGTCAGCACCTTTGGTACTTCGTTGTTGCCTGATTTTTTTGGAGAGCATGAATTGTTCTGGTTATCAGGGGTGCTTCCACCCGAATACTTCTTCCTCAGATGCTGCAAAAGAGTGTTTGGGAAAACAAAGAAACTTGTGATGCGGAGGTAACAGTTCTGGTTCCAGCTAGTGAAAACTTGCAGAGTCAGGGAGAAAGCAAAGCAAAAAAAAAAAGAAAAAACAAAACTAGCCAAGGACAATGTCGGTAACACCCAGTGATTTGTCACTCAATGGGACAAGCTTCTTCTCTGAGAACCATGGTGTTATGGATCAGCCCAGCCAGCAGAGAACTTTGAATGTCTTTCTCTTCTGCTTGACTTTTATCATTGCATTCACAGCACTTCTGGGCAGCGTTTATTCACTAGTTTCCCTGATGAAAATGCAAACCAAAACCACAGTTTCAGTGATTGTCACCTCCTTGTCAATAGATGATTTAACCAGCATCGTGCCAGCGATTATTTTCATGCTCACCCAGTGGTCGAGTGACGTCCTCCCTCAGCCTCTCTGCACCACCTCAGCACTCATATATTTATTCCAGGGCATTTCTAGCAACCTGAAAGGGTCTCTTATAGTTTCTTACAACTTCTACGCCATCAACAAAACTCAGAGGATGAGCTGCAGCACTTCCAGGAGGGAAGTGAGCATGGTATGGGCCATTCTTACCATCTGGATATTCAGTTTGCTCATCTGCATTTTGCCTCTCTGTGGTTGGGGCAGTTACATCCCCACCTCCTGGGGCTGCTTCACTGACTGTGCCAGCTCCTACATCTTGTTTTTGTTTATTGTCTACTCGCTGTGCTTTTGCCTCCTCACAGTGCTGTCTGTTCCTCTGACTTACCAGCTCTTGTGCTCAGACGAGCAACAGCTTTTACACGTGGATTACCAGGAAATCTCTCGAGGCTGCATCACCCCTGGGACACCTGCAGGCTGTGGTGCCACTACCCCCGGGCTCTCACCAGTGGACCCTGTGGATAAAACCCTGAAGCATTTCCAAAACACGTGGCCAAGCCCGGAGGCAGTTCTTAGGAAAGGTGTGGCTGAGGGGACAGCCCGTGGCACCAACAGCACCCAGAGCAGGAGCTTCCTGGTGGGCTTTGCCCAGAAACGCTTCTCACTGATCCTGGCGCTGACAAAAGTGGTGCTCTGGCTCCCAATGATGGTAAATGAGCAGATTGCTTTGCTGCTGCTGTTTGCTTACATGGAAATGGGATGTGAGGTGCTGTGCCACGAGTTGAGGCAGAGGAACGGTAGCCCTGCCAACTGTTCCTTATAGCATAGGTTGTGCCAGCAGTTCTTTTTAAGCAGGTCTGTGTCACTAAGTGGATTTAACTGGCTTTCCAGCAGGCCTGGCAGAGCCTGATTCATCAGTCTGTTACCCTCTCATCATTTGTATCACCTGAATCCAGGGATGAACAAGTGTTTGTGTTGCCAGCTGTCCCACAAGCCTTTGTTCAGCTCTGGGTTGTGCTCAGCTCACTCTGCTGCCCCTCACAGCTCTGAGTCACGTCCTCTGCCACAGTGGTTAAAACCCAGGGGTTTGTTAGAAATGTGAGGTTTGTTTGCATCTTTGTCATCTATAGCACTGGTGGGGGGGAGAGGGGAAAGGGAAGGGCTGTCCAAGGGCTCACAGTAGTGTGTTTGGGAACAGAAAAATTCCCATGTAATGAGAAAGGAGACTGCTGAGAGCATGGGTCCCAGCTCTGGGGCAGGGTTATCCCTGTCACCAGGAGGTCCATAACCTCCTTCTGGTCTCTCCCATGTGAAAGAGAGTGTCACAGAGCATCTGCAGCACAGCCCCAGGTGCTGTGTGAAGTTTTCTCTCCCATTCCTCATCAGGATTTGGGGCTGCTCAGGCCATGTAGGAGAGCCTGAGCCAGCAGGGCCAGCAGACTTTTCTAAGTTGCTTGGTTCACAAGTTGCTTATTTTATTAGTGCTCAGGCACCCGTATTTAGCTCAAGCAGGGTTTTTTCTGAGAAATGCTGAATGAGGAGGAAAGGCTCTTGGCAGGGTGTCATCTCCACTCTGTGTTAGGAGCAAAATTGTAAGGCTCAACAAACATTAATGACAACCTGTGTCTTTCACTTGTGTCATATTCATGGTGAGATGTTCTCTTTATTCCTGGAAGTATCTCAAGTGCCTGAAGCAATTTGAATTTCAAACTGCTCTGCCTTTCAGATCCAAATGGTTGTCCAGCACATCACTGGTTTCCAAAACCCTTCATTTGAGATACTCAGCTTCCTACTGACCTTGCTGGCTGCCACAGTCACCCCAGTATTTGTCCTGTCAGAACACTGGATCCACCTACCCTGTGGCTGCATCATCAATTGCAGGAGGAATTCATATGCAGTGTCCTCAGAAGAACTCAAAAGTAAGTATGGGAGGGTGGAGTATATCTGGTATTAAACAGGGGAGGAATTTAGTGTCAGTGAGAGTGCTTTGGAATCCTGGAATTCCCTTACCTGAACTATGCAGCTGCTCTTCAGAGCACCTGGGCCTCAGTGTGAAAGAGCTGGAGGAGTCCTTGCACAGGCTGACTGCCACAGTCTGTCTCCTACAGTTGCACAACTTCTGGTCTTTTGGAAAGAACTTGATTCTGTGGTATTGACATTCAGTCAGGGAAACACAAGACTAAATACTTGTCACTCCTTGAACTTCCCTCTGGTGAGGAACACGTTCAGGCTTCTGTGAACATGAATGACATTGTAGTATTTGTGGTTAGAAGCCTGTGTAATGTCTGTATCCTGTAAAACCTCGTGTGTTTTTGAAACAGCAGATAATCCCCCAGATTCTGGGAATCCATTAACTTTGGAATGTGTAATTTCTGAGTTCACTAATAAGTCAGTCTAATAACAAACTACCTGAGAGCTCCCTCTTCTCCACAGTTCACTCTTTCCATGGATAGAAAATTGCCAGTTGCCAGCAGCAGCTGAATAATTTATCCCATATTTTAGAACACCATTTCCACCCGTGTGTGTGTGAATCTCATTGTTTCCCTGGTGCTGGTTCTTTTTAACACTTTTCTTCCCTTTCTGCCCAGGCAGGCGCCGGGGCTTCGAGTTCAACCTCTCCTTCCAGCAAGGCTACGGCATCTACAAAATATCCCGCGGAAACCACCCCTCTCTCCGTGCTGGCTCTAACCCCACGTCCTCTCACATCCTGCTCAGCTCCGACTGCCAGCACTCCCGAGGAGCCGGGGCAGGGGGCGATGATGCCCCCCGTGCGGTGCCCTTCGCCTTCAGCCCCTGCGCGGCTGCGGACAGCGGCCGGGGCAGCCCCGCGGGCGGGGAGGGGCCCGAGAGGAGGATGTCCCATGAGGAGAGTCCCCAGCCCCAGCTCACGGACTGGGAGTGGTGCAGGAGTAAGTCGGAGAGGACCCCCCGGCAGGTAAAGCATCGGTTCTCCCTCTTGGTCTTTCTGATAAAATGAATGAACTTTAAAAAAGAAAAAAAAAAACAACCCACCCCGCAACTGATCCTCTTACTGTTAGGCCTCGTGGTTGTGTAGTTTTATAAAAATCATAGAATCACAGACTGGTTTGGCTTGGAAGGGACCTTAAAGCTCATCCAGTGCCACCCCTGCCATGGACAGGGACCCCTCCCACAGCCCAGGCTGCTCCAAGCCTCATCCAGCCTGGGCTGAGACACTGCCAGGGATGGGGCAGCCACAGCTTCTCTGGGAAACCTGGGCCAGGGGCTCAGCACCCTCAGAAATCCCCCAAATCACACTGAGCACTGTATATTTTAGTAACCAAACATCTATCTGCAGTTTCTGATCCTGCAATAATTTCTCACTTGTCTTCTTACTCATGGGGTGGGTTTTAATTAATACTTTGTGTGCACTTGCATGATCTGTATATGGTAAGAATTCAGTATGAATTATGTTAATTCATCTTAACAAACAGGAATTTTCTCCCCAGAAGCCTCCAAAATATTACATTTGCAAGAGTATTTCCAAGTATCTGATGACTTTTTTTGTCATGCTTACGTTTTGGGTAGGGGGGAAAAAGGGATCTGCAAAACCAAACATGAGTGGTAAGTCCACAGAGAAATACAGTGTTCAATTTGATCACAAAGGTTACTGCTAGATTCAAACAAACAAAAAAAAAATCCAAATATTATGTTCTCCCTTTGCTTAATTTTGGACAGTTATTGAGAAGAAGAAATTCTGAGAACTTTACCAGTTTTCTGGATCACTGAGAGAAAATTGGAGGTGGAGTCTTAATACAATGAAAGAGATAGAGGTTTCTGTAACCTCAGCCTTTTCCTTTGAGTCAAAGTAGGAATATGATATTTCAGTTTTGACTGAGAAAGCAAATGTCCAGTCTGTTGCAGTGTGCAGTGATGGACTGCTGTGTTTCTGGGCACAAGTAAAGGGTGACTCAACTAGGTTTTCATGCACTAGTCCTTGCTAACCCCTCATGTGCCATGTATGCTTTGGCTAATAGACTCAGTATATCACTAGGCTGGTTATTAACTGGGCCTGTCCTTGCAGTACTTTCCAAATGGTGTTTAAAAAAAAAGCTGAGTTCCTTTTCCCATCTGCCCTGGCTGCCATGTCAGGTGTTAGACCTGTCCAGCAGGTAGGAGCATCTCCTTGTGAAGCAGCTGGCAGCAGCTCTGTGTGTTTGGCTTTATTTGCCCTGGGCTTTGGGTGGCACTTTTGGACACACTTCTTCACTACTTGCATTACAGGGAATCCCAATTCATCCTCTCCTGACATTTTCCAAGTTATGACCCAGCATGCAGTTGCCAGGCATTAAGGCTCCTATGGTCTAAAAGTTCAAGGCTTTTGAGTTACAGATCTCAGTGTTTCTGACATTCAGCAGGAGTTTCCAGAGCTTCACAGCACTGACATTTGCTTTGCTGCTGAAAAAGGGCAGAATATCAAACTCCAGCAAGCACTGTAAAAATAACTTCAGTGCATTTCTCAGATGTATGTTGGATGAAAGATCAATTTGGTTCAAACAATAAATAAGTTGAAAGCCATCTCTTTTGTTTATCCTGTCTAGAAGTCCCTAAGTAACTTTCTCCTCTTCACTCTCTGTTTGTCACCTTTGTTAAAAAGGAATCTTTCACTAAAATTTGTTGGCTGTGTACTTCTGCCTAATCTGTCAATCAAGCTGCTCACTTGGGGAGAAAGTACCAAGCCTGACAAAGAAATGGGTAATTAGCATAGCAAGGTAAAAGTTCCTCACTTTCAGTACTGTCAGAGCATAAGTGCTTGATCAGAAAACTAAATACAGTTGTTCTTGCTAGAGTACTTCCAGCTTCCTCTTCAGTTAGTAGAACAAATTAAGACAGTACAATTCAAGAGAGATCAATCATCTGGATTTTTTAGCTTTCTTTTTTGAGAAGTGTCTAATTTACTCTATACTATTACTTACTATTTTTTTTTAGCATTTGTTGATTTAGTTCAGCCCCTCTCCCAGTCTCTTGTGCTATTGGCCAGTACTGGTGAGTGTGCAGCAGCTGCTCTTCAAGCTTTTGACAGACCTCAGAACAAAGTTACTGCAAGAGCAGGGTATGAAGTGTTCCAGTTTTTATTTCCAGAAACATCCATAGGTGCACACTGAGTTTTTTCCTTCTACTCCACCAACAAAACTTCTGATTATTTTGCAGTACATCTGATGGAAGCTCTGCCTGCACTGGCAGTACTTTAAAGTTCTCTGCAGGTTTTTGCAGGGGAGGGAGCCCTGGGCTTAAGGGTAGTTGGGAATCTGCTTGCTCTGCCAGCACTGAATCCTCTGGAGAGTACAGAGGGAGAGTGAACTTTAGCTTTGTCCTGCTGCTTATCTTCCAGATAAGGTCAGCTGAGCTTCCCACAGCTCAGGTTGGGAAGGATACAAGACATCCCAGAGGTGCTCTGAGCTGCTGCTGGCTGCCACCTCAGGCACAGCACAGCTGCAATATCCAGGGAAAGTGATGCTTGGGATGGCTCTGAGTGACAGCAGAGCCTGGTTAGAAACACTTCAGTCTTCACTGGTTGGAAGGAGCCCAACAGCAGCACCACAAAAAGCCAATAGAGATGCAGAGTTTGCTTGTTACTTTTTTGTCCTAGGGCCTCTCAGTCCATTGGGAGGAGTAGGAGGAAATGTCTGTCCTCAGGCAGACTTTGGGACTTTCCCTGCCAGGACCTCCATGCTGGAGCTGAAGGGCAGCAGGCACTGGGATGGGGTGGGGGCTGGCAGAGCCTGTCTGTGCTGCAGAAGAGAGGACACGTACAAGAGGAAGAACTGGGTAGGAAAGGGAAGGTACAGCTCTTTTTCTAGGCTACTGCAGTAAATCCTTCCTTGGAACTTCTTTCATAAATGCTTTTATCTGAACTATGATCACAGTCCTAAAGAAACCCAGCAGTTTCCTTGGCTTGTGTTTTGCCTTTCTTCCAGTTTTATTTTCCCAGCCAGTGCCTGATACTTTCCTCCACTGGAGAAGTACTGCAAGTGGCAGTACCTTTGGTTCAGGGGGACAAAACTTGAGGACAGCTGAAGGGGACATCACAATGTGGCTCCCTGTGACTGAGAAGCAAGTGGAAGGAGCACCACAGCGTAACAGATGTAAAGCACATTAATGAGGACATAGGTCTCTTTAATTCTGGTTTACATATTCTAAGGGCTTGGATGGACCTGCCTGTGTGTCAGCATGTGGAGAGGTGAAAAATGTCACCTCTCCCCCAGCCTCCTTCTTGCCATGTCACATCCACTTTTTCTTTCTTTCTTTAGCACTTCCCATGAAATTTCCTTGCCCCCTTTCATATAAAAGCTGTGGCTTTGCCTCTCTTTCAGCCCATTTTCAGGGAAAATGAGTGCAAACATAAAGCTTTCCATAAATCCTGTCTGGCTGCAAAGCCAGAAGTAGAGGTGGGAATACTCTGCAGTGCTGTGTGCTGTGTGGTGGTGTCTACAGGCAAACCCACCCTCGTGGGCTGTGTCCTGGAGCAGGGACAGGGCTGTGTTTATTCCCATTAACACTGATGGGAGTCATGCCCTGTGCTCTGGGAATGTGCACCCTTGTGTTTCAGTCCAGCTTGTACATTTTGTCCCTGGCCTGCTTCTGTAGCAGGGGTGTTCAGAGGTGTTAGGTGGTTACACTCATTGTGCTGATGCTCACACATGCTGCTCTCTCAGTTACAAACAAATGGTACATTTCTGTTCTGCTGCCTCCAAACTGACAGTGTTCTGGGCTGGTTTGGCCCAGTGTGCATATGGCTTAGCAGTGAAACAACCCCCTGAGGCAGAGGCTTTGCTGAAACCCTCCTGCACTTGAGGTGATGATTTCCATCTCTTTAGAAGATGGTTTGCACTGCCAGGTGAGGGTGAGGACCCAGTGACAGGCTGTGCATCACTGCTGGAAAATGAACAAAGAACTGGGGCTGCTGTTCTGGCAGGGTTAGGTCAGGTTTTGTTGGAACTGGTGCCTGGTGTGACCAAACCACTCAGCTGCACTCTGAGGAAGAATTCAAATGTGAAACCTCTGTGCTTGGCTGAAACCTGGACACCCACCTTGAAAAAAGAGAATTTGTTGCAGCTGAATGACAACTGGCCAGCAGCTGGATCCTTGCAAATACCACTTTGTCTTTGCTGAGTTCAAGGGTATGTGATTCCCACAGGGAGGTGAAGGCATCAGGGTTTCAGAATCAACCCCCCACACCTGCAGCTCCTCACACACAGGGCCAGGGTGGGAGTTGCACAGCAGCAGGAGGCTGGAGCAGTGTTCAGAGGTACAGCTCTCCCTGTGAGCAAAGCCCTTCCCTCAGGTGATCCCCTGGGGTTGGCTTTGGAAGTTGGAAGGTCAGAGGCAGATGTAGGTGGGTTACCTTTAGCAGGGCAACATGGGGAAAAAAATCCAAGCACACTGCAAAGCACCCCAAGTCTGAACATGCCACCTGCCAGCCCAGTGATGTCCCACTGTGTTTCCTGGGCTTTCTTGCAGGCTGCATAAAGCTCTTGTTGGAAAAACTGCTGCTGGTTTGTGTGCCTGAGGCCAGCAGCCCCTCCAGAACTTCAGGGGAAGGTAACTCTTAGCAGGGCTGAAGATTCTGGAGTGTTGTCTGCTGAGAGGAGGGCTGCACTGCTCACCTGCCTGAGCAGTTCAGGGATAAGAAGTCTCTCCCTGCCTTACTTTTCTTTTACCCTCTGAGCAACAAGCGGTAGTTGCAGAAGGCTGCCCACTTTAATTTGTATTGTGAAAGCACTATTTTTTATTCTGTTCTTTTCAGACCTTAAATAAGCAGTGAGAAAGGTACCAATTACTTTGATTTAGCTATTTGAAGAGTAGGGTGCCAGACAGTATGTGATGCCTTTGATTTTCTGTTGGAACTCTGTGCTACCTTGGAGTTATAGTAATGATGCTGTAGCAGGTTGTCTTCTATTCATCTGTTCTGTGAGTAAAGAGGTGCTCCATCAAAATGATTTCTCTGGAATAAAAGTGGTATGAAAGGAGAATGAGGTGGTGGGATTTATTTCATACCAATAAGACTAGCTAATAATTGAGAGGAGGAGAAAAAATGGCACTTGGAATTTCTAACTCTTGCTCAGCTGCATTTTTGAAAGACATCTCATTTTAACATCTCATAAAATACCACTGTGTTTCCCTTTCCTAAAGAGACTGAGTGTAAATATGTCATGTATTTTTTGCCCATGCTGAAGTGCCTTCAGGCAGTAGAAGTCTCCCAGGCTTGCAATGTGTTATAGGCTTTCTGATTATTTTTTCTTTGACTTGATACCTCATCTCTGGGTTGCCTCAAGCAAAGTCTTTCAAGACACTCTCTTTATAGAACTAATTTGTGTGCCCTGCAAAGAGAGAGAGGGAGGCTGTGTAAATTATTTCACTTAGGAGCAGTTGGCCCTATCTGTACCTGTGCAGTCTGAAGTTTTCTTACAGGATCTTTCTTGTTCCAGGAAAGTTGTAAAGATTCCAGTAAACACCATGCACAGCATAGGAGCTGAGTTACAAGTGGACTTGGAATTCTATTCACTTCCCTCTGTAGCTGTGCTGATCTGCTGTGATCTTCTCCTGGGGTGGGAAATCAGTGGAGCATTTCAACACCATCTTCTAACTTTGCTCCAAGTGGGACACAGGAGTGTGGTCCCTGTGATGCTTGCTGACTCTCTGCTTGCAATGAAACTGCAGCTGGCACTCTGCTGAATTGCAGGGACCAGAGAAATAGTGAGAGCAGAAACACTTGCCCAGGAAGGCAAAGCTGAATACAGGAAAGCTCCTCTAGTGCTTCCCTCATGCTGGCACCCCAGGGGGGGGCAACTAGTGTCCTGCAGCTGCTGTTTATTCTGCCTGCTGCAGACCCATTGCTTACACAGGTTTTTATCAGCTGTAAGACCATACATGCACGTGTGAGACTGGAGAAAAGAAATAAGAAACTGAGCTGTGGAGAAGAAATGAGGATAAGTAAGCTTTGTGGAGCTGACCAGTGACACTCTTATGTCAGAGACTCTTAGAGGAATCAATCTTGCAAAGAGCTGCCACTGATTGGTACCAATGTTCCATTTCTGAGAGAACAGACAATGCTACAAGCAAAATCAATATCACACTGACCAAGGGATCCTTGTACATTGGCCCTAATGCCACTTAATGGAACAGGAGTTATGAGAGCAGTGTAATTTAGACACCTTCCATAAAGCCATTACATTTTAGGCTGGTATGTTCTCTATTTTTGAAGGCTTCTGCTATTCTTCAACATATTTTTATTCATTATATTCTCCTAGTAAGCAAACCCACCATTTTAGTTTAGCTTCTCAGTACCTTCAGGCCAGCAGAGAGCCTGTCAGTCTGCTGTTTGCAAATCAGCTCACGTTTTTCTGGGACTGGCAGTTACCAAATCAAGGGCCCTTTCCACCAAACTTGGGGAAGTTTAAGGCCCAGTTCTCAACTGCTACAAAAAAGACAAGAAATACCAGCAGATCATCTCCTGAGCAGAGTGACCACCTCTTGGTAGCAAAGTGATGGAGAGTGCTGGACCAGACATCCCAAGCTTTGACTTCTGTACCCATCACATGCTGCCCAACAGACCTCTTCTCTCTTCTGCACTGCTACCCTTCTCCAGACAGCTACCAGTGCAGTCAGCCCTCTCCAGGCAACACCCTGGGAAGTCATTTCCAAATGTTTGTGGCTGGAAAGCTTTGGCAGATGCAGACCCAAGAGAGAAATACATGAACCAGAATGGATTTGCCCAGGTAGGCACAGTGCACCCAGGCTGCTCCCAGGCTGCAGGGGGGAACAGCAAGTGCCATCTGCATCATGTGTGGAATATTCCAGGGCTTTCTGTTGAGCCCCAGCAAACTGAGTACAAAAGTTCTGGCATGTGCACACAAGTATTCTTACCCTGTTGCCTCTGTGGCACTTCCTGTTAGTGCTTTGCTCCAAATAAAAGTCTGTCCACATCAGGCAGGCCAGTGGTTTTCAGGTCATCTGTCGTGAGCTTGTCTATTCTTGTCATTCCCTATTAGCTCTAAATTTACTGCAGTCAGCCTCTCAAAGGGCACATCATTGCAGTAATTAATTTCACTGCAGCTAATTTTTATTTTTAGGGAAGTGGAAGACGAAGCCTCTGTTTTAAAATAAACAGACAACACATTGTCTCTGGAAAGAAACGTTGGGATCCTGACTGGAAACATTCTAAAAATAGGGCTTTTAAACTAGAGCTATATTCCACCGAGAGAATTAGGAATGCAGACCCAGTAGAGCTGTGTTTGGATTGCTGGTATTTCTGCTGGGGAAGGCAGCATGGCCCAGTGGGAGAGGAGCTGGACCAGGACCCAGCAAACCCTGCCTTCAGTTCTTGGCTCTGCCACTGGGCTGCTCCACAGGCTTGGGAGAGTCACTCTGTGCTCTGGGACCTCACATCAGAGCTCTCCTACCTTTCCAGACACACTTACACTTAATATAAAATGCAAAAACTGTGTAGAAATGTTCAGGACTTGAAATATTAATGTTTGCCTTAAAGAATGCTCTAGGCTTGCTCCAGCAGAATGAATTCTTGATCACTTGTAGAGTTTTAAATGATTTTGAACATCCCATGTATTTACATCAGAACCAGTAGAGGAAGCTGACAGCAGCCCTACCATCCTGACTTTCTCTGAGTGCCCAGCTCTGCAGAGAGCTGAGCAGCTGCTGCAGACACCAGGAGGAAGCAGAGGGAACACTCTGCACCCCTGGGAGGCTCTCAGCAGCATGCAGAACCAAGCTCTGCTTTGGCAAGTGAGTCAATTAAAATTTTCTTCACGTGTACTTGCAGCTGAAAACCCCTTTATTAATATTTCACAGAAGCATAACTATTTCATGGCAAACTGGATAGAAAAGGGTATTTTTATTTGGTTTCTGCCAGTTTGCAAGGAGAAATACACTAACAGATCTCTGAGAAGCTGGCCTTCCCCTTTCCTTCTCCTTCTCTCCAAAAAGCCATAGGGATGAAAACCTGATTTTCTGCACAGGGCAGACACAGAGTGTCTGGGTTCCACAGATGGCTTTAGTGGGATCATTTGAAAACTGCTGGGCCCTTCCTCACTGCATCTCCAGGTGGAAACCTTCCTGCCCAGCTGCTGGGAGCTGGCTCATGGCCTCCCCTGTGTGACAAGAGCTTTGCCACGGTGAATCCAGCTTGAACCCTGCTCAGGCAGCTGGAACAGGGCAGGGGAGCCCCATCCTAAACTGCAGTCATCAGCAGCAAGGTTTTCCTCATAGCAACAACTGCTTTCTGTCTCCCTGCTTTCTGGAATCTGAAAGTTGGATGATTTGATTTAATTTAATAATGGAAGGATTTGCTTTATCAATTATGCAGAGATTTCTCTGTTCAGAATGCATCAGCACTCCTTAAGGAACAAGAACATTTGTGATTTATTTGATTGTAATTTTTCATCTTTGCTAGTTAAAAATGCATGTGCTGGTCCCTGTAGTCCTCCAGTGAGATCCTTGTCCCAGAATCTCCCAGCCAGGAGCTGCATGGGGGCTGTGCCCTGGGCTGGGGCCTGATGGAAAGGAACACACTCCCCAAAAAGCAGAGCTGGGGATGGGAAGGGCCAGCTCCTGCTGGCAAACATCACAGCATTCCCCAGTGCTGGAATGTGTGCCCGTGTGTCTTAACCAGCTCTGAGCATCACCAGCTTGTGTTCTGTGAGGCAGCTGCAGAGGGGACTGCTCAGACTCAGTGCTGGACTGCAGCTTTTATGAGAGCTGGCAGATTTTTGGGGGATTCAGTTCAACCATAAAGATAGCCAGGTGGGTTTACAGAATGGTTTGGTTGGGAAAGGCCATGACTGAAACATTTGAGCATTTCCAAACTGAAATCCTTCCTTGAGTCCTACCAGAAATTAAGAAATAGATTGCTAAAAGGTAAATATTTTATATACATACATGTGTGTGTACAAGGAATAAATAAGTAATTGTTTGGATGTGTGCACACAGAGAAGAAGTACCTGTAAGTGGAAATAAGAACCTGAAGAGAATTAATGTAAAACCTGCTCTGTTTGAGCAGATAAGAGGTGATCCTTCACCTCTCCTGGCTGAGAGTAAGGTGGCAGAGAGACAAGTCATCCCAGGATCAGAATTACTGACAGAAGGCTTCCTCCTCCTCTGGAGTTACCATGGATGCCAAATGCACTTCAGCTCTGGAGTGTCTTTGTGATAGCACTGCAGAGCCTGGGGTAACTCATTCCAATAAAGCAAACACAGTGCTGGAGGGAGAGCACAGAGCAGACATTGTGAGGGAGGAGCTCATCTCTGTATTTCTCGTAGCAGCTAAGATTTCTTTTAAATACAGGAATACAAAGTGTGTGGAAAGAGGCCAGTGGAGCAGTTGCCCTTCAGAAAGTCTTTTGGGCCCAGGCCTTGGAAAGGGAGCTGGCAGATGTTCAGCAGCAGCACAGTGGATGGCTTTCTGTTTCCACTGAAGCAGAAATGAATCATAACCCTTCCACAGCTGTGGATGCTCATGTTCAATGCAGAGATGAGATACAGGAACCTGGGTGGAGGAGCTGAAGGCCACTGCTAAGTGTTACTGTTCCTACTGCTTCAGAATTAAATTGCATTGCAAGGCCTAAAATGAGAAGGCTGAAGTGTAGGTAACAGTGGGACTGGAAGACAAAACAGGATGTACCAGAGGTGTCTGCTTTGCCATTAGATTCCTATTTACTGCCGTGGATGTGTTGTAAGAAGCAAAAATGGATATTTAATAATGGCACCAATTACAAGAGAAGGGTCACATTCTGTTCTCATTAATGGTAATTTAGTCTGAAAGTAATTCCAGTAATAATCGGTTTTACGTGGCTACACATAAAATCAGAAATACATTCTTCCCTCTTTTGGACTAACTGTTTTTCAGTGAATTTTCTGGGATTTGGGCTGTTGATTTGCCCCCAGGAGTCTTCCCTCTTGTGCACTTCTCTCTAAACCAGTCCTGTCCCAAAGTCAGCACCTCACTGCCTGCCAAGGACTCTGCTTTTAGTGAAGCTATGGCTCATCTTAATAGTATTTTAAGTGGATAAGAGCAAGTTTCCAGATGCTCTTCCCTGCCTTTCTCAGTAAGAAGTCAAAGCCCAACTGCAGCAAAGCTGATGAGGGTGGAGCAACAGATGAGCCCTCAGTGAGCTTCTCCAGAACCTGAGTCTGATGTTTCTGTGCTGTGTGTCTGCTACTGCCATCACTTTTGTTCTGTCCAACGTGAGTCCCCAGGTGCACAACCTCTCACTTAACAATGAGAGTCTTCATGGCATGAGAAAAAGAGTCAGGATCAGCAACAACCAGCCAGTACCACAGTGCACAGAGGAGCAAGCCATGTCCTCTGTTCTCCATGCAGACACTTGCAGGGATGTCTTTGTGTAATGCCTTTACTTATGAACAGCCTCTCCAAGACTGTTTTCATTGCAGCTGCTAAGAATTCCTGGTTTGAGTATGACCTCTGGCATCAAGGTTCTGGATGAGCCCTCTGGACACTAAGGTATCAGTGCTGTAAATCCTTAGAATGGATTTCCAACTGATACTGTTAAATAAGCATTATTTCCACCATAGAAAATCAGCAACACTGCACTAAATGTTCCATGAATAATACCTGCAAGTGGTTTGGGGAAGCTCAGCCATCTAACTTCAGGCACCTAATTTATTTAAGAATAATGAAGACAGGATGCCAAGGGAAGCAGATGTTGTCAGGGTAGGGTCCTGGTTTGGAACAGTCCTCTGGTGTCATTTTTTCCCTTTCTGTCACTGTGCAGAATCTTTAGGAGGGCAGTATCTTGATCTGGTTTAAGCAGAATGAAAACACTTCAGAGGTGCCTGAGGACAAGCCAGGGAGATGCCTCCTGGTGCTGCCTGACTCCTAACACAGTGTGTGTGTCCCTAAGCCCTAGCTGAGGCACAGCCACTTGGGACTTCACTTTTTATACTGAAGGGCAGAATTGTAAAACCCTTCTTTCTACTCTTGGAAGTCATAAATACCAGTTTTTTAAAACAAGGTATTTGTTTTAAATAAGCAAGGAAAAGTCAGTAAGAGTAAGGTAAGTTAAACTGTGCTTGGCTGGCTTATTTATAATGGATTTCAACTTCAGAAATTCACATCAGGTAATGGTCATTCTTTGTCCTTTCAGAGATCAGGTGAAGCCTTAGCTATCCCCCTGTGTGCTTTCCAAGGAACTGTCTCTCTTCAGGCACCCACAGGGAAAACTCTCTCTTTATCTACATACGAGGTAAGCACTGAGGGGCAAAAAATAACTCCTGCCTCAAAGAAAATTGAAGTGTATCGATCTAAAAGTGTGGGTCACGAGCCAAACCCAGAGGAGTCTCCCAACACGTTTGCTGACACGAGTGTTAAAATCCACTTGGAGGTTCTGGAAATCTGTGACAATGAAGAAGCCCTGGACACGGTGTCAATCATCAGCAACATCAGCCAGTCCTCCACACAGGTGAGGTCACCATCCTTACGTTATTCCCGGAAGGAAAACAGGTTTGTCTCCTGTGATTTAGGGGAAACTGCCTCCTACTCCCTCTTCATCCCATCAAGCAACCCTGACAGTGATATCAACATAACCATTCCAGACACTGTCGAAGCTCATCGGCAGAACAGTAAAAAGCAGCACGTGGAGAGAGGAGGCTATCAGGAAGAAATTCAGATGTTGAATAAAGCATACAGGAAACAGGAGGAAGGTGGCAACAGCAGTTAAAAGGCACTGATTCCAGACTTTCAGATGGCTTGACAGACATTGCTCCTCTGGGCTCCAGGTACCCCAAGCAAATACAATGTCAGCTGTTTTTTTCCTAAGATCAAAAATTAATTTTATTTGGGTACACTGTTAAATAGATTGAAACTTTTCATGATGTGTGGATGGGATAACCAGGATTTTGAGTCCTTTAGAGCTCTGCATAGTGAATTTCAAGTTATTTATATACCTATTAATATGGGGAATACTTGTATCTAAAAGGAATCCTAAACAGAGTTTTGGAAAGCAGCTTTGGTTGGTTGTAGGCACTGGGTGTTCTGCCTGTGGCTCCACATGTGGGAAGTGACAACAGTTTGGGCTGACTTGCAGTTCTGCTTTTACTGATGTGCCAGCCTTGAAACACTTCTCTGAAAATCTGTAGCCCAAACCTAAGACCAGCTCATTTAGTTGACTAAGTGAAGGATTAGCAGATCTGTTAAGAGTGTCATTTTCTACTGCTCTGTATGTATGTCACACCTATGTAAATGGCCATTATATAGATGTTGGAATATGGGTGGCTGAAATGTGAGCATGCATGTTTTCAAATATGGCATTGTGAAGCCTAAGAATGTTCTCATGACTTGACATTTTTTTGATTGAATGTAACAAATTATACCAGTTCCTCTGAAGAGTCCCCTTTTTGCCTCTGGGTTCTCTTACCAAGCCAGGATGTTTCCCAGGCTTACAGAATATTTGTGCTCACTACAGGTAAAGGCAGCATTTGGAATCTTTGAAGGGCTGGGATGTCAAAAGTAATTGGAATAATTCTCGGTGAATTCTGAGTTGTCCCTAAGCAAGGAGCAGTTTTACCACATCACCTTCCCTCTCAAGACCCACATGAAGCCAGTGCTTTATCAGCACAGCCACGAGAGTGGGTGCACCCTGCAGGTAATTGCAGGAGTCCCAGGGGCTCACAGCAAAACCACTGAAGATATTTCCTGCCATGTATGTTCTGTCACTAAACCTGTTATGACTCCTCTTTGGATGGAGCCCCAGGTCTGAGCCAGGAGCTGGGGTGACAGCTGATTTGTGACTCCTTAGCAGAGGGGGAGGGAGTTACTCCAGGTGGCCAAACGTAGAGACAGCAACCTCAAGAGAGTGGGGCTGGTTACCTGAACCAAGTTCCTGCCCTGTGGCACCCTCAGGAGCCCATCTCCCTGATGGTTTATAAGGAACCTGGAACTAAGCCTGAAACCAGCCTTAATCCACTAAATAGTCTATTTTGTGCCAAATTCAGACAAGCCAAGGTGGAAACAGTGAATGCAGTTAATGTTAAATATGCCACATATGCTTGAAATGATGGTGCATTCTAACTGAGCTCTTTTTTCTGAGGTTTTGTCATTCACTTCAGTTAAACAGAGGTCAATACATTCCCAGGACTGTCAGCAGCTTGATTAAGAAATATACAGTTGTTTTAATGAATAGATTCAATTTCCAGTTGTATGCATGGTGACATAATCGTTCAGGTGCTGTTTTCCTCTCAGGGGGAACATGCAGGGGAAAATAAGCACAACCCTGTTCAGGATTCCATGAACAGACAGAGCAAAGGGGCCAAACACTGTGTCCATTTCCACTCAGCATTCCACGTGGAGGCAGGGAACCAAGCAGGAGCCCCATCAGTCAGGGCTGCCATCTCCATCACCAGGGCTCTGCTGCTCTGGCAGTGATGTGGCACTGAAGAAAATCAGGGTCCAAGACTGGAGGTGGCTGTGAGGGAGCTGGATCACTCAGCAAAGTTGTGCTTTTTTTCCAAGGTGCAAACAACACTTCTTACAAGATTGCCTCAAGGCCCTTCCTTCCAACTAAGGTACTGTGTTATCTTGCAGATTTAACAAGAAACCTCAGTAGAGGAAACAATCAGTGGTAAGTCTGTTGAATAAACCTGTATCCATCCAGAGAGATGGATTCTGCTGTCTCTGGGTGTGGAGCTTTCCTGTGTGTTCTGAAGAGGTATCCTGGGGGTTGGACTCAATGATTTTTTGAGGTCCCCTCCAACCCCCAACTTTCTGTGATCCTCATAGCAACAGACACAGTTGTGATGGAGGATGCAGCCCATCACAGCCTTGGGCAGGTGTTCTGTTTCCCAGGAGGTGTTTTGCACTCTGTTAGCAGGATTACATGCTCATGTGTTGATCTGTGATGGATATATTTACAAAGGGTTAAAATTTGGAGGCATTCTGCATAGCTGTGACCTGGAGCTTGACCTAATTGTTGTGTGTTATCCTGCTGGTGTAACAAAACATGCATTTTCTTTAATGAATCTGTAAATTTTATAATGTACAAATGTCTATTTATTTTTTTTCTCTAAATTATTCACATAATTAAACAATTTAAAGTGTCTGAAAACCTAAGTTGTAATTATTGAGTAGATAACAGCTGCTTGCACAAAGCACCAGAAAACCTGCAGTTTGCTCCTGGTGTGTTTATTCATGTTAAACTGTCTTCATTTATCATTTTATAAAATGTATTTGGACTTAATGTTTAAAACAATTCTTCTATAATAGTTTTTAAGGAACTTTATTTTCATCTTCTATGCTGTTTTTCCCCTGCTTGACCTTTTGATGTATTTCAGTGACAGGATGGCATGTGAGGGCAGAGTTTGTCAGTGACCATTTGAAGGTGACTTGAAAGAGACCTCAGCTCTGCTCAGACACCACAGCAACTCCCTGAAAATAATCCCTTGGAAAACGTGACTTGAATCAGCAACTGGGCTTTCCCCGCCCTTAGGTCATGGATTGTTGGAAAATGCAAAGGACAGAAAGCAAGAAACTGGGAAATGATTTTTGAGATAATCTTTGGTAAGCAGTATATCCAGTGAGTCAGTTTCCTTTCAGTAGCACCTGTGTACTCTGGGAGCAACTTTACACTAACAGAATTACAAGAAAAGTAAATCTGTAATAAGCAGGGCCAGGCCCACAAATCCCAAATGCCTCAAAGGATTTTGCTTCCAGGAATGAAAGAGAGAGCCTGGTGCTGCAATGTAGATTTTCTACACTAGTCTGACAGAAAATATGTCTTACAGCTTTATACTATTTCTAAATATAGTAATTTCATAAAAAATAACAAATGTTACTTATATATTATTTTACCTGCATAGATTAGGGGTCATAGCATTTATACTGGAACATGATATCACTTCCCAGTATGTGTTATTGCAGTGGTTCCCAAGATGAGGGTTTGAGTGTTAACGTTTCTCTCTTAAAGAATTTTTCAGATTTTGATGTTTCAGAGCAGAATAAATTCTGCTTTTCTAGGCTCAAGCAACAGCTCCTGCAAGATTGACACCACCTGTATCCTCCTGCATCAGTGAGGAAAAGGTGAAATGTTTAAAACTTGAAGAGGGGAGATTTAGGTTGGATATTAGGAAGAAATTCTTTAATTTGAGAGTGGTGAGATGCTGGACAGGTTTCCCAGAGAAGCTGTGGCTGCCCCATCCCTGGCAGTGTCTCAGCCCAGGTTGGAGGGGGCTTGGAGCACCCTGGGCTGTGGGAGGGGTCCCTGCCCATGGCAGGGGGGGCACTGGGGGAGCTTTAAGGTCCCTTCCAGCCCAAACCAGTCTGTGATTCTGTGTTGTACACACGGTTTTACACAACAAACTCATTTTAGAGCCCTGGCACAGACAGTTCAGCCCTGAGGTGGGACTGCTGGGGAACAGCTGGGCTGAGGTCCTTTCACTGTGTCTCCTTCGCAGTCTTTGCCGCACGAGTTTCGTGTTTCCTCACTGGGAATCTGACTTCAAGGAATCCGACTGGAAAAACCCTGAGAGAGGGGCCCAGCATCCTCTGTCCCGTGTGCGGAGCTGCGGGTTCAGGCTGAGTGCGGGGTGTGCGGAGGGAGCTGGGAAGGCCAGGACCCTGCCAGCTCTGCTCCCCGGGGTCCCGCAGGGGCAGAGCCGCCCGCAGTAACCGCGCCCTTTCTGTTCCCCGCAGGCCGGAGGAGGCGCCGCAGCAGCCGGACGGTGCGGGGCAGCGCCTTGCGAGACAGGGGGGCTCGGGCAGCCCGCCCGGTGTCCCCCCTGCCCGGGTGAGCTGTGCGCCCTGCACAGGTAGGCCGAGGAGGGTGTGAGCCCCGGGGACTCGGAGGAGCTCCCACGCGTGAGCCCCCACGGGAGGAGCCGTTAGCGGCAGCGCGGGACTCGAACCCGCGGCCCCGGCGGGGCGGAGCGTGTGGCGGAAGTGAGGCGGCGGATGAGGCGGGTGAGGCGGCGGGGGCAGCCGGGCCGGCGGAGATGAGCTACGAGCACCGCCGGGAATGGGGACGGGGCCGCGGCGGCGATGGCGGATCCGCCTCCGCCTCTTCCTCCGGGGGGGGACACGGGGGACGCGGCGGGGGCCGGGGCCGCCACCCCAGCCACCTCAAGGGCCGCGATATCGGGCTGTGGTACGCGCGGAAGCAGGGCCAGAAGAGCAAGGAAGCGGACCGGCAGCAGGTGAGGGACCGGACCGGACCGGGGGGCGATGGACCGGCACGGCTGGCCCTGACCCTGACCCTGACCCTGACCCTGACCCTGACCCTGACCCTGACCCTGACCCTGCCTGAGGATCTGCCCCAGGCTCAGCCCCTGCCCCAGGCCCTGCCCCGGGCCCTGCCCCAGCCCCAGGTTCTGCCCCAGGCTCAGCCCCTGCCCCAGCCTCAGGTTCTGCCCCGGGCCCTTCCCCAGCCCCAGGTTCTGCCCCAGGTTCTGCCCCAGGCTCAGCCCCTGCCCCAGCCTCAGGTTCTGCCCCTGGTTCTGGCCCTGCCCCTGGTTCTGGCCCTGCCCCTGGTTCTGGCCCTGCCCCTGGTTCTGCCCCAGGCCTTGCCTGAGCCCCTGGCCCTGCCCCAGGCCCTGCCCCTTCCCTGGCTGGGCAGTGCTGTCCTGCCCTCACAGAGTCTGTTTTGTGTCTGAGAGGGTGAAAAAGATGGTTTGTCTCCCTAGAAATCCTCGCAAGGAGCACATTAAAAGGAAGCTCCTGAGGCTCCCCGGCTTGAAGATGACTTTGAAATGTTAACATCATGATGTCTGTAGGTGTACTGAGTCTATGTTGGTGAAAATTGTGTTATTTTTGTGTTACCAGAGAGCTGTCGTGCGTATGGATGAACGCAGGGAAGAGCAAATTGTGCAGCTGTTGAGTACTGTCCAGACCAAAAATGAGAAGGAGCAAGAATCCATGTCCTGGTGGTCTGGAGATGAAGAAGGGTAAACAGAAACAGTTACTAATGCTTTTTACTTTCAGTTGAAAAAAACTTTCCCCAAACTGGTAGGAAGTTTTATGTCAGAAAATATTTACATCAAGTGAGGGAATCAGGTCAATAAATGTCCTTTTTCTCCATCTGTATTGTCATACTGAAAGGGTTGCAACCATTACTGTAAAACTCTTCCAGATTATTGTCAAATTTTGGTGCTCAGTTTTTACTTAAAATCATAAAAAGCTGTAGTTTATCTCCAGGCCTACTGCAGTTGATACATGGAGTTTTTCAGCTCCCCTGGCCTCTGGAATTACTCTTCCAGAGTAACATATGACTTAATTTTTCAGTCACTGACTTGGAATGTTTTCTTGGCCACTGTGAAATAGGTCAGTTCTTACCAGTGAAAGGGTTTTAAATAATTGCAGTGAAATGGTCAGGCAGGTTGCTGCTCTGAGCTGACTGAAGTGAGCTGTGTGGGACTGTGTTTGGGTGAATGATCCAGTTCCAGGGCAGTGCTGAGAGCTGAGTTAGAAAAGGAATTATCTGGAGGTATTCTGATGGTTGGTTGGCTTCCTTTTGACACAGAAGAACATGTTACATTTCTAGATAACAGGTAGAATTCTTGCTGGAAGGTATTTTTTAGACTTTTGGTTGTTTTAATGGTGTACACCATCTTCTCACTGGCTGGTGCTCAAGTAACTGGTGGATGTAATGTCTCAGAGATGGATTAAAAGGTTTGCCCTGGATGGGTCAGCACTGAGGCCAGGCACATCTTGGATACTCTTTGAAGTTTCTGTTCTCTGCACCTATTTCAGACCTACTCCAGAGCAGCCTAAAAATGTGAAACCAAATGCTGAAAAAGCTCCTGTAAGACCTGTGAGACAGAGACCAGGCTTGGAAAAAACATTTCTTGATCGGGATGTGGAATATCTCTTTGAGAAAAATGAGCAGGACACTGATTTAGATGAGCAGCTTATAGAAGACCTGAGAAAGAAGAAATCTGATCCCAAATACATTGAAATGCAGGTACTTTGCCATGTGTTAAAAAGAAAGCTTTTTATTATTTTTGTGTGTGTGTGTTATTTTTTTAATTAAACTAACCAGAAACCTTACTGCAGTTTGTTTACTAGGAAGTTATGATACTACTTCAGCTAAAAAAATCACCTGTGCATACCTCTCAACAGGACAGTATTGAAAAAGAGGCTTTCAGTGACAATTTCTGTTTGCAAAAAATGTAAAATTTAAGCTGTTTTGTTTGTTACATTGTATCCCTCATGTATATCCTCCCCCCACCTCCCCCCTCATGTATCCTCATTATATACCCTCTTATGTGATGATCTCTGAGGTCCCTTCCAACCCAGCCTATTCTATGATTCTGTGTCTAAAAATCAAAGTACTTAAATGGATTCTGGAAGAATTGCCTCTTAAAGCCCTGGTTTCTGTTGTTATCTAATAGCTATATAAAAAGTTGTCAAATAAAAGTGTCCTACCATGAAGAGGCAGTTCTCCTCTTGATCCAAGGCCCTAATCTTGCAGCTGTACTGAACTGCTGGGTTTAAATAACTTTACTAAATTTAGTGAAACTGAAAACATGTATGGAATTAAACTTTCTTCCAGTGGGCCTGTGTTTATAAATTATCTGACCAGCTTGTCATGTTATTTCACACTTTAGCCTAGATGGTGGATGAAGTCTGTGATACTGCTTCAGTGTTGAAAAGGTGTTTAAAAATATTCCTGTTATTTTCTTTGTCCCCAGAGATTCCGAGAGAAACTCCCTTCCTATGGGATGAGGGAGGTAAGTGTGTGTTTCATTTGGAAGAATGTGTGTTTCTGCTGTAAAACAGGACAAAACAGTTGTGTGGTCTAACAGAATACCTTTGGTGCCTTTTATGAAGGTGCTGAAATTCTGACAGGGGGTTTGGCTTCTTTCCAGAAAGCAGCTTGGGTTCACTGCCTCAGGGTATGTGTGAAGTGACTCTGGGGCTGTGAACAGCTTAGCAGTAGGGACAGCAGAGTTCATGGCAGTGCTACAGAGTGCCAGATACACTTAAATATTTTATTTTATTTCAGTATAGGTCTCCTCTCCTTTCTCTTCTAGTTAAACTTCTAGAATGTTCCTAGTTACTTGGACTTTGCTTAGATTAATTAACCACTGTGTAAATTGTCATGCTTTCTTTTTCTTATATATATAAAATTGGTCATTGGTTGCCTAATTTAGAATTGAAAGTAGTGCAGGTTAAACCTTTTTTAACTACAGACACAATGTCTGTACTCCTGGCTCTGAGTGCAGTTTGTTTCCCAGCGTGTGACCTGAGTGATAGTGTGGGTTGTTATTAATTGATGTTAATTCTTTATTTGATGTTGCCTGGATGAAATAGCAATAGGGTATTCTGTTGTTTTCCTTTGCAGGTTCAGTGAATGATTAGTGAGCTTCCTTTCTAAAGTTAATATCTGTCATAATGTGGTTTTTCCTGTTAGTGTTTGTTTCCTAAAATATACTTCCCTTTACAGTTGTTAGGATTGGGAGGTAGAGGCTGAGTGTGTAAGAAATCTGTTCCTGCTGGTATAAAAAATGTTAAAGGATTGTGCTGAAAATCTTCAGCTAGTGCAGTCTTGCAGTCCCACAGGGAAATGCTTGTTTTCAGTCACCAAGGATATATAGAGGGCAAGGAGAAAAGTATAAAATTTCTTACAGGCCTTCATTTTAATAATTTTATGTTGTTTTCATACAGGGTCTCATGTATTTCAGATTTACATTCACATCTAAATGCTTTGCACCTTACACATGTGAAGCTCAGATGTGCAGAAATCACTTCTGTGTGGTTTAAACTAACCTGTTGTTAGCATTAGTGTCTGTTTCTGTAGTTGCTGTCATCCTTTCTTCTGAGGTCAGTGAACTGTCAGAATCCTTCTAAAGTCTGTTTTGAACAGCAACACAATGTTTTTTTGTCTCTGTTTGGAACAGGAACTTGTAAACCTGATAAACAGCAACCGTGTGACTGTGATCAGTGGTGAGACTGGCTGTGGGAAGACAACCCAGGTGACACAGTTCATCCTGGATGATTACATAGAGCGAGGGGAAGGCTCCAGGTGCAGGATTGTTTGTACCCAGCCCAGGAGGATCAGTGCCATCTCAGTAAGTGCCACTTCCACAACCTGAGTCACTTCTTTCCTGTGATTATTTTTTTCCCTATTAAAAAACAAAACAAAAGTAAAAATGACTGCCTTGCTCAGCATCACTGAATGAAATATATTTCTTGCTGGGCCTAGGATCTGTGGGCAAGCTTAGGAGCCAAGTGTCCAGTCTGCTAAAAGATTTGAACTTAAGATCTGAAAAAAAAAAAAAAAAAAAAAGGCCCAGTGAGCAGTTACTGTGCACCTCCCAGAGAAAGTGCTCTGCCATCACATGTGCTGAATTTGAGGGTCAGAAGATGAATGTTGTGGACAGTGAAGGTTCCTGTTTGTGTGTTTGTTTTCAGTCATCTTGGATTCTGTTGCAGAGCATCAGTTTTGTTACCATACCCCCAGTTGTTAATTGAGTACTAGCAGCATAAGCCTCTTTCTTCCCTGAATTTAATAATGGTTTATATCTGTGCTTTTAATGGATTTGGGCAGTGCAGACATGAGTTAAGATGAGCATGAACAGTGCAGACATGAATTGTGTCAGGTCCTTTAGGGGTGTATTAATGAGCCAGAAAGAACTTGGCTTTTAATTGCACAGTAATTACTCTTCCTGACAGCTGGGTGTCAGATGGTTGTAGAACCCTACTTCCTGTGAGGAAAAGCAGACCCTGCTGAAAGGGTCAGCATATTGCTAATGCCTGAATGGGTGTCTTCCTTTAAAATATGTCCTGGGCTGCAAAACTCTTGGTTTGCTGACAGGAAACACCATTCTTAGTGGAGAAGAAAGTGATTTTCAGGGTATTTCCTTGTTGTTTACGTAACATCTTGGGTCTGGGTATTTCCCACTGAGTAACTGAATCATAGATCAGCCTTTAATGTGCTATATTGATTTTGTTTGTTTTTCTAAGGTGGCTGAGAGAGTTGCTGCTGAGAGGGCAGAAACGTGTGGTAATGGCAAGAGTACAGGCTACCAGATTCGCCTGCAGAGGTGAGAGGGGCTCCCTTGGCAGGCTGAGCATTCCTGGAAAGTAGGAGCTCTTGGTGTTCAAGCAGACAACTGGAGAAGTACTCTTAACTTAGATGAGTGCTTTCATTCTAATATTTTCTCTAGAGGTGCTGCACCCAGTGTGAATCTTGGCAAACTTGTGTCCTTTTACTGTATTTTATGCAGCATGTGGCTAGCACCAAGTTACACTTTGTCTAGTAAGTCCTTTCATCCCTTTGAAAGGTTCTGGTGTAGATAAGAGATAAAACTGATGTCCCTTATCCATTAATTTCAAGGAAAAATGGAAATGCTAAAGGAGAGAATACTCTGAGCCACATTTCTGGGGCAAGCTCTGTACTTGCTACACTTACCTGTTGAGTAATGCTGCTGGGCTCAGGTGTTAAAGTCAGGTGCATTGACAAGAGTTCACAGACCTTGTGCTGTGGAGCAAAAGTAATGACATTGGAGTCATCTGTAATTAAAAAACAAACAAACAAACAAAAAAACCCTAAAGTGTTGCCAGCAAATGGTGGAATCTCAATTAATGTTGAAGAAAACCATCTGTGTCATCTGTGCTGAGCTTAGAGCTGCAAGAGTTTGGGGTTGGCAGGTGGGAAGTCAGGGCTCTGCCAGGTTACAAGGAGTTCATTCCCCATCCACAAAAATGCTGCAACTGTGCCCTAATCCCTTGCTCCTCCAATTGAACTTTAAGTGAGCAATTTAGAGAATGAGGCATAGTTCATCATGTCTGTAATGACCATCTGCATCTTGGTTTCAAGCTTTTAAAGTACTTTGTAAAGTACAGCAGAGAACTGAGGCATTCTTCATGTATCTCTTTCAGTCGGTTACCAAGGAAACAAGGTTCAATTTTATACTGTACCACAGGAATTGTCCTGCAGTGGCTCCAGTCAGACAAGTAAGTTTTCCTATTTACTAAGAAACTAAATACAGTTATGAAGTAACTTGACTACTGAGCTGTTGATAACAGTCTCGGGTCTTTTTAAATTTTATTTTACTAAAAACAAATGTTTTAACTTCTGCCCTTCTATTTTAGGCACTTGTCCAGCATTAGTCATGTGGTACTTGATGAAATTCATGAAAGAAATCTTCAGTCAGATGTCCTAATGAGCATTATTAAAGATCTGCTGAATATTCGTTTGGATCTGAAAGTAATCCTAATGAGTGCTACTCTAAATGCAGAGAAGTTTTCAGAGTACTTTGGTAGGTGAAATGCTTCCTGGGAGTGTTCTTTTTAAGTAATTTAGGCTTCTACAGTACAATGCAGTTCTCAAATTGCAGGATTGATTTTTATCAGAAGAGGTAATGACTTCAATTTTACAAATAGTTGCCAGCAGCTGGAGATGGTTATTCCCTTAGTTTTCATCATGAGCATAAGTTGCTTCTGTGTTAGCTTGTCAGACATATTGTGGATACAGTAGCCCCAGAGTGTTTTCTTGTTTAATATTTACTATATTTTCAAAGTCTTGGTGTGAGTGGACAGCCAGTCTGTAGTTGGTCAGTCTCCCAGCTGTGGCTGGATCCAGATGAACATGCTGGAGACCAATATACTGCTTGCTGCCTGTGCCTCTGTGGTACAGCAGCTTTATTTCAAATTGAATTTGATATCTTCCATTAGAATTTCAAAATAAGAAGACAACCACCCTATAAACTGAGCAACTATATTGCAAAAATAGTGAAGAATGTTTATTGTTTCTGTTATTTCATCCTAGTGTTTTATTTGCTGTTTGAAACCTGAGTTCTGCTTCCCTTGGCAGATAATTGTCCAATGATTCACATCCCTGGGTTCACTTTCCCTGTGGTGGAATATCTTCTGGAGGATGTCATTGAGAAGTTGAGGTGAGTGTATTTGCTGATCACTATTATAGATAGATAGCATTTTGGGGTTTCTTTACGTAGTGTCTCTTTTCAAATATTACCTTAGTAAAATACCCTGTGGAAGAATGAGCTGTGTTTTTCAACAGAAAACCTTTCAAGGGCCATTTCCTAGCTTCTACAGTAATGACAACTGGAAACACCTGTGTGGGGCATTTTCAGGCTACTAAATCAAACTAGTCATCCTGTTTGATTAGACTTTTGTTTTTTTTCTACGTGTTCTCATGCTTACTGGAAATGGTTCCTGTTTTGTAAGTAGAGATTACTTTCAGAGAAGAAATTTGAGGGTCTTATTTCTATGGTGTAGGTGAAGCACAGCATGAGGAGCATTGTTTGGAGCCAGCACTGCTACGTGGCTGCTTTAAATGCCTTCTGTATCACCTTGTCATTGTGTCTGTTCCTGCATGCACAGGTACACTCCAGAAAGCACAGACCGACGGCCACGCTGGAAGAAAGGCTTTATGCAGGGCCACGTGAGCAGGCCAGAAAAAGAGGAAAAAGAGGAAATGTACAGGGAGAGGTGGCCAGGCTACCTGAGGCAGCTGCGGGGCAGGTTGGTCTCAAGTTTTACTCTTGTGTTGGAAGTTTTTAGACTCTTGTTACGTGGGAAACATAAACCAGTGCTGGGTGATATTCCTGTGCTTTCTTATTACATGGTGGTTTGTAAACTTTGTATTCTGAACTGAGACTCTGAAGAGTAGGTTGGAGGTACAGGATGTGAAGGAGACAAACTGCTCAGTGGAGGTGAGATGGCTTTGTAAGAGAAGTATGTGAGTTACCAGTGTATTCCATTGCCTGCAGGTACTCAGCCAGTACCATAGATGCCTTGGAAATGATGGATGATGACAAGGTTGACCTTGACCTCATAGCAGCCCTCATCAGACACATTGTTCTGGAAGAAGAGGTACACTTGTCTCTCATCATCACACTGTAGTGACATGGCTGAGGTGTAGTCAGTGGCTGTTGGGAATGCCAGACCTGGTACTTTGTCTTGTTACACAGATGTAAAGCAGGATAACATTTTGTTTTACTCTTCTGAGAAGTAATCTCACAGGTTTAAAAATCTAAATAAATGACTATTTAAGCCCTGAGTTTAGAATGTGGTAAGTTAGAGTGTTTATTGAAATAATGGGGTAGAATCCATGTCTAAAGGGTTGTGGGTAGTAAATAGTTCTCCCCAAATGGGCCCTAACTTGTTATTTAGTAATAATATTATTAGATCCCTGTGCCTGAAGCAATGACAAACATGAAGTAAGAATAACTTTTGTTACCACAGGTATAATGTAGATTATCATAACCTGAAATTACATATTTTTCCTGTATTCAAAAACATCTGTGAAAGAGCTGACACCTTGACTGATCTCTTAAAGATAATTTTGTTCATTAAAAATGTCAAATAATTTAATATTTCAGTTGGTAGATTATTAAAACTGTGGATAATGAGGGTGAGTTGCTGTTCATACTTTGGTCTCCCTGTGCTGAAAGCTGTACACTAGTTTCTCTTTCATTGGCAGTTCCAATTCTAGTGTTGACCTGGCTGTCTTTAGAACACTGCAGGGGAAAAAATTAAAATCAAGTTTTTGCTTACTATAATCAGATATATGTAGCCAGCTCTTTTATAGAATGAAATCTTTTATATGTTCCAAATCTGGGTAAATGAGGTTTCAGATACCACATATGCAACATTATATATATATATATTATTGTGCAAGTAGCTGGTTCTTTGTATAGCATGTGCTTTATTCTAACCTCTTCTCACTCTTTTATACATAGGATGGTGCAATTCTAGTGTTTCTTCCAGGCTGGGACAACATTAGCACTTTGCATGATCTCTTGATGTCACAAGTCATGTTTAAGTCAGGTAAAAACTAAATTTTATGTGGGAATTCTAGCAGTTGCATTAGTGGCAAACTCTAAATTGCTGCATGGGCTTGTTGGTGTTGCACTGGATTTTTTTTTTTCCTCATCTCTCAAAATGCTTGCAGTGTGTTCAGCATATTTTGCATTTCTATGGTATCTTTACCTGCTAATGATAATCACTCTTTTCCTCAGTGTAGGAGTGAACAATCTGAACAAGAATCTCAGTGCTGTCTTTCTCCTCTAGTCCTTTTCTTGTACCTATGATAACTTCCATCCAAAACTAAACTCTGTTTCTCCATTCTGTGTTTATTTCCTCTTTTCTTGATTCTTCAGCAACTTTTCCTCCTGCTTTGCTGATAGTTCTTTTAAAACTTGTTTGTTCTTTGAAATTTTTTAAATCAGACATTAAAATGCTCCATGCCTATCTGATACACTTTAATTTGTCTTGTTTGCATAACTCATATTTTGTCTATGTTCTTGACTATTCAGATGTTTGTCTGGCAGTTCATATTGTTCATACCTTCCACAGATAAAGAATTTAAGTTTAATAAATAAACTTAAGCAATTATTAAATAACTTTTTAATTGAAAAATGAAATATAAATGACTGTTCATAACTTAATGTGTTTTCTTGAACTTGTCATCATACCATAATAACAAAGTCCTTTGTAGCTTTTTACTTTAGAATTTGCTGTTTTGATACCTCTACCTGTGGATTCAGAGTAAGAAACAGTAGGCTTACTTGCAGCAAATTTTCTCTGTTCTGCATAGTTGATTTTCCTGTAAAATTAAGGTTTCTGTGCTTACACCATATCTGTTACTGATTTCTAATTTTCAGATAGGTTCATTATCATACCTTTACATTCACTGATGCCTACTGTTAACCAGACTCAGGTATGATTTTCTTTTATTGCAATATTCCACAACTACAAAAAAATAATAAAGCACGTGTTTGGGTTTGGCAAACAACTAAATGTGCCATGGATAATTAATTACAGGTTTTTAAGAAGACCCCACCAGGAGTCAGGAAAATCGTGATTGCTACCAACATTGCAGAGACCAGGTAAAGAGCTGGTTATGCAGACCAAAAAGAGCTCTGCTCAACAAAATCAATGAAAGTGGTAATTTAAAGTATAAATCTGTTTGCTCTTTAAAAAAAATAAGCTTTTGTGTTTATACCTTTCATTGATAGCACTTCCTCTTTAGAAATGGTCATAGACTAAACAGGAGTTTTCCTTTCATTGTTTTAAACAATGAAAACATGGATGTTACTGTGATGACTGGCACTGTTGTACATGATAAATCTGAGCTGCCTGTCCTCCTGCAGCCTTCATAACCCCATCTGGTGACTCCTGACAGACCCAGGAGAATAAATCAAGTTCTCTCTTGAACTGCTCAGTAACAGAATCTTAATGAAATTCCAGACAAAGATAGGTTTTTATTGTTGGCTCACAGTTTGGGAGGGGATAAAGAGAGGCTGAGCCCCTTTGAAATCTGAGGACACACTTGCAAAGATGAAGACTTTCATTTTTTTTCTTTTTTTTTTTTGTTAAACAGCATTACAATTGATGACGTCGTGTTCGTTATAGATGGTGGAAAAATAAAAGAAACTCACTTTGACACCCAGAACAACATCAGCACAATGGCAGCAGAGTGGGTCAGCAAAGCTAATGCCAAGCAGAGGAAGGGTCGGGCTGGGAGGTGAGAGTGGGGCAGTTAGAGAAGTTTGGTGCTGTTTCTGTTGGGCTTGGGCACGTGTGTGCTGCAGCTGCTACCTTATTATTCATATATTCAGAAGTAGGTGCTAGCTCAGCTGTCTCTTATTCTTAGGCAAGAAATGTTTCTTTCTCTTTCTAGGAAACTTGACTTAATTTGTGCTGCATTTAGCTCATGAGTTTCCCTTCTTATGGAAAAATAAGACCCACTTTTTTTTAATTTTTATTGGTAGTGTTTGCCTTCACACCTGATTTCTGAGTCAATGATGCATTAAAGTGAAATTTAGCTACAAATTAATGTCACTTAGCTATATACCAATTTTTATTCCCACCCCTAAAAAAAACCTTGTGGAATATTTTCTTTTTCAGCTTTAGAGTTCTCCTCTGGCCTCTTCATTACTCCTTTTCATCAGTTGATAGGTTTAGGTTCTGCAAAGCCTTTTTCCCCATTGTTGGGTCTGTTTCAGAAACCTGAAATGGCTTTTACTATTGAGTGTGCATCAGTTCTAATTCATTGAGGTCTTTTGGAAAGCTTTTCATAAACAAACACAACTTTAATATCACTGAGTCATAGGAAAAAAATACAATTGTTTATTTAAATCATTCCAGAGTTCAGCCAGGCCACTGTTACCATCTCTACAATGGGCTACGTGCTAGCCTTCTGGATGATTATCAGCTACCAGAGATCCTGAGGACACCTTTGGAAGAGCTCTGTTTACAAATCAAGGTAAACATGGTTTTCAAAATGTGTTTATTATTTATTTTTCCATTGGAATAAGAGGTTGAGACCTGCATACTTGTATCTAGATGCATCAAAGCCAGGAATAGTAAGATTGTCTAGTACAAATAAAAGCTGGTCTGTTAACAAAAATTTGGACTGTGCTTCCCCAGCTCTGGCCCCAGGTATTGTTCAGTCAAAGGAGCTTCAGTGAGAAGGACAGTGAATCAAGGGGTGTGATGGCTTCAAACAATTTTACTAAAAAGTATTTCTAAAACTGATGTGAGTTTCCATGTTGGCAGTTACTATTTAATCCCTTATGTATAAGGAATACCATGTGTATGGATACTGAGTGAACAATAGATTCTTACATTCCAAATTTAATCATGAACACATTTTTATTTTTGTCCTCAACTTCTAAATTAGTGAAATTCTGACTCAAGCTGTGAATTCTTCACACTTCATCCATTAGTGTGGTTACTGTTTACTAATTTGAAGTTGTCTTCTTTCTCCAATTGCTGCAAGTTTTTGGTGCTTTTTTTTTCCTTTCAGATTCTAAAGCTTGGTGGAATTGCCTATTTTCTGAGCAAACTAATGGATCCACCATCTCGGGATGCTGTGATGTTGGCCATAAACCATCTCATGGAGCTGGTAAATTATTGCTTAATGTACATGTAAGGAAGGATCTGTTTAGAACCACATTGCTTTGCTGTTACCAGACCTGACTGTACAAGTCTAGACATTTCCACCCCCTTCTTGGGTTGTGTAGACCCCTTACATATCTTCACTGAACAGAGGAAATAATCTCACACAGTGCCTGCTGTTTATGGGCTGCATGTTAAAGCTCCTGGAGAACTTTCCAAATTACTCTAAACATAGACATGCACCTTATTTGCTTCACTGCTTCTGTCATATCCTGCTTCTGGCAGCATCCACCAAACCTTCCTGTCCCAGTTTAATTAGTGAAGGGCTGGAGGTGCATTCTCTGTGGGCAAATAACATCAGCAGGAGAAAGATCTTGTGTGTCACTGCCCTCGTTGCTGTTTGGAGGAAATCCTGCTTATTTCAAATACTGTGTTCTCTTTATTTTTTGATCTTTCCTCTCTGACAGAATGCTTTGGACAGACAAGAAGAACTAACTCCACTGGGAGTCCATTTAGCAAGGTTGCCAGTTGAACCACATATTGGAAAAATGATCCTCTTTGGAGCTTTATTCTGCTGCCTGGATCCAGTCCTGACAATTGCAGCAAGCCTCAGCTTCAAAGACCCTTTTGTCATTCCTCTGGTAAAGTTTCTAAGTGGAGAATTACACATAAGATTTCAACAGTCTCAGAAGGACATTGGAACTTATGAGGTGTTACAGTTTGAAAGCACTTTAATATTATTTTCATGTTAATTACATTTTTATTAATGGACTGCCTTCACATACTGGGATATTTTGTCTTTGTCTACAGAATGTTGGAAATAGCTTTAATTTTCATGCACACAAAGTATTGCTGTAAATATGAACCTTAATTAGGAAGAGTGTTGTGTCAGTTATGAATATTTTATGGGTTCTAATTATTCTTAGGGGAAAGAGAAAGTGGCAGATGCAAGAAGAAAGGAACTGTCAAAGAACACTAAAAGTGATCATCTAACTGTGGTGAATGCTTTCACGGTAGGCATGTTGAGCTTTTCAGTTTTTAGAGCTTTAATTTCAGTAGTATGGATTATTCTAAGGAAAAAAACTTACTCTTTCTTGGCTTCTACAGAAACATAAACCCAAAATAATTCTCACCCTCCTAGTGTTGCTTAATCTTGTCTTCAGGCTCTCAATAATCTATTTCGTTTGTGAATAAGTCTATGAAAGAGACACAGGAAACATAATGTTAGAGTTACCTTGCTGAAGTCTCTAATTCCTGTCCTTCTGGTCTCCACAAGGGCTGAAGCTAACTTCAAAAGTGTTAGTGATTTATTTACATGGTACTGGGGCAAGAAGAAGAGGTAAAAAATGGCCTGGAATGCATTTTCTGTCCAGCACTGTTAGTAGCAACATATGAAGCTTGGGCAGACTTAGCTAGACTTAACTTCTCTCCATAAAAATGGAAGTTTTGAATTCAAAATCTTGTGAAGTTGTGTTTTTCTGCTCTGTGCTGCTTTTTCTTGTCGAGAAAAAAGTAAATTTTTTGTTCCTTGACATGTAGTTTTTGCTGTCAATTTTTGAAGTATGTGTTCACTTAAAACACCTTTGAGCTCTGGGTTTAACTTCTAGGGCTGGGAAGAGACTCGACGTCGTGGTTTCAGAACTGAGAAAGACTATTGCTGGGAGTACTTCCTGTCTCCAAATACTCTGCAGGTAACATCCTGACAAGTTCTTTTAAGGGGATTGTTTCTGTGGGGAAAAGAGGAGGAATGCTGTGGCACAGCAGCATCTCTGGGATGATTTTTGTTATTTCCCAGATGCTGCATAACATGAAAGGACAATTTGCTGAGCATCTCCTGGCAGCTGGATTTGTGAACAGCAGAGACCCCAAGGATCCCAAGTCTAACACCAACTCAGGTAAACTGTGGAAGGAAATGGAAAGTATCTGATAGCTGGAATCTCAGTTTGCAGAACTGTGTCATTTACTTTGCTGTCCTCTGCAGATAATGAGAAGTTGCTGAAAGCAGTCATCTGTGCTGGTTTATATCCCAAAGTTGCAAAGATCCGGCCAAGCTTCAGCAAAAAGAGAAAAATGTAAGGGTTTGGTTTGATTTGCATTTGAGGTGTTTTCTACATTAGGTGGTTTGGCAAGGTGAAGCAATGGCTCAAGTGCAGTCATGGTTGTGGGTGACTTCATTTGAGAGGGGTAGATGAGAGCAGGAGATTGTTGATCTTGACTTTTTCTACCATTTGGATACCTGCTAATAATCTGTGAAATAATTTGTATGACCTTACCATACCATGGCTAATGTTACAAGAGAGCAGGGACAGTGCTGCTGGAGGAGTCCCAGCATTACCTTTGATCTACAGCAGCAGGTGAAACACTTTCTTAATTATTTGACAAGATGGAGGCTTGAAGTTCTGGTCTGTTGATTTTATCACTTCTTCTGTTATCAGACTATTTTTTATTAGTAACTGTTACTCACAAGACCAGTACACTCATCAGAATATAGAAGTGCTTCTTTATGGACCTGACTTAAGCATGAAGGGTTCAACACTTGGATTGATTTTACTGGGTGTGTAATATTTGAACAGCAAGCTAGGAGCAATCACTGTGCCTATAATTTTATAATAAATTTTAAAGAGTGATTATTTCTCTCAAAGGGATAAGAACAGGTAGTCAAAATTACACTTTCATGCTGTCTGTAGCTGACCCTGCCAGTCAGTTGCTATTTCCCTTGTGGGCAGAGGCCTGTGCTCAGCAGTCACCCAAAGGATGCAGTAGAGTTTGGAACAGTTTCTGTGCTTGCCACATGGTGGAGCTCGGTGTAAGCCCTGAAAGGCTCCGTTTTATGACCCTCTAAGCAAGAGATTAATTTCATTAACCACTTCCTTAAGGGGGTCTCCCACCCCGTGTCTGTTCCAAAGCCTGAGCTGCCTGTTGTGCACAATGCTTCTGCCCACAGGGAACAGATCCACAGCCAAAGAATTACATCTCTGAAACAATTGTGTTTCCTACATATTGTGCTTTGTTTCTGGTTTTTATTGTCTCTTGGCATTATTAGGTGAGCAGGGAAGTGTGATTTGGGGCAGTCAAGATACCCAGAACAGCTGAATGTTATCCCTTGAGTCACATTTGTTGAAAGGCAGCTGGTACAAGTAGGGGCACAGCACTCAGTTCCATGCTGACACTGCCTAATGCTCAGCAAACAACCCAAATACCCAGGTTCCTTATCTGTTTGTTTTCAATAGATTGCTGGAAACTTCATGTATGTTACCATATTGTGTAACTCATGGAGTTAAGTGTGGCAAAGAACTCAGACTACTTAAAATGCAGAGACTGATGTCTAAGAATTCATACTGTAGATGTAGTTATAGTCTTTTGGGAAATGAGTCAAAATTTCTTTGAATGTCATTGTACTTTCAGAGTTTAGAACACTGTTGGATAATTGGAGGGTTTTTTCACTTGGGGTATGATTGTGCTAAACTTTCAAGATCTTATTCAATCCTAAAATGAAAACTTTTTTTTCTCCTAAGGGTGAAAGTTTGTACCAAGACAGATGGAACAGTTAATATTCATCCTAAATCAGTTAATGTGGAAGAAACAGAGTTCCATTATAACTGGCTTGTGTACCATTTGAAGATGAGAACTAGCAGTGTAAGTGAAGGTTTACATTTGTGGATTTATTTTTGTAGCTTTTAATGAGGTTGGATCAAGGTTCAAAGGGGATGTGAGCAGTGCCTTTGTTTTAAGCCTTCCTGCCTTTGCTCTTTTCTTGGTCGTGCCCTCAGATCATGTTCTGTGTGATACTGGTGGTGTTGTTCCACAGATAACTGATGTACTAACTTCTGGTTGTTCAGATTGGGTTTTTTTGGGGGAGATTGTTTGGTTGGTTTGCTTTTAAGGTTTTGCCCATGACAAGTATAATATTATATTTTTTTTTTCAATCCAGTGTAGCGTTTTTTAATGTGCTGAAAAAAATTGTTGTTTTTCCTCTGATTTTTGGGGACTCTTTAGTCTTTCACACAAAGAGCTGAAATCAAACTATTTGGCACCATTTTTCTCCTCTTTAATCTGATTTTCTGTCACTTTTCCAATAGAGTTGCTTCAGATATGTCTTGCAGATTTATGAATTATTCTGAATAATTGTCTGCTGGAATTCCATTGAGTTTCATGTCTGAAGTGACATCAGTAACCCTTAGTTTTGAAGGGTAATTGTACAATTTTGTCTTCCTGCAGATTTACTTGTATGATTGTACAGAGGTCTCCCCATACTGTCTCTTGTTCTTTGGAGGAGATATATCCATTCAGAAGGATAATGATCAGGAAACCATCGCTGTGGATGAATGGATTGTTTTCCAGTCTCCAGCAAGAATAGCACAACTAGTTAAGGTGACTATGTTTAATAATAATGTGTATGGAAGGCTTAGAGTAACTGATTCATCTTAGAGATTTCTATAGTTGATACTTCTGCCTGTCTGCTTTATTTTCATCCTGAAAGCAGTGTTGAAGTAATTTTGTGTGTAGCTCTAATTGCCTTTTTTTTTTTTTCCTTCATTCTAACATATTTTCTCCAGAATTTAAGACAAGAGCTTGATGATCTTCTACAAGAAAAAATAGAAAACCCACATCCCGTGGACTGGAATGATATTAAATCCAGGGATACAGCAGTACTGACAGCTATTATAGACTTAATCACAACACAGGAGAATGAAAGTGCCAGGAACTATGCTCCACGATTCCAGAGTGAACGCTATAGTTGACACACTTTCATCTGTACTGATAAAGCAAACATAATCACCTTTTTGGTTTTTATAGCATTTATTTAGCTAGAAGAAAAACTTTTTTTAGGGTGAGCTGGTAATTCCCTCATACTGAGAAGCAGTTATTTCAGAATAGTGGGTAATATCTGTATATGCATGGTATTCTGTGTTCAGTGTAGCTTTTTAAGTAAGAGAAAATGCAATGCTAGCAATGTTAGTTGATGAATGGTTCTTGTCTTGCTGTAGCTTATGTTTTTTTTTCCTTCCCCACCAGGTAACAGATAGATAGATATCCAAAAACCTGCTAAAATACTGCTTTATTAAGTATTATTATACTTAAACTGTTCTTACTACTGACATAAACATCTCAAAGGAGGTTTTTTTATTTTGGGTGGTGAGTAATTACACTCACTGTTATTCCAGCTGTGCAGCAGCCTTCTCACCAACATCTCCACAGAAGGTAATTAGAGCTTAATTAAAGTAAGCCTGAAAACACTTGTGAAGTTTGTACTGTGGGAGGAAACAATCTTCAGAAATAATCTTTTGCCTTTCATCCCATTCAGTTAAATAATTTTTTTTTTACTTTCTGTGCCCATCTACCATCAGTATACCAACTAAAATTTCAGATTACAGAAAACCTGGTAAGGCATGATGGAAATACAGTTTAAGGTCCCCTTGCATTCTAATTTTTCTTTTAAGAGCCCATGTATGGGTTATAGTACTACATTAAAAGTCTTTTTTTCAACGTCTCTCTTCATCTGTACTTAGTTCTGTTTGGAACGCTCCCAATTACGGAGCATTTCGGGCTGTGTTCTCGCGCCTTCTACAGCACAGCTGCGAGGAGTTCAGCCTCCTCCCTCCCAATCACCTTCATTATCACCCCCAGGTGCTGAAATTGGTGTTTGAAGTAGTCGAGGGGGGAGGAGGAACGTCCTGCCTTAGCCTGGGGGTGCTGGATGCTGGAGGGGGGTTTAAAGAAGGAAAAATATACAAAAGAACGGGCGGCTCCGGGGCGGAGGGCTGGAGGGCCGGGGCGCCGGACGGGAGCGAACGCCCCCCGCCCCGGAGCCGCCCATGGAGGCTGTGAGAGGAGCTGTGAGGGCTGCTAAGGGCTCCTCGGAGGCCATCAAGAGCCCTCCCCGGAGGCCATTAGGAGCTCCCCCCCTCCCGGAGGCCATCAAGACCCAGGATCCGATGGAAGCGCAGGTAAGCGCGGGAAGCGGTCAGTGAGGGAGCGGTGCTGTGAGGGGAGCGGAGGTCTGAGGGTCCGCGGAACGGCTGAAGGTGAGCCCTGGGACTCAAAAAAGGGAAAGGGAATTAAATTGGTTATAAAGTGTGGGAATAGAAAAGGAATGACTCAAATGTGGTGGTGTGTTCGGGCTCCTGGGCTTAGAAATGCGGGGTGTAACAATAGATACAAGGGGAGACAAGATGGCGGCCGGCGCTGAGGCGGAGCTTGCGTGATGGTTTGGGGTTGGTTACCAGAGCAAGGTAAGGTGGGCTGCTTCACTTTACAGGCGGGCAGGTTCTTGAGGAAATCCAGAGAGTACCGTAGATTAAAAATTCCTGAAGAAAATAAAGGCTGGTACCAGTTCTACTCTTTATTTTTCTGGGGTTTTGCACTGCTTGATGGCTAAATTTCCACCTAAGAACACAAAGGGCAAAAACAAATGGTGGCAATGGAGGAAGCTGGTTCATAGCAGGGTTGCTTGAAGGAAGTTCTCTCAAAGCTCCCCATCTCCCTCCCAGATTGTGCGTGTTGAGGCGGGGTCTGGTTTTTAGTTCCACACCAGAAATTCACACTGAGGTAGTCGGGGGTTGGTGTGGTCAGATCGTTTATAAAGTAACGTGACTAATGTGTAAATAACGACACGGATTGTCCTGTTCCAACCGTGCTTGAAGTGCGTAGCTTGACGTAAATTTTTTAAGCGGAAAAGTGGGGATTTTCTTTGTCTCTCAGAGTGTGAAAGTTCTCCTTTTCCCAGTGCCAGGTCCATGATCCTCAGAGCAGGCAGCGTGGGCTGTGTTGTGGCTCTGTGCTGGCACAGCGGTGTTCAGGATGGGGAGGAGTGAACGTGTGCCTGATAGTGCTTTGCTGTGCCTACAACTTTTGCTTTACGTTGTCTTCATCTCAACCCGTGAGCTTTCTAACTTAAACCTTTCTGATTTTCTTCCCACTGCGGGGGGAGTGAGCAAGTGGCTGCGTGGGGTTTAGCTGCATGCCATGGTTAAACCAGGAGATAGAGTTGTTACCCGCAGGTGTGAGGTTTGTAACTTTCATATGAGTAGCTGGAAACCGTCGTTGTTTCTCTCCACAGTTCATAGTGCACTTAGTGCAGGCTGTTCTCTCTGTGTATTAGAGTTCATAGCATCTTCTGGAGCTCCCAGGCTATGAAATGAAACGTAATTCAGTGGTGGTAATAAATTCTTCCTGCCCTTTGTGCTACCTTCAGTTTGCCTCTATTATGTAGTTATGTCACAGCTGTTAAAAGTGAGGTGTAGACTTCAGTAGAGCTAAGAGCACCACTGAAAAACTATGTGTGCTTCCCAGGAGACAAAACCCTGGGTTTCCTTAGTCCTGGCATAAAAATTTATTCTGGGTTTGTTACTAACACGTGAGTTCTGTCCACTTGGTTTGATTAAGTATGTTATTTCTGAAAGAGGGTAACACGGGAAAAAAAGAAGCTAGCATGAATGTATACTGTAAATACAGAGTTAAAGCTGTGATGTTGTGTTTCAAGAAATGAAGTTGAGGTTGGCTTAAGTGGTCCTACTTTTGCCTATTTATTTTCAGCAAATGAGCTTTGCATAGTGGAGAAAAATGTTAGTCTGTGATATGAAAATCAAGAGAAATACTGCATTACTTTTTAAAAGTTCAGGTTAAAATTTATTATGTTGCAGGAATCATATAAAGAGGCAGGAAAGACAGTATTAGTATCTGTTGTTTAGTTGTGTCAGATGAGTATTTGGGAATGCTGAGACATGCTGGTGTCAGGTGGGCACTGCTTTTCTGAGGTGTTGGTGGGGGGTGGTCAGCAGTCTGCAGACCCAATGTATGTGTTTGTGCTGAGCAGGAGCGGAGTGGGTTCCTTCCCCTGGCCATGCTGATGTTCAGGATGGCCTGGTCTGCAGTGAGGGGTAGGTGTCAATCTGAGAGTTCATTTTCATCCATGCAGATACCCAAGTGCTGGGCTGGTCATATATATACATTGGACTTTGCATGGTTTCTGCCTACCATATGTAATGTGTACGTAATTGCATCATGTAAAATAAAACTGATTTAGGGAACTTAGAGCCTTTCATTTTTTGTTAAAACCTGACTAGAGGTCATGAAAAGGGTGTACCAGAGGAATTATGTAGCCTAGACCAGAGCACTTATAAAACACTGATGGCATCAGCTGCTTGCTTAGACACCTCATTGCTCTTTAGGAAGGGCTGCTTCATCAGCTTTCTGAAAGGCTGCTTTAAAAAAAATGTTGATCCTTTGCTCAGGCATTGTGCAGCTGGGACAAAGAGACAAAGGAATGAATTTTTGTGGGGGAAAGCTAAGGGTGAGGTGGTCACTACTCTTAAGAAGCATCCTAGACCACTGATGGTCAGTGGGGAAGAGACATCAGGCATGGGGACAGTCCTGAGGATCCAACATTCCCCCTTCCCAGGTGATCCCCAGGAGGGCCTTGTTTCATCCTTCTCTTGATTAGTTATGAATTATTTCCTGCACAGTCACCTCTGGAAGGGCACTGGATCCCAGGGCCAGGTTGTAGGAGTCTCAGGGGGCAGTAGTGCTGGGGGCAGGACATGTCATGGCCTCTGCAGTCTCTGGGTTTGCCTGGCTGGGAGAAGAGGAGCTGAGGGGAGGCAGCCCTGAGGGGGACTGGATGTGGTTGTGGAAAGCAAAGATAATTGAAGAACCTTAAGTTGTGTGCCCCCTCTTCTAATGCAGTCTGTGACTGAGATGAGGGACATTTTATGCAGTGGTGTCAGCTTCTGGGCATCACTTAAGTTGGAGCTGTGACCCAGGAAGCAGAATACATGATAAAGGTATTTATCTTGCCAGAACAGAAAATTTTAAATGCCCCTCTTCAGCAAGAATGACATTAAGCAATACCATTAAATTTAAAAATTGAAGGTTTGGTTTTTTTTAGTAAGGATTTAAAAGTGTTTTATTGATTGTTGTCCTATAAAATCATAGAAGTCTTTAATTCCAGAAGAACCATGTCTGACAATAGCAAAAATGAAAAAAATGTCTTTTAAAAAACATTACAGCATTTTGGAAAAAGTAGGTATGAAAAATATATACAATGTATTAAAAAAATCTGAATAAAATTAAGGTCTGTATTTATACATTCAGTTACGTGTTAAACGTCTGTGTACAATAGAATTTGTTAAAATATTAGCAGTATTTTTACTGTGTTAAATAAGTCTTTGTTCACTTTACAGTTTCTCTCATTACTGTTTTTAGTCTACTTACACATTAATTTACAAGGCTGCATAATCACTGTCAGACTGTGTCAAGAGAAGTATTTTTGTACAAAATTATTGCCTTCCTAATATGTTTTAAATTGTTACAGAGACACATCTTTATAAACATCCAATTCATTTACAAACCAACATATTAACAGTATATAAAACAACATACAGCCCCTTTAAAAAAACCAGGGAAGGCAACAAGCAGAAAGTCTTTACTACATGTTCTTCCCTCACTTTTACTGAGCATATCTTTCACCCTGCTGAGTTATCAGCTGGTCCTTAAAAAGGTGAAGGTTTTTGTAATACAAACTCACACCTATATACAGAAAAGATGCACTGCAATTTACTTCATTTTTGAGTGCATTTAATTCACACAACATTAAGTGGAAATTTCAAAGCTAAACTCCAGATGCAAAAATGAGCAGGTGCTGTGTGTAGTGCAATTGTGAGAAGTCTTCTCCAAATGAGAGCCGAGAAGCGTGCAGCAGCCCCAGTGCCAGCTCCTCTGGGTGCACAGGCCCAGGGCTCTGGTACCTGGGGCTCTCTCTCCCTCCTTAGCTCTTGCCTGAAGCATCCCATGACATCAAGTGACCCCCAGTCACCCTGCAGCAGGGGAGGGCAAAGATAACAAAACACCAGCTTGGTCAAGGTGCCAAGGTAGCTTCCAAGTCTTTCCTCACTGGAGGTCTATATTTTTACATAATAAATATACACGCTCAATAGAGAAGAGAAAACCTGGCATCTTCACAAAACTTTACAGATCAGTCTTCTCCCTTTTGTCTTGCCTGTTCCTAGCAAATGGTAAAATGTCAGTAAACTGAAGTTGAGTTCAACTTTTTGCCTCCATGGAAGGAAATTATCTCTTCTGGCTATCTTAACTATCTACCCCTCCATCCATTCAGCTATCTCCTTGAGTACAGAAGAGCAGAAAGACAAAATAATAATTTAAAAAATCACTTCTTGCAAAGCCTGGACACCCCTTTATGCCTTACAGGGTTGGTTCAGGTACTGGAGGTGTTACCACAATGGAGATTTTATCCCATTAACCTCCTCTCTGGGACTGGCAGTGTAACACTGCTGGTTCTAAGCTAACGCCCACTCTTGCTGTCCTGCTCCAGCCCAAGGGTTTGGGCCAGTTTCTGCAGTTCAGCCTCCTACACAGACTGCTAGGCAAAGTTCTGCTGCTCAAAGAAAGTCCAGATGCTCAAAAACAGAGGGAGAAAGAATATGTAAGGGGTGGAGGAACTCAAGTTGAAACAAAGCTTAAGGCAAGGAGAGTCACAACCTGATTTCCAGTGCCTAACAAACTGTCCTAGTTGAAATCTGCTACTGGTGGAGCCAGGTTCCAGTTCAGAGCTCTCAGGCTGCAAACCAAGAAGGGGAGGATCCCTCAGTGCCGTTCCTGGGTTTGTGCAGGGGTGACCCCAGGAGCAGAGCAGCGGTGCAGATCCAGCAGGAAGCAGCACACCAGGCTACACGTTGGTTTCCAGTCCCAGCAGGCGTCCCATCCGCTCCATGTTCTTGTCGATGGTGGCTCGGCAGGTGATCTCCCGGGCACACTCCATAGGGAACCACCCCCTCTCCCCGTCCCGCAGCCGCTCCCCTTCGTACCAGCCTGCAGGGGGAGGGACAAGGAGTCACAGACAGCACAGGCAGCACACATTGACCTTGGGGTGAATAAACCACCAGACAGAGAGACCGAGCAGAATACTTTTTATACAAGCAGACTAGGAACAAAATGGTATGGAAAAATAAATATTACATGAACCCAGACTTTTACATTAAAATTAAAATATATTGTTTGATATAACAAAATAATTTAATTGCAATCTAAAGAAAGCAGTGGAGCACAACTAACAGGATCTTTGATTTCACATAATACTGAATAACATTGCCAGTTAGGATAATTACGTCAGGCATCCCTGTTGATCTGAGGGTACTCAGTGCTATGGAAAACATGGGCAAAACCACTGTGCCAGACAGGCAGTGAAGCACAGCTAATAATGTCTGTATTTCTCTTACTCAGACAAACCTGGTGCTTACTCACTAAAATGTCTGAGCTCCATGTTTTTTAGGTAAGATTCAGTTATTTGTTGACATTTCAAGTGTCAAAACCAACCAGCATACTTTGTTTAGCTATTAATATAACTTCTGATAGGTGATGAGTTATTGGCACATCTGTTGCCTAAACAAAATCTTGTCCTCTAGAAACTGAACTGAAGAGCTCACGTTTTACTTGGAAGCTAAACCTTCATTTGTTGTGTGGCAAATGGTATCAGGACACAAATTTTCTCTGGCTGGGTGCACCTGCAGTGGTGACTGCTGGTTAATAATGGAACAGTTGTCACTCACCATCATTTACTTGCTGATAAACCAACACGACATCAGCAACTTGAAGAGACAGTTCATCTGACTGCTTGGCTGTGTAAGTTCTGATGATCTCTACCTGAGTCAAAGCTGTGGGAGAAGCCAGGCTGAATTAAACAATTCACATAACAGAGTATCTTTTATTAATACATATATATATACATATATATATACACACACTATTTATTTTAAAGGTTTCCATCTTAGTGTATACTCCACCCAAAAAATAACCCCAAGGGAGGCAGCAAATGATGCAAGTGGTCCCCGAGCAATTAACAAACTTGGGATGAACACAGAAGGGGCTTTGCAATTCTGCAGATGGATTGAAATAACCAAGTAGGTCAGTGACTGTGCAAAGCAGAACTCCATACAGAGCCCCTGGGCACAGGAAAAGAGGCAGCTTCGTGTGTTCTAAAGCAACGGAGCCGAGAGGGAAAACCCCCCAGCGTTTTAAGGGTATTTAAAGCCCTGCCCGTGCTCACGTCCCCACTAAGGGGCAGTGCTTTCCCGTTCTCCTGTCACAGCTCTCAGGAATCCCGGCAGCTGTAACTTACTTGTCCTGTCGGTTGTCTGCCCGTCTCTGTCCTGCCCCAGCGCTGTAATCCAGCGAGCTCTGTCACTCCTGTAAACGGCAAAGACAAAATCAGTTTCCCAACTCTCGAGAATGGTCAAGACTACTCCCCTTTCAAAATCCTATGTTTAAACTTTTCCTCTTATCGAGCAAGGAATATAAAACCAAATCTCCTTTTTCCTCATCTCAAAAGATGGCCAGAAGGTCTGATACTACTTATGGTAATATATTATTCAAATTTATGTAACTGTTTTGAACATGCTGGATTAGGAAAAAAAAACAAAACTATGTACATGGTCCTACTGGCATAATGTCTTATATATGTGAAGTAATGCAAGTAAACCTATGGGCTGGTGTCTGTGGCTAACACGTTTAATAATCTGCTTTTAAAAAAAATTTTTTTAAATGTGATTTTTTAAAATCTGATTTTTAAAAAAAATCTGGTATTTAAAAAAAATACAACAATTGTTGTATTGCCAACAAGTGCAATACAGCAATTCTGACAGAAAACACCAGCAGGTTTCCTGTCAATAAGAACTGTCTGCAATGGACACTTAGAAGCAAGAATGAAAAAAAGAAACTGTGACTATTGTTTTTAAATCCTTACACATGTTGCTGCTCAAAAGATGACACTACCTCACACATCCTACTTATATTTGATACCTGTTGTTCAGTTGGCCAGAACTACAGCAGATGCTACTGTAGACATCAGAGCTTAAGGCTGTGGGCTTTTGTTTGGTTTAGACTCATGGGTTCCTTTCCCTGTAACCACTCTAAACAGGAAAACTGCATTTCCTTGAGACTGCTCTGAGAAAAATGGGGTAATGCCAGACTGTCTGCCAGTTTGAGTGTACATTTCTTCATAATCTGCCTATACCAAATATTTTGTGCCTTATTCAAAAGGCACTGCAAGGCCCTAACACTGTTACTTTTGTAGCTGAACAACATCATAGCACATGAAGTGACAAAACATGATCAAACTGCTAGAAAAGTGAGAACATCAAAGTTTTGCATGTGCAAAATTGAATTCAGTAAGCACTCTAAACCTCCCAGCTTGGCCTTGCCTACTCTGGATCCCTTCTTCTCCTTCTCAGAGTTAAGAGAACATTGTTTTTCTGAACCCTGTATGTACATGGCAATACTCTACAAAAATAGGTAATTGCCAAATACAGTATTTCTTTTCAGAATATTTTCCTCTGAATGACAATCAGCTAGACTGCTATTTATATTACAAACAGTATACAGCAAATCAGTAATAAATCTGCAGAACAAAATGTCTTTAAAAGGGCAGACAACTAAAAATGCACTGCCTTTTTTTCCCCAATAAAAACCCATTCCCAAACAAGTCTGAATCATCTGCTCACTTTAGCATGAGATCTTCACTAGAAATCAGTAGTGATCTGTAGCTTCTTTCAGGGTTATTCTAAACTTTGAAAGCAAACCTAAAACTGTCAGTTTTTCCAGGCTGGGATCCGTCTGGAGCACTCTGTTTCATGTCTTGTGTCCCGCCTCCAGCTTCCACTAAACAGATAAAATCTTTCACTTTTGTGCAGGGTTGTGTGGAACTTAATGGCACCACAGAGGAATTATGGCCTCTCAGACATTTGCACCCAGAAGAACAAGACACTTCTTGTTGGGTCTTTCTAAAGCAGAAGGCTCTTCACAACTTGTTCAGGAGAACAAGGACCACCTCTATCCCAGCACAGCTCCACAGCTTCCCCAGGGCAGTGCCAAGCCCCACCTCCCATTTAACCACCACTCTTTGCACTTTTGCACCATCCAACCCTTGTCATAAACAATTCACAAACCACTGCCCCAGGACAGGAGCACTCTGCATCCCTGCTGCCCCCAGCATCCCTCAGGATGCACCTGCAGCCATTGCCTCCTGCACCCAGACAACAGGGTACCAATGCCAGAGTGCCAAAAAACCTGACAGTATGGTAAAAACAATGAGGAAACAATCAAACAGTAAGAACCTTCCATACTGCAGTATGTGATCCCTGGATTGGGTGGTTTACTTAACACTTGCCTCAGATGGTAGAACTTTGACTTCTTTTTTACTGTGCTCCTACTTAAGTTGAAGATAAACTCAATGGAAATTCCTCACACAACCCCTCCAAGAAATCCAAACTCCTTAAAACTCTGCTTTGCCTCAGCATTACCAACTAGGAGGGACTCAGTCATCCCTGATAGAGCTGCCAATCTCCATGACGTAATTAATTCTTGGCCTGAAGACCCACATCAGTAGCACATAATAACAGACACCTCAGTTTACACAATTTCAGCATAGGCATCCTTTTTTTCCATGATTCCTACGCCACAAGCTCACGGAAAGGGACCAACAGGACCATGACCTGCACTTACTGCCACCAGTTCCCCTCATGAAGGAAACAAATTTGCACAGGCTTTGTTTGACTCCAGTGTCTAGGGAGATGCTAGGTGAGATGTGCACCCTCCTCCTCTGCTACTCATGAAAAACCTCTTTACTTACTGAGTCTCTGCTCCCAGGAGCATCTCCACCTTCTCCCCTGCGTGGTTGCTGAGGACTGTCAGCCTGAAGAGGTGAGCTGCAGAGCTCTGCCGCGAGTAGAGCATGGCCGAGGTGTTCTTCACAGGGGAGGAGCTGGGGTCCTCGCTGTCACAGGGCTGTACCACCAGCTGGTCCCGCAGAGAATAATCTGTGACATTGTAACTCTCCTCACTGCAAAACAAAGCAGGGAAGAACAAAAATCACACAACATTAAGTGCCTCTGGAAGCAAACTCAAGTCAGAGTCTGCTTTTATCTACACACTATGACACAATTCTTCTGATACTTTAGATCTTCACTTCTATTTGTTTGGGTTTTGTGACTACCAGTTACCAAAGAGAAAGTAGATCGGGTTTTAAACCCTGTGGCACCTCATTTAGCAGCACAGGTAATGACTTTGGTGTTCTGACAGGGTAAGCTCAGCTTACTCCATTCATCCTGAAAACAGGCACAGCAATTGAGTAGAATCACTCTGCTCTTTCTGCTAGGGCTTCAAATGAAAATAGACCCGAATTACAGAATATTATAGGGGAAAAAAAAAAAATTGGCATCTCGTGTGGATGTAAAACTACAAGTCTGTGCACCCCTCCCAGGTAAAGGTGTCTTTGCTGACACCACCACACAGAAAGCAGGTGGCCTCAGAACTGCTCTTTGTGTCATTGTCACTGAATGTTGGATTATGCCAAAAGAACCTTGCAGTACCTTTCCCAGGAAGGTAAAACATGCAAACATTCTCCACCTTGAAGTAAGGCTCAGACCTCAGCCTCAAGCGATGAAAGGCCATGCTTGAGCCTCAGATTACTGTGGTTACTTAAAATACTTTAAATGGAAAACATATTTGAGAAGATTAATTTTGCTGCCAGAGATAGCCCAGCAGCTCAGCACCAAGTGGTGCAGATCAGAGCCCAGACACCTGGAGTGCAGCTGTCTGCAGGGCTGGTGGTGACATCCCTCCTGCAAATGCTTGTGCTCTGCCTCCATGGCTGCTCAGCTATTACAAGATGATGGAGAGATGATGACTTCATGTCTGCTGGGATATATTCTACCCCTCTAGTGAACTCTCAGGTATCTGGGAACACCTCAGCACTTAATATAATGGTCTTTGTAACTCTTATTTTGAAACCTTCAGAAAAAGAACTGCTCAGACACAAAGAAGCAACCTTGTGACTTGGCCAAGGGCAGAAGGAGCAAAACCAGCCAGGGATGGTGCTGCAGTTCTTTGGGAATCCTGCACCAGGACAGACAGGTGGTCTCTCCCCTTGTCACCAGTAACACTTGCACTCATTACAGTTAATCAGCAGAGAGAGACCTCTACACATTCTTCCTATTTCTTATCTCTGTTCAACAACACAGCCTGATCTGAAACTTCTTGGCAGTCCCCATCTTGTTACCTCCTGTGCCATGCGAGGCCACAAACTCTCCTGCCAGTAACAGGAAGGACACTTAACACATTCTTTAAAATGACTGTGATCAGGTCATACATGCATTTTCAGTCTGGTGGAATGGTTTTGATAAACTTTTAATTCAGTTCAGAGGATGAAACAACAGGGCTGTTTTATTTCCCTTCCCAGGGAAGGCATGCAGGTTTGAGAGGCACTTGTATGAACACCAACTCTCTGCTGCTGTCCCATCATCTGTAACAGGCCACCTGTAACACAAAGCACGTGGCCCAGCTTCCCAGCTCCTTTACTCTTTCCAGCTGTGCTGCTCCAAAATCCTTGGTGTTCCAGGGAGGTTACTTTGCATGTGTGCTTGCCTTTAGTTACACAGTCACCCCTGGCACCTCTAGAACAACCTTGGCTTTTAGAGCAGCCAGGCACAGGTAACCTTCCCAAGTAGCAGTGAACCTCTGGGTGAGCCCCAGCCCAGCTGCATTCCACTGTCTCAGGAAGCCCCAGAGCCAGCCAGACAGAATTCTAATCTGTGTTCTTAGGGGATTACAGAAAACAGAGTATTCAATAAATGTACTCATTCAAAAATAATAAGCCTCTCTGGAGTACACCTGAAATCTTCCAAAAGCACTTGGGATGTACTGATGGATTTTCTGAATAGCTGGATACAGCAGCTATTAACAAAACTTTATTCTGGAGTTCTGAATTCTACAGAACAAAGCCAGCCCATGGGCCTCAGAATTAATAGCACAGCACTGAGTTGTGATTTTTTTTTTAAAGCAATGTTAAGAATCTTGTGAAATGCAACTGCTGGAGTGCAAACACAACCATTTAAACTCAGCTAGCAACAAGTATTTCAGTCCATAGCTGTGGTGTCCATGGGAACACTGTGGGTGGGAGAGCAGCTCACCAAGAGCTCAGATACTACTAATAAGCTTACTCACTCCTCAGTGATCACACTGCATGCTCAGAGTATCTGTGAGGCTCACAGAAATTGGTCCTGAAAGTCACCCAACCCCAACCATTCTGTTTCTAGGATTTGTTGAGGGGGTCTCAGGAAAGCGACTCTGGGAATCTGATCACTGGCAGGAAGGGGTTTGGGCTTCTGGGCCCAGTTAGGACACTGCAGTTCCAACAGCTGGAAGCTGTTACAAATCAAAAGCCCCGAAATTTGGGTAAGATACATTGTTATAAAAATCTGGTTTATCATCTGGAGAACCAGCCATCACATAGGAAACCAAGAAACACAACACAGATAATAGTTTTTTTTCACTATTTTCCCAACTCAAAACATTTACTTAGCTACCAACACAGTAATATGTTAGCAGCAGTCCCATGAGAAAAGCAGCAGTGTTTAAAAAAAGTGTGATACCACTCTGATGTGCTGTCAGTGAGCCAGGGACTGGAGAAGGGACTTTCACACCAAATCTGAGAAACACATCAATAAGATAGCTGGGGAGAAATCCAGTCTCTTCTCATACTCATAAAAAAAGCTTTTCACTTGAATTGTTGTTCTCCATTTTTATTTAGCTTTCTCTGTGCTTAAATATTAGCAAATTTTTCCCCAGGTTTTTTTTATCACACCTCATTTATCAAAATTTATTTAAATCATCAATTCAAAGTTTCACAGGAGGGTTGCTTTCAAAACTAGCTGGTATTCAAACAGCTTCCTTATCCTTCCAAACATCTCCTTTCGCTAAGGCATCAAAGATGAACTTTTTAATTTGTCTGACAATCTGGAATTTTAATTACCTTTGCCAAAAATACATCCTGTTTAACAAGTGGTTACTGGATTTAAAACACCTTTGGTCTGTATTTCCTCCTCTTTCATGGTGCAGCTCTACCAGGTGTGTCTGCTGCTCTTTGATTCTCCTTCCTTTCACACAAGCAAGTGGTTAGCACACAGAGCTGTGCCTGCAATCACATCTGTGTCCCAAAGCCAGAAAGCTTTGGTTTTCCCTTCCCTGAGGCTGAGGCACACACAGGAGTCACCATAACCTCAACAGCTCTCTGTGATTCAAGGACTTAAAGGCAAAGGAAATTCTGCATTGGTGATGCTCTCACCTCTTCTTCTTGGTGATAATGAGGACATCATTAAAGAGGAAGAAGTACACCTGCTGTTTAGAAGTTCTTTTTGAAAAAAGTCCAGTGTCTTCTACATATGCTGTTAATTCCCCTCTTTTCAGTAACCATCGTGAAGAGGAAACCAATGGAAAAGGCTACAAAGCAAGGGAATAATACTTTAATCCTTCAGAAATAGAGATTTTAAAAAATCCCATTACAAGAATATTATCAGTGTGGGAAAGACATGCTTGAATAAAGGCTGAGGGATTGTGAGTGGAGGCACAGAACAAGTTATCAGGGCTCCATCATTCCTGTAACACACAAGTAGCAGCCTGCATGTACTTGCAGCTCACTCATGCAGATGACCCAATTGCTCATCTAAGATAAAAGTGAGCAGACTTGACTGGTCATACTTGGGATGGAGCTGACAGGAGAGGTCTCCTAGGGAGATTAAACATTCCAGGAATACGTAAGTTTTGGAGAGTAACTGATCATTCTTTAAGCATGTCTGAACACTGGGTTTTTCTCTGGGTCCCTCTCAGCTTTTCCACCTGAACAGCTGGGGAAAAAGAGCTTCAGGTTCTCATGTCAGACATGAAGGCTGCTGCAGACTGCCCTTCATCACATCCCTCCAGAGGGAGGCTCTGCCCTCCTCCTGTGCACAGCCCCATCACACAACAGGAATCCCCAAACACCAAACAAGGTGGAGAGCAAGAACAGAAATAGTTTACCTAATTTATAACAGTTATAAAACAGAATTATAGCAGCCTCATTACTGCTTTAAAGGCAAGAAGTACTTAAAAAAAATTCTGTTCTAGCATGAACTAAACATTCCTCTAATTTGTACTCCAAGTGAGTCACAGTTTCCTAAAGTACTATAGCCAAAGGTTTTTGCTTTTACTTTCACATTAATTTTCCCTTAATTGCCAGCAGAGTACATCATATATATAAAAGGAACTGTTAGAACTTAACATGTATTGAAATGTGTCCAGAGCACTCTTTCAGATGCCAGCTGGCAAGCTCTTAAGCCACAGATAAGGTCTAAGCCACTAAGTGGTTTTATTTAAGATGCACAAAGGAAAAAATCTTGCATAAAAATACAGAAAAACAAAGTTGCTGTTTCTCCCAGCAAAGGAGGGAGAGGTGCTGGTTCCAGTGTGCACAGGGCCTCTGGTTTCTGCAGAGGTGGGGTAAGTGTGCACCCTCTGGCCATGGGGAAGTGAGAAACCACTCACACCCTGCTGGGGGCAAACTACAAAGGGATCCAGAGAGCCCCAGGACTCCTGATTCCACAAGGGCTTCAGACTGATCATCCCCTTGTGAGCAAATGTAGAGATGTCACTTGTTAGAGATGCTTTAGATGTTGTAAGTAAATGTTATTATTGGGTTTTAGTTGAAGTCTGGAAATAAAAATACTTCAGTCAAGCTGAAAACCATCTTCCTCAGGGGCTGACCAGGAGCCTTAAGGAACTGTGCTTTTAAAAACATGAACTTCTTACTACATGCATGATAATAAACAGGACACTGTTTCAGAGATGGTATTTTAAGAAACATTGCCTAGAAGAAAGTCAATGTATTTGAAGAAGTATCCTGAAAGTACAAAGAACCCCCTGCTGTCACCGACTGCAGCTACCCCAGAGCATGAACTTGCCTGAACAGTCACCTCAGTCTGACAGCTGACACCACTTCTGCTGTGCTTGTGCTGTCACACCTTGACAGATACTCAGAGGTATTTGTGTGCTACACAACTTATGGTCAGAAATGTCCAATCATACCTTGATTTTAAATTCCAGCTGGGAGTTAATTGTGTACATCATTTCTGTCCTTTCCATTTTCCGAGCACCTTCGTTGCACAGCCGTACCAGCTAGACACAAGACATGTATTTATCAGGGGGTTGTAACACAAACGTTTGTTCCTTTGTAAAATGCACAGAGTTTACACAGGACCTGATGTTTTCACACTGGCTCACAGGCATCATATTTTCAGGAACAGGCCCTGAGTGCCCAGGTCTGACCCCCCTGTCACAATTATTCCTTCTTCAGGAGAGTGCAGTTGGTACAAAGGTTCAGCCCAAAGTGCTGCCTCAGAAGGGCTGGAGCTCCCTGGTCCAACTTAATGATCAGCTCCAAAGCAAACAACTCTCTGGACTGACAGCTGGGTGCCACGCCGTGCCACCACCCTGCACACCCAAACGTACAGAGCCATGGTGGGCAGTGAGGATTTTGCTCTGGGTCAGAGTCTGGCTGCAGCTGACCTTCAGAACACAACTGTAACCCGTGCTGCAGCTCTCCTGAAGCTTGGCACCCGGGCTGGGGAGACACAAGGACAAGGGAAAGGCAGGAAAATGCATTCCCTGCAGCCCCACAACATCAGGCATGGACTCCTCAGCCTCCAGTGGGCCTCTTCCCCTTTTATCACTGAACACTTCACACACCACTCACTGCTCCCACAGAAAACCCAGTTGAGCTGGCAGCAGTACAGTGAGTTGAGGATCTTTTCCCATGTAATAAATACAGAGTAATTTAGGCATAAAAATGATCCCTAGTGGCCTTTCTTAACTAAAACAACTCAGAGGTTTGATCCTTGATTGCTCTTCCCCCATGCATTATTTATGCATGGCAAACACCAGTTTCTCCCTTAGAGTAGACAAGAATGTTCAAGGCCCAGTGTGCAGGGAAAGAAAAAGGAAAATTAGTTCAAGTGACAAAACCAAAAGCAGCTGCTTTGCAGAGTGGGTTTTTGAAATGACAGAAGCATGCAGTGCAGTTTAGGAAGAGAAACTGTCAAAGCAGGGAAAAAATGTGCATCCAGATGAAACTCTGGAGAACATACCTTGCTCACTTCCTTCAGAGCTTGCTTGCAGTTCTCATATTTTGGTGAGTCCTTGGGAGTCTTCTGGCAAATAGTCTGAAATGAAACATCAGCCACTTCAGAGCACAGACTGTGACAAATCCAGGATTTAAATGGTCACTGAAATCAAAGAGGTGCAGTCCCAGCTGTGGACTGGGATAAACCAGGACACAACACAGCACTTCCTCAGAGTGCTCCCTCACACCAAGGAATTCCTGGGACCTCCCTTGGAAGCTTTTGGAACCAAGTGCAGGAGGTGGAGGAGGCAGCCCACGTCCCTCCAGGGAAGGAAAGGCTTCTGCTCCCTGGTCTCTGAACTCTACAAACCCCAATAAAATCCCCTTGCAGCCAGACCTGTTTCCTTCCCTGTTTCCCTGGAAGCTGCAATACCCATTTATGTGCAACTGCACTTGTAGTAAAACCAAATTACTCCATCTGCCCTCTTTGTGGAAGGTAAATGTTTCCAAAAGCTTAACAGGAAAGGCTCTTCAGGCTACACTGCTATGTGTGCTATGGGAAAACAAGGTAACCATTATTTTATTATAACAAAAACAGCAAACGAAGGGCAGGCAGCTGCAGCATCCAAACAGAGGATGCACTGGGAAGTGGTGACAAGTTAAATCTGATCTGTGACTTATATGTGACAGCTTTATCTGGTGAGAGAGTTCATTCTTATGAGCTACAGGTGAAGCCCTGTCAGAAATGGGCATTTTGAATCAATGACAGACCAGTTCAGTCTCTTTTTTACTGTACATTAAGTTAGTCTTTGGTTTAATTATGTTTCCTCCTCTCTGAATGTAGCTGGACCCTTATTTCTGGCATTAAAATTCCACATTGGAGTCTCAGAACAAGGTTTACACATCCATCTCCAAGAAAAAGAAAACTGAAACGAGCAAATAAAATGCCTGGTTTGCTTGTTTAGATTCTTTTAGCTGGGGAAGGAGGCAAAGAGAAAACTAAGAAGGGGAAGGCACACCTAGTGACACATCAAAGTAGTAGTGGATTATTATTCCCTTTTTACCTAGGAAGAGGGTGATTCAGTGCCCATGAATGAACTGACTATTCAGGTGCTCAAATTCATCAGTGCACACATGGCAAATAGGGGCACAAAACTATCAGTCCTGTTTCTGCATGCTGGGATCTGAGCCTGGAATTTAATCTGCACAACTGCTGGTGGCCCAGCTCATAAGTTTAGTTCTAACATCTTAACTGAAACAGCACAAATCTTGGTGTGACCTCTGCAGACTGCCAGGCTGGAGCTGACCCTCTTCCCCAAAGTAAGGATTTACTGCAAAAGGACCCTGACCTAGCCTCTACGATAGAAAATCTTGTTCCTTAAACTCTTTAATTTTCATTCTGACACTACATACAACTTCTGTGCAATGTTGCACCCTGGTTTGAGAAATACTTTGGCCCTTTCTGTACAATTTTTCTATTAATCTGACTATTTAACCTTCTCTCAGGAAATGAGGAGCAGGAGGTTCCAGTCACAGTAAGCAAACAAATGCTGCAGCATTTCCTAATCAGTAGATCCATATCTACAGATCTGTCTGTACAACAGGCCCTGCACCTGCTGTAAGATACAGAGAGACTGAAATGAATGGGGCATTTGATAGGAAAGAAGAGAAAAACCCATAAAGCCAGAAAAAGCAGTGTCCTCACATCCATGAGCAGGGGCAGGCGGGTAACTCTCTGCATGGGGAGGATGAGGAAGGAGATCATGGGTAAATTCCGGCAGTCTCCGTGGGACTCGATCCGTGACAGCACCTCTTTAAATGCTGGGTTTGTGGCTCTGGGGGGAGAACGAGACAGGGTGTTGGACCACAGAGCTGGGAGAGCTGAAATAAATCATTTTATCCCCAGGAAAGCATCATCTGAAGGAGTCAGCTCAGCCTTCAGCTGCACTAACACAGGTGGGGCAGTGCCGCTGCTCAGCCCTCAGGCTCTCCAGCCAGGAACAGGAGTGCAGCTCCCTGACACAGCACACACACCAAATGGCTTTGTCACTGTCACCCGTGCCCAGGGGAGGTGACACATGGCCACAGGCAGGGCCAGAGCAGGCAGCAGATTCTCACTCAATGAGTGAGACACAGGCAGTAAGGGGAGCTGAGCATGTCAGTACAGGCTCAGCTGGAGGCCACAGGTTCTGAACCAAATACCACAGCCTGGGACTCACTCCTACAAAGGGGGTGACTCTGCCATCAGAGTTTGAAGCTCTTACAGTAATTTCTGCAGTGTTCTCTGCTGATAGACTTCGTTGGTGCAGTATTTGACGTAGGGGTCAAAGGTTGAAGAAGCATGCACTTCAACTATGTCACTGATATCATCAATAAAGATGTTGTTCTGATGTCTTGCTTCAAGTTCTTTAAAGAACCTGTGAAAAAAAGAAAACAGATAACTCATTTAAAAACAAACAACCAACCAGACTTTCACAACGTTTTACACTTCACCTGATGCAACCCATGACTTCTGTACCCCAACAACAACCTGACTGGTGTGAGAAAGGGTGAGCTCATCTCCTTTGGCAGAGCAGCCAGGGAAATCTTCTCAGGCCAAGTCCAAGGGCGGTGGTGTCACCTGGCAGAGCTCAGCACAAGCAGTGCTGGCAAACTGCTTCCCATTCTCTGGCTGCCAAAACTGAAACTGCATTGCTGAGCTGGTTAGACCAGAATTTCCAGTAACAGGGTTGAAAAAGAAAGAAACAGCTTCCAGCACATCATTAACACATTTCCACTTGTAATAAAGGCAGTACAATAACTTTATTTCTCCTAACATGCCTGGTATGTGTGAATGGCCAAGGAACAACAGATCCACAGCTCTGGAGTGGCAGAGCTGGACAAGGTGCTCCTGTACCACTGACACCAGGCAGCCTGGGAACAGGAACCAAATCCCAGCTGCCTGTTCCCCTCACTCTGCTTGTTCTGACACCTTCCCTGCTCTCTGCCCTGCTGCATCCACCAGTCCCTCTGGCCTCTTTCCACTCCTTTTTGCATTTCTCACTGTACCTGAAAACAAAAGCCTTTCTTCTGCAGTGCTTGTCAGAAATACCTTGCAGTTGGGGTGGAAGAGCTCCCACAGCTCAGCTCCTGCAGGAGACTGGAGTTATCCAGCCTCCCACAGCAGTGAAGCCTTGGGCAGCCAGGAGCTGCTGCACAGCCCTCACTCATCCTGCCTGAGCCTTCCCACCAGGTGACTCAGTGGTGAATCCTCAGCTCCCTGGAGTGAAGCAGCTGGTGAGAAAATTCCCAAGTAGCACATCAGAAATCAGGCAGTGCTTGGAAGATGTGCTCTCACATCACATGAAAGTACTTTGCAACAGGCTTTATTTTACTGTGACGTGACGTTTATCACCACTGACACTGGCTCTTCAAAACCTGACACTTTGTAGTGTTTCATTTCTGCATGTGCCACCACTGCTCTCCAGTTTGTTTTGTGAGAGGAGAACAGGATGAACAGCAGTTTATCACAGAGGTGTTTACTGACAGGGGGTAACTACAATTAAGACTTTTTTCAGGTGTACTTGAAGAAGCTGCCTGAATGGAGTGGTTGCCAGATTCCCTCCCAGTCAATCCCACACTCAGAACCATGGGAGTGTGGGGGGGTAGTGGGTATTTTGAATTTTTTTGTGGAGTTGGCTTTGGTTTCTGAAGTTGTGACCTGAACTGGCTGATGTTTATCAGCACCACTGGGGCCAAGGAGGGAAAAGAAGAAAAAACCTCCCCAGTTCACACAGATTTCAACCACTGACCACCAGGAACTGCAGACAGGAATTCATCTCTCCTCTGCTCAGACTTGTTTGTAGCTGGGAGAACTTCTCAGCCTGCCACCAATTTACTTTGCTCAGGAAATTAGGAAATAAAACCTCTCTTCCTGCTGTATGTTCTGGCACCCTTACAAGGTGTTTGACCATGCTGGGCTCAAACTTCCACTTTTAGAACTTATCTGGTGCTCCATCAATGACATCATCAGCTACAGGCATTGTGAGGAACAATAAAAATCTTGGATAGCAGATTTAAAGAAGGAAAAGAGGGGCAGAGAGAAGCCACATCCCAACATATCTTCTGCATTACCTCTGCATCAAAGTCTGAATCAAAGGTTCTTTTTTTTAAAACCCAACCTGCTGATTCCTGTATACAACCCATGAAGCAGACTCCTCATGAAAACCTTTCTACTTAAAATTTTAGGACAGATTCTGTCAAAGATCAGTATTGAGTGACTGTATTCAGTTTAACCAACACCAAATGAGTGGCACCCTGTGTCTGGCTTGTTTGCTTAATACCAGATGGATTAACTTAAAGCATTTGGTTCTCTCAAGTCCAGGACTTTTCTGGTTAAAGTTAGATCCAATTAAGTGAAAGTCAAACAGCACCATGAGACAGCACTTATTTCCCTCATTTTGCCCTTTTGCTGTTTCAAAGAAATGCCCAGTTTCTAATAATCTAGAAGTCCCTCTCCCCTAAAAGCTGTGTGGAGATTTTCCTTCATTTCCTGTTTGTTTCTTTTTATAGCACAGGAGCTCAAACCTCAGGGATCTCTGCAGCACCAGAGTCTGTCCTGGCTGCAGGACAGGAGTTTGGAAGCCTCTGTTCAAGGTATTCCCTTGTCTGAGCAGATCCTAAACAAGCTGCTCATCCCCATCAGGAACAGCGCCTGACACTCCTCAGGAAACTGAAGCTGTTTTTCTACTCCCAGCTGTAGTCAGGGACTGACACCCTCCACTTCCTCACAGCTTCAGTGAATTCCTGGTGTGAACAGAACCCCCGTGGTACCTGCGTGACACAAACACCCCCCACAGGTCACCCTCAAGGCCTCAACAGCTTCTCCTTTACAACTGCAGAAATTCCACCAACACAACTCCAGTGTAAAGAGATACCATGGAAAAATACATCAAAGAATGCCCCAACATCAGTCCTTTTGGTCAGCATTTCTTCTCAACATTTACTCTTCCTTCACCCCCAGATGAAGACATTAACTGCTAGAGATTTCTGTTCTTACAAATACTGAATTTTGCAATCTGGATATTCTGAAATTAAATTGCACTGGATTAGAAATTTTCTAATTAGGCAGAAGAGAGAGATTTTTAACTAGGCAGGCCAAGCTAGAATTAAAACCCAAATTCTTATGGAATCAGTTATTGTAAGGTTATAATGCAGACCTAGCTTCACAGTGATGCTGCTGCTGACATGTTACCATCCACGTTTCCAGGAACAGGGAAAAGCCACTGGAGCAGAAGCAAGTGCAGTTCAGCTTCCTTCTCCTAGCAGATAAGGGAACTGGAATAACAATTACCAGTTTCAGATAACTCCAGATAAAAGTAATAAAAATTTCTAATTAGCCTCCCCAGACCTCTATCTTCTCAGTCAGGAACAGGAGCTTAACATCAGCATCACAGATTATTTGGGGGGAGGGGAGGAAGTGGGAATGTGGCTGCCTTATTTCATGGCATTTTTATGCTAAATCAGAACTGGAGCTTTTAGCAAAAGAATGAGATCAAAGTGAGAGGCAGCATCTGGGGATTTTTGACATGAATCAGGCTGCTACAGGAGTTAGCACCTCCTACCAATGGCAAGCAGTGCCTGCACATCTGTCGGTGCCACTGCAAAGCTAAGAGCCCATAAACCCTTTGTTAGGCAACAGCCCCCCAGCAGAGCCCCAAGCCTCTCCCTCCCCTCTGCAATACCCAGTAACTCCCTGCAGGCCCAGCCCCAGGTCCTGCCTGACCCCGAGCCACCTGCCTTGTGCAGCACCCTGGCCATAAAGCAGCCCGGCAGCCCCGACACCTCTGCTGGGACTGAGGGGATCCTCATCTGACAAACCAATTAACACCCACTGACAAAGGAGGCCACACAGAACACTCTGTGCCACTGGAAATGCAGATCTGCTTGATTGTTGATGAAGACACCACAACAGGAATTTCTGTGTTAAAACCCTTTCCCATGCTGGACACAGGAATGGTTTCTGTCTCCCTGTCTGCAGTTACCTCCCTGCTCCTGTGTCACTGAGCAAAGGGACCTCTTGCAGGTGACAAACAATCCATTTAGGGATCATTCTGAGCAACTTTTACTCTAAGACCAGAACCCATTCCCACCTGGCACACTTGCTGGCACAGCCAGAGTAGCAAACTAGAGGCTTGTCTCAGGCTCTGCAAACCTGGGCTGTCACCCACACTCCCCAGCTTGGGTTGGTACCAGCAGCTCCTTATGTATTTGCAAGCAGGGAGAAAGTTGCAGGTTTTCATACTGCTGCATGTAAAACTGATTTTGCTATAAAATGTACAAATAAAAATCTGTGTCCATGCTGTGCCCACAGCAGAGGTTCCAGCAGGGGAACAGAACCAGCACCCACCCTGCACCAGGGGATGTCCCAGCTACAAACAATTTCACAGCTGTCCAGAGAAACATGGAACAACACAACACTACTCATCTCAGTGAGAGCTTCACCTCCTGAATCTGAGCCCCAATAAAGATTCTATAGCTTTTAAACCTCCTTTAAACAAAGCCTTTAAACAAAGCACACTGACCCGGTGATGCATGGGGGGAGCCAAGGGAACATCCATTCATCCTCCCCCTGTGACAGGCTTGCTAAACACAGCTATTGCCAGACTTGCTAACAACTCGGTGCCTTTTCAAAGCTCCAGACTCCTTTTCTGCAAGAAGGGCAATGGCAGCCCTCAGGCTGGTTTCAGACTTACTGAGGGAAGTCTGATATCCAAGATTTTTATTGTTCCTCTCACCAGAGGAAGGTTTCTTCACTCCTGATCAGTCTCTGCATGAGGAAAGCAGAGGTGCAAGTTGGAGAAACTGCTGAACACCCATCTACTTACTACCAAAACAATATGCAGGTAAGTAGAGTTTTCCTCTTTTTTCCTTGCCTCTTAGAGCAGCAGTAAATCTGAAAAATTACTGAAAGATTCATAAGCTACAAAGAAAACAAACCCTGCAATCCCCCACAGAAAGCAAACTGGTTGGGAGGATGTGTGCAGGCAGCAAGCTCCAGATGAGGACAGGGATGCTCTTCAGGATGGATAAGCACCTACTATAAACAGTTTGTTGGTTACAGCTGGGAGGCTTTAGAATTTTGCAGTACTTTTGTTCTGTCCTTAAATACAAACATTCTCCTAAACAGCTCTGTGTGCAGAGGTCAGGCCACAGAAGAAGGGCCGGAGGCTCCAAAGGCTCAGATACAAAGGCTGCTGTGGGATTTTTTTATTTTTAATTTTTTTAAATAAGTATCGATTCTTAGGCTGAGAAGCTCAGCTGGAGAAAGAAGAAAACCAAATTCAGAGTATTGAATGACAGAAGTAAAGGAAAAACTGGATGTGAAGTCCTGAAGCAAGGACTGGAGGAACAGTTTTGAAAAGTAAACTAATGACAAGAGGAGGAGTTCCAAGGGGACCTGAAGTGAGTCCTCACCAGGCTCTGGGACACTGAGGTACCAACCAGCTGTGCCACAGAGGCTAAATGGGCACTACAGGGCTTCAAGAGGGGCATTTTTTTCAGAAAGACAAATAGACAGCAAACTTGTCAAAATAATTTTGGCAGCAAAACAACAGACAAAGAACACTGAGAGGACAGCACGCTGGTGACATTTTGAATACAAGCACAGATAGGCAAGGAAAAATACTACAGTTCCCTAGAGAGAGAGGTAAAACAAAACAAAAAAACCCCAATAAAAATATTTTAGTGGTCACTGTTCAAGAATACAATTTTTGCAAATTTAAAACAAATTGAATCACCTTTCATCTGACAAACACTGCTGTTATCCTCAAGCTTCAGCAACTAATTAAAACTCACTAAGACTGCAGCCCTAAAACCATGCATGGTCACTGGGACCTCAGCCTTGGGTGCTCCCTGCAATCAGCACCTCCACTGCTGCTCTTGATCTGGGCAAATGGGGGTCATTGAGGTTCTGATTATGTGGTAAAAAAAGCTGATAAATGCAGGGTACATCTATGCAAATAAAAGACCTTAACACCCAAACAAGATATTAATGTACTACTTCATTATCTAATCCTTCAGAAACAGCCCCCTCAAGGGTCAGCTCTGAGCAAAAGCACGAGATGGCAGCTCCACGGATCTGGAAAACATTGGCAAATCAGTTCCCCTGGTTTCTTGTTTTGTTTTTTTTTTAAATAAAATCCAGCTACACAATGTCCAGTTTAATTAGCAAAACAAGTAAACACAACAATTAACACGATCCCAAGGTCTCCTTAAAAGCTCACACCAGCTAATACCACTTTAAAAGGATTACACTGTGTCTATGAAAAGCCTGGCAAGCATTTCAAGATCTGCCGGGCACAACCCCCTGAAAGCTGAATGTTAGAGAGGAACCCAAACCTGGTTACCTGACCCTGCTGTGACCCCTGGCACACAGGGGATTTGCTGAACCAACAGACATTTTATGCAGTATTTAAGTTTCACGCATCCAGCACTGAAAAATAAAAACCAAACCTATAAAGACAGTGTAACTTTTGTGTCCATATTGGTGTTTCTTGAGAGTAACTGTACAATCAAAGTAACACAACCTCACTCTGGCTTCTGGTCCCATCTGGATTTAATAAGTGAGCTGAGGCTGTGATGCCCCCAGCAGCACTGCCTGTGCCAGACACAGCTCCTGCAGAGCCTCAGCCAACCCCCCCAGCTCTCATCTCACACCACAGCACCCCTAGGAAGGGTCCTGAGCAGAGCCTGGGACACCCAGCACCCCTGGAAAGGCTCCTGAGCAGAGCCTGGGACACCCAGCACCCCTGGGAGGGCTCCTGAGCAGAGCCTGGGACACCCAGCACCCCTGGGAGGGCTCCTGAGCAGAGCCTGGGACACCCAGCACCCCCGGGAGGGCTCCTGAGCAGAGCCTGGGACACCCAGCACCCCTGGGAGGGCTCCTGAGCAGAGCCTGGGACACCCAGCACCCCCGGGAGGGCTCCTGAGCAGAGCCTGGGACACCCAGCACCCCTGGGAGGGCTCCTGAGCAGAGCCTGGGACACCCAGCACCCCTGGGAGGGCTCCTGAGCAGAGCCTGGGACACCCAGCACCCTGGGAAGGGCACCCCAGCCTGGGAAGGGGTGCAGTGTCCTGTCCCTGAGCTGCCACTCCTGCAGAGGGGCTCAGGGCCTGACAAACACCTCCCTGCTCCCAGCCTCAGGAGGGAGCCCCATCCACCCCCTGCAGCCCCTCCACAGCATCCTGGGCTCAGAGGCTTTCCCCAGGTTAATGCCTCAATACACACTTCTGAGTGAGCACTAGGACTGGTTTTTAATGGAAAAGGATGAAGCTGCAGTGTATAAAGTAGGCTCTAAAGAGGTGAAATATTAAACTGATTTACAAAAAAGTGCTATGAGAAATCTTGTCTGTTTCCTAATCCCACACATACAAAATGAAGATCCTGAGACAAGCTGTTAACCTACCTCACAAACCCACATGGGCTGCTCTACCAAAATCAGAACACAGAGTTCAATAACAGACAGAATCTGCCAAGATACTTTTTGCTCATATCTTTTTGTGCTAATCTTGTATTCCAAAAGCTTCCTGCCTTTTTGCTGGTCTAGAAAATGCTAAAGCTTTCCTTTCTCCTGTAGGTTTGGTGATTGGCCCTGTCAGACCCATGTTCCCCTGGAGCTCCTCCTTCCTGGCCCTGGGAAGCTGAACCCCAGGGATGATGTGCTGTGTCCCGGGGATGTGCTGTGTCCCGGGGATGTGCTGTGCCTCAGCAGGAGCTGTGTCCCGGGGTTACTGCCACAGCCACACACCAGGACAGGACACTCCAGCCTCAGGACACTCCTTCCCATCCCCAGCAGGACTCAGAGGGACTCTCCTGTGTGCCAGACACTCTCCCCCAAGCACAGACACTCTGCAGCCCTGCATTCTGTCCTGACAAAGGCAGCTTTGTTCCCCACACGGCCTTGCCAGGCAGGAGCAGTTTATCTCCTGTGCTGGAGAGCTGCCACTCAGCGTGTTCCAAGTCAGAGCTCCCAGATACAAACTCACAGCAATTTTGGCTAAAGATAATATTTTTATCAGCTCACATTCCTTAGCTCACCAAACTTGTCTGAGCAACCAAAGCCACCGATAGCTGCGCTCAGACTCACAGTCTGGATTTTTAAGTAAAGGCTGCTCAAAATACAGAATGGGACAGATGCTCAATTTTACTATAATTTTATAACAAAAGGATGTATTTTGCTACTTTGAAAGACCCTGGAAATGGGAAGCGATAGCTTGGAGATACTGAGAAAGAGGCTTTGGTTTAAAATCACTTTCATTACTTACACAAGGCCTCTCAAAGTTTTGTTACAATTTAACAGTATTGCATAATTCAGAAACAAAATATGTTTTCATTTAAGTTTCAAAAGGAGTTACAAATTCTGTTTTTACTCCAAGTTATAAAAAAAAAAAAAAAAACAAGTTCATAAACCATTAGACTTTCCAGACAAGAAAGAATAAGATTATAATTTTAGGCTAGTGTGGTATTTTTCCATTCTTTCTTTCTTTTCCCCTCCCACTTCCTTTGAAGACTATTAATCAAGAGGGCTGTAAAGAATTCCCCTAAAAATACTGCTCTCCCCACCCCCATTTCTGCTTTACACATTTAAGTGACAAATTCAAAAGTGCATTTACTTATTTGGAAGGCTCATTCATCACAGAAAGAACCACAGGCAAAAAGCCAAGCACATACCTACTCACACAGCTGTACTGACATGGTCAGCTGTGCCTCAGGAACAATCCAGAGGAGAGGCAGAGTCTGCCAGGTAATGAAACCTTGGATTTTTATTAACCAACCAAAAAGATGGCAATTACCCCCAGTGCATGGCAGGCCTGGGACACCCACATCTGCCCAGCAAAAAATGGGCCCATGATACCCAGGTCGTGTAAGGTCAGTGCTTTACAAAGTATCATTCCTTGACAATGAGGAGTTTTCCAACACCTCTCACATTGCTGAGCTGGCTGGGGGTTCAGCAAACACCCAGCACAAGGGAGAGGAGGAAAAGGAGAGAGGAGGATGGAGGAATGACAGCATCCTGAGTCATCCCAACTGTACACCCATCACATAGCTCTGAAATTGGGTTTGCACTTGACACAAGAGGTTAAACTCTCAGATGGATGCTCCATGGAATAAAACCTCATTACTGCACAAACCTCACAAGACATAAAACCAAATTGCTGCACAACAGATGTAAAATACCAGAGACTTTGTGGGGCTTCAGAGAAACAGGAGCCAAGAAAGGAGACTGCAGTGACTGGGAACAAGGTATTTGAGGAGTTCCACAACAGCAAATGAAGCTTTAGTGCTAAAGAATTCAGAGTATCACAACTTCTACAATGGGACAACAGAAAAGGAAACAACAGAACAATCTGAAAAGGTGGGAATGATTGACTCCAGAAATACTCCTAGCCTGGCAGATTCTTCATCTGGCCACTTGCCCTACTTCTGAGACAAAGAGAGGATTTCTCTGTTCCACAGATACACAGCTGTACTTAAAGCTGCACTGTGCCCCAGTTCAGATCAACCAATGCTTAACTAGGCCATGAGCATCCCTTTGCCACTCTGCCTGATCTCCAACTGGAAATAAGGTGTAAGTAAAAAAGGACATTTTTATTTTTAAGTCATGTAGCCCACAGAAATCCACCAGCTGATACTGCAATTAACCAGGCTAGGATAACAAATTGCAACAAAGCAAACCCCTATTAAGCAACTTTTTGAAAGAGTTTAAAGCACTCATAACCCTGAATTACCCTGTGAGTACACATGTGCATGTCCTGTGTTGAATAATGCTGCCACCAGTCCTCAGCAACCATAAAATAGATTGGTCAGCATTGGCATCACCTCAGATCTGCCAACATTGCCTTAGCACCAGGCACTATTTGTAGTGTCCATTTCCCTTCTCTCTGCCTTTGTGCTGAAAGCCTTTACAAAAGGGCAAAAAAGCACCAGCTCCACCTGTGCAGCCAGGTGAGGCCCTGTGCAGCCAGGTGAGGCCCTGTGCAGCCAGGTGAGGCCCTGGTGCCAGGTGCACTGCAGTGCCTCAGCTGCTCACACACCACAGCAGCAGAAAGCAAGCAGTGATTCAGCCAGGAAACCCTGGCAGGAGGCAGTACCAAAGGGCAGGTATGAACTCCTGCTCCATTAATGGCTTAATAAGGGCAAATGAAGCTTAATTGGACAGACTGTGTAGGTATGACTGCTCACTGTATGAACAGCCAGGCTTAGGAATGCCCAGATCTGAAGGTTGTTGATTTCTCCTAAAATACCTGGTGTTCTTTCCTCCCCTACCACTCTTCAGAGAAACTGACACCACACCTGTCCTGTTAGATCTGAACTCAAACACAGTGACTCTGTCAAACCCACGTGCATGTCCACTGTTATTTCCATTTTCCACCTTCAAGCCAGCACGACAGCTTGGGAAGAAGTGGCTGCCACTCCAAAATGGTTACTCAAGATTCCAACTTAAAGCACAAAACCAAGCACACATATTTGGGTTGCAGTTTTTTAATGCAGAAATTGATCACTTACTTTTTGCTTGCTTCGTAAACGTCGTTGATGTTGGAGAAAAGGTGGTGGCTCTCTGTTTTGGTCATGGTGAGGCTCAGCTCCCTGGAATTCTTAAACATCCGGATCAGAATCTCCAAGCTCAGCAAATAAGAATGCTCAGAAGATATCACTTCAAATATTGCCTGGAGGGGAAAAAAAAAGACTTACTATTGACTGGGCTTGGTGATTGGTTGCTTGGGTCTGGGTTTTTTAAAAAAGGAGAATGTGGAGGAAGGGTTCAAAGAAAAGTTACTGGATGTAAACTAAATACTATAAATAATAATTTTCATTCCATAATTTACTTAGAAATAAGTTATTTAATACTATTAAAAATAAATCTTTTTAAAAATACTATATTCAGACTTTCCAGTGTAACTGCAGACAGCTTGAAGACAAAACCTGTACATCAACTGTGATCACTCCCCAGTCATAATCCTGAGAGGTGGATTTGTTTGGTTTTTAATTAAAAAACACCATGTCTGCTTCTATGCTCCAGCTGCAATCTTCATATCAGTCCTGCTGCTGTTGAGCAGTCAGCATTTGATTTCATGTTGATGCTTTTTTTTAAACAGAAGCTGCTAAGTTATTTGAAGTGCTATTGAGTAAGAGAGCTCTGCTTACCCAAGCAGCTGCAGAAAAGCAAAACCCTTTGAAAAATGCAGGTTTTGGTCCCATCTCAGCAGTGGTACCTTGGTAACTCTAAAACTCCAAGTTAGGAGCAGGCCCGGGAGGAGCAGGGAGAGAAGCTTGGAGGCAGAGCAGACAGAGGGGGTGGCAGCCACTGTCCCTGTAGTGATTAGTGAGCAGACAGCAGACAGCCAGATCTCAGTACATTCCCTCCCCTCCCACAGACAACTTCTCTGTTTTATCACCCCTGCACTTAAGGAGTAGCCACTGTAACTTCCACCAGCTGGCTGACACACAAAGCAAACTTTCAATGGTCTCTTGGGACTTGGAAATCCAAATATTTGTTCCACTGGAAATTTTCATCCCCGATGTAGAAACCTATTCTAGATTTGAAGATGACTGTAAGATTTTAACAATGAAATAACAACCTTGGGGGTTTTTTTAGAACAAAACACAACAAATATTTATCACCTCCACAGAAAACCTACAGAGCCCTGAAGGAAACCTAATGTACCTGTCAGTAGTCTCTGCCTTATTACCTACCTAAAAAGCTGAAGGGATGTGTTGAGAAAGAGAGCAGCAGCCAGGTAACAGCTACAAAATCCTGTAGCTCATTCTCAAGAGCAAATGCTGCTGTGCATGAAGATGTGCAAAGGTGATGCTTAAAATAATGTTCAGGTGCCTGCCTGCCAGCTCTGCCAGCCTGAGGAATCCAAGGAACACACACATACACCAAAGTGGTGACAAAGCTGCTTACTGCCTGGCTAACGAGGCACAGAAAGCTCCTCAGGAGGACATTCTGGCCTTAGCCCAGCAGTTATGTTTCAGTCTTCAGTCTCAGAGCACTGCTCCCAGCTGTGCTCACAAAAGAAGGATTTACCTGTAGAGCTCCATGGCTAATTGGTCAGATGTTTTTCACCACAGAGAAGTGTACAAGCTCTCTTATCATTAATGTTTTTGGTTATGGTTTTACTGAGGGCCCTCGTGCACTTCTTTCAGTTTGGTTACAGGAAGATATCAGCACAGTCAAAAATAAAGGAGACAAAGAAAGATGCTTTGCTTCTGATGTGTTGGGAAGGGAGTGAGTACCATGACCCAACCACATTCTGGAGAACGAAAAATTAAAAATTATTACAAAAAAAAAAACCCTGACTGGCACAGAGGAGGCACAGCCCATTGAGAGGCAGTGGTGGCAATCACCAGGCTGACACTGCCCCTGAACAACCTCTGAACCCACACTGTGGCTCATTCACCTGCCAGGGAGGTAAAGGAGGTGTCTGAACCCTGAGGGACAGTAAACACTCTGAAGAGAGCAGATGCATAAAGCACTTTGCACACACAGACACAGTCACAGCTCCCAGCTTGGAAGAACAGAAGATCTATCAGAAATTATTTTTGTTCTAAGCTGTCCGTGTGGCACATTTTCTTTAGACAAAAGATGCAGAGATCCATCTCACTCTGGTGTTCTGAACAATGGGATGTGTATGAGTGTGTGACACTGACATTTAATCAAGGTATAAAGCAAATACATATTCTTCTGTGGTGAGAATAAATCATGGTGGCAAAAATAATCTACGAGAATCTAAAAAGCAATTTAAAGACAAGATAAAGAATAACTTATAAAGGCAATTTACAAGAAATACAGCAAAAGCATGTCTCAGTAGTACAACTAAATCTTAAAAATATTTACTTAGGCTCCCCCTGAGAGAATGAGCCTTTAATATTCAAACAAAAAACCCCTCGGGTTCAAAAGCATATTTTGTAACACTGAAGACTTTACATTTAAAACACATCTGAAAAACTTGTTCTCTTTGAAGGGATGTAAATATGACTCCAGGAAACATAGACTAAAGGCTCCTAAAGCATAGGACTGAAATAAATGCCTTGTCTTAAAGCTTGCAGGCAGGAGGAGAAAGAAAAGCAGAACATGTGGGCCTGAACTGCTGCACAACCTCTTCAAAAACCAAAAAAAAGATAGCCAAAGAAATGTAGCATTATTTAAAAAAAAAATTATCTAAGAAGCTGTTATCTGAATCTCCTGTACACAATAAAAGATGTTTCTGTACTTCATGTATGAACACAGTGCAGGTCATGCAGCCAAACTGATATTTGAGGCTTGCTACACACATGTGTGAACTTAAGAGAAAAGCCCAGTCAGGTCTCACTCAGCTACAATCACTGAGGTATGTCCTGAAGCAAAGTAAAGCTACTGGAACAAGGTTCCATGGCTACAGGGTTTCTACTCAAAACCTTGTTCTGTTCCCTCCTGAAGGACATACCTCAAGCACTGCAGGTATACAGCTTCCTTTCAACACCTCTCATTCATTTGATACACCCCTGCAAGTAAGGAAGGAGGGGAAAGCAGATAAAGCAGACAAAAGGAGCAAAGAGGAAAGTGGGTAAAGAACACAAAAAGAGCAAAGGGTAAAAAGACACAGAGAGAAAAGATAAGGACATCAGTAATTGCTGCTGCTGCCTGCCCTGCTGCCAGCATGGATGCACCTCCTCCAGTCAGCTCCTGACCCCAGCCACACGGTGCTCACACCTCCACCATTGTTCCCAGCACCAGTCACACTCAGGGGCACTATAAAAACCTGCTCTTTGTGCCTGCACAACTGCACTGCCTCCCACCCTCACTGAGGGGCAGGTGAATTTCACACCTCCCCAGCACAGCAGTGCCCACCCAGCCACATCTCTGCACCCCACTGCAGGGAGCTCACCCAGGAACCACTCCTGCAGCCAGCCCTGCCAGGGCCCTCTGCACATCAGCAACAGGCAGGGTTTGTTTATTTATTCTCCTGGGGAGAGATGGCACTTCACTGGGGGACAGGAAGCAGTGGGATGAACCTGTCTCCTTATCAACAGAGTATTAAATCAGGCATGTGATGCATCCCTAAACTATCAACAAAAAAGAATGTGTTACTTCAAAGAGTACCTCCTGTCTTTTCCTTTCTTCCTGGCTGACTGCTTCTGACAATCCATTCTTCTTCACCTAGGGAAAAAAAAAAACAAATTTTTAAACATGTTTTGTAGAAAAATGCAACAGAAAAAAAAACCCAAGCAAAACACAATTATCAAAACATTTTATACACAGAGAAGCAGGAAAATCATCTGCTCCTTTCAAATCAGATTTCTTGACTGACACACATATCTCACAGAGTTTGCTTTCTGAGTTGGTCTTAGAAATCTTAAGTGACTTCATTTGTTAGAACACCTAAAAGTGTTTGGCTTTAATTGGCCAAAAATTTTATTCTAGAGGAAGTCCAGCTTTAGCCTAAACAGACCTGTCAAAGCCCTAAGTAAATACTCCTGTATTTCTGTGCCCTCTGATGTCCCTGCACCCCAGAGCCAAAGCAGCCAGGACAGCCCCAGTTCTCCAAACACAACTCCTGCAAAGTGGCCTCACACTTGTAATCAGCAGCAACACCTCCAACAGGGCCAAACATGGAGAATACTTCTGTCCTCCTCTGTGAAAGAAAATTCAATTCCTTTTTCTGAGGTGGCCACAATGAGCTGAAACAGCCCCAGAATCACATTTGTGACACTAAGCAAACAAGAAGTTAATGTAAGCTAAAAACATAACCAGACAGAATGGAAAAGGCTGCCTCATGTCACTCTGGGCTGCTGCTTTCCAGCAGCTCAGCTATAACTGTTCAGCCATGGAGAAGAGGAGGAGAGGATGAAAGAACAGCAGGTTACATGCAAGAACTTCAGCCAAAATAAGGAGCAGGGGGACTCATCAGAAATATTTGAGAAATACAGTAGGTGGCTACAACATAAACCAAACTGAGCACAAGGCTTTTGATCCCAGGAGAGAAATGAGAGGTGGTACAGAGATGAGTCCTGAAGGGCAGGGAAACCAGGTGGTTCTTGTTTGGGGCCACAGAGAGGAGGCAGCCATGGAAAGGTGGCAATGTGCTCAGTAAAGCAACCTGCAGCAGCAGTTCAGATGAGTGAGAAAAATCACAGCTGCACTTGTCTCAGACCAGAGAAAGAGATCACAGCAATGAAACACAAGCTGACCACAGCTTGGGAACAGTTTCAGCTTAGAGAAACCACAGCTGAAAGAACATGCAAAAAATCTTCCTGCAGAGCTGTGTAAATGCATGGAACCTGCTGGGCATGAACTGGAGGACTTGATGCTGAAACACCCAGTTAGTATTAAACATTTCAGTAATTATCAGCACTACCCATGCTACAGAACATCTGTTTCAAGTACTAGATCACAAGAACATTTACAAGCATCACAGACAGTAGCAATGACATCATATTTTCCAGGCTGGACAGTAAGGACCTGGAAAAACAGATATTTAAGTTCAAAGTCCACCAGTCAGATGCAGCAGTCAAACTCTGTAACAGGTTGCCCAGGGAGGTGGTGAGGTCTCCACCCATGGAGATACTAAAAGCCTGACTGGACACAGTCCTGGACAAGGTGCTCTGTTCCTGCTTGAGCAAGGGGGGTTGGACAAGGTGATTTCAAAAGAGCTTTCCCCACACAACCCATGCAGGGATTCTCTGCAGACACCATGAGCTGGTGGGAGGTGTCCCTGCCCATGGCAGGGGGATTGGCCCCATATGATCTTTAAGGTCCCTTCCAACCCTGACAATTCTATAGCTCTATGATAATAATATTCATTGTCAGGCATACCAACCCAGTGCTGCATTTGTAGGAATGTAAACACATTTAACAGCACACAAGTTGGTAGCAGTGACTTTGGTCCAACAGAAATTCTTTAAAAATACTCAAATATGGGATATGTTTTGAAGATACTGGTTATTCTCCCTGAATTAAACTTTTAAAGATGAAGGTTGGAAGGAACAGGAAGAGAAGGCAAGCCAGCTCCTTACCCACTCATCTGCTGCCCTGCTGCTAGCTGGGTCTGTAGCAGGGATCTACAGAGGAAGAGGGGTCAAGATGGAATTTGGAAGGAACCAGAGAGAAGTAGCACCCTATTGATGGCAGAGTCTTGAAATGTTCTCCAAAAAGCTCAAACACAGTTTCACCTGTGTGCCTACACTGCAGGAAGACAGAACCCCCTTTTAATTAGCATTTGAAGGTGTCCCTGCCCCTTTCACACACACAGCACTGCATCAGCTGTCAAAGGAACACCCTGCAGAAAGAGGGGATCCATTCTGCTCTCCCTCCCCTCCCTTTCCTGGCAGTCACAGCTAGCAAATACCAGCAATGTATTATTCTCCTTCTTCCCCAACATATGCTGAAACCAAATTCTTTGACATTTTCCAGCTGACTTCCTGGCACAATTCCACACTCATATTTTAATCCATATTGACAACATGTAATTTGGACAGAGTCATAAACACAGGCACTGCAGGAGTCAGATTCCCAGTTTGTTCCAGTGCTCTACCTCTTCCAACCTTATAAATCAAGTAAAGATTATTTCTAGCTCTACTGAGCTAGAATTGTAAAGAACAAGTTGGTTTATATAACTGTAAGCATGGCACAGGAATGAGCCTATCCAGAGATGATCTTGATACTATTTTGGTCTCAGGACAAATCAGTGTTTTGAAAATTATTATTACTGAGTAGCATTCCTTCCAAAATACCTCAGCTGTTGAGCATTTAACTGCTAAGTCTGCCTAGAAGGCAGAGAAAATACAAACAAAAGCCTTTAACTTCATCATAAGCAAACTTTTTTGCAACATTAAGCAAATTAACTACATTTCAAGTAATTGATTTGTTGAAAGCAAATTTAAATCAGATGTTCAAAACCATTGTCTTGCTTTCCTTATAAACATTGAATCAGAGATTCATATTTCAATACCTTAAGCTGCAAAAGGTCATGAAAGTAAGAGAGCTCTGCTGAGCAATCAGTAGCCTTAGAAGATCTTGCTGAGGCTGGATAATCAATTTATATGGGATACACACAGCCAATGGTCCAACTGTCTAATATTCTAGGTGATTATCTCATGTCATAATCCTCTCCTATGCCACAGACACAGGTCAGGTCCTACAACATTCTACAAGTTACATAGAGCAAAAACCCCTCAAACCCTTCATTTTAGGCATATCCCTCCAGGAGCCACAGAAATTATTGAATTTATAATTACCCACAGATACACAATATTTACAATGTCTTCAGTCTCAAAATGCATGCCAAGGAAGGCTGTAAAAATATCCACTAGCACCATAACTTTGCCAGCTCATTAGCAGGGATACCAGCTGATTACAACAGCTGATTTCTACTTTGTTTAATGATGCTACTCAAAAAGGCCACTTCACCTGACCCACAGGCTGTGCTAAGGACAGAACACCACCAGGTGAAAAGCTGCAGTTAAATACATGCACTTAAATCAACTCAGAGTAGGCTTGCAGCAACTTAAAACAATTCAGCAGAAACTTGTTTGTAACTAAGTGAATCTTTAGCAAAATTCACCCTTTTGGTGAACTCACAAATTTTTTTAAAGAATTGGTGAAGTTGTGTCTTTGCCAAATACAGAATCCTAAAATGCACTTTCTCAACTGCATTGCTGTATATGTAAAGCAAAGAGCAGTAACTGATCAGGACTTCCACGTTGTTCTTATGAAATGAAAACAAAGTTCAGAAAAAAAAAAAAAAAAAGAGAGAAAGAACAGGACTAAATTCTATTTAAGGCCCTGTGCACACCACTGCAGTTCACTGAAAGGAACTACAAAGCACATATTTCACTGAGTGTCCATGGATTAGGATTTAAACCTCTCTTTTCAGGCTGTCAGTACCTCAATTCAGAACAGCCAGGCACAGTCACAAGCATAAACCAGAACTTTTCCAAGGACCTGCACCAGCAGTACCCATCCACATCAGTAACATCTGAATAGTTGCAAACTTGTTGATAGGAAAAAAAATAGTAAGAGGCACCTTGTATTTTGAAAGGGGAAAAAAAAGATGACAAAAGAAAGCAGCAAGCAAGATTTGTTTCCCTGCATTCTGAGATGCTCACTGTCTGGGGGCAGGATGCCCAAATACTCACAACAGAGAGCTGACTCCACGTGGATCTCAGGGGCTTATAGTGAAAAACCACCTTTTCATCCAGCTTCTGCTCCTGGGGCTCACACTCTTCATCAGAATCAATGTCCAGAGCTTTTTCTTTATAGTTCTGATACAGTACAGCATTTTCTGTAAAACAACAACACTTGCTAGAAAGTTTGCTCAGCTGCTTTCACAAAAACTGTAAGTAAGAGTTAACCAATGTAAGAAACCCAAATGTCAATGTGCTATTGGCAAACTCCAGGAGACAAAGATTGTATCTGACTGAGGATGGACAATGGGGCAGTACAGTAACAATGGATCACTGTACCACCACCAAGAAGATCCACACTGACTGAATTAAAGAACAGATGTGTCCTTTGTCAAGAAAAAACAGAAAACAATTTTTATTCCTTGTTCCTGCTGAACAATGTCTCCTAATTAGCCAGCAATTTTAGAAGGGAACAAGCATGGCAGGAGAGCAGAGTCACTGGTCTGAAGGTCTGGCTATTTTAATCTAAGGGACCATTATAAACCCATTATTTTGTCAGCTGTAAATACGATCTTCACACTTCACTAAGAGAATGAAAAGATCCAAATTTCAGAAATTTGATGTCAGAACTATTCCAAATAGGAACTTCAAAGCTTGTCTGAATAAGCACAAGACCTGTGAGCTGTAGGACAAAATACACTTCATGCCCATTTCAGTGCTGCCAGTGCCAGCTCAGTCACGTGGATGGCAAAGGGAGCAGGTGTGGAGCACACACTTTCCATTTCCCAACCTCCTGGACCACACACCCTTTTCAGAAGCAGACAGAAAAGGATAGAAAAATCCAAGACCACAATAACCCACAGACAGACAAAGCTGTTAAGAAAGCAAAGTACTTTAGAGATGGGCCAGGCTTTGAGCAATAACAGTTTTTATCCTACAAGTGAGAGGAGAAGAGAGCAGAAGGTCTGGTTGTAACTCTGGGTGGAACTGCTCCACCTGCTCAGACCCCACAGCCCTGGCTGAGTGCTGCACAGGGTCTGCCCTTCTCTGGTTGTTCTCTGGAAGCTGTCTGTAGAGTTCATACACTTTTAAGGCAGGAAATTGTGTACAGTAACTGAATGATGAGTTGGGATCAGTCCCAGGATAGAAGGGAGCCACTGGAAGAGAACCTAGAAAACATCAGTAGGAGATTGGGTGAGGAAGGATGAAAGTAAGAGTCAGACAGATGCCAACAGAACAACATGGAAAGTTTTGAAAATAGAAACAAGAGGAAAAGAAAGGCAACACAGCAGCTGAGATGACCTTAAGGAGGCATTAACCAGGGAAAAGCCAAGAGAGTAGCAGTTATTATAATAGAACTTCCATGGACTAGCAGCCAGGAAAGTATTTTTTTCTTGTTGAAATACTGGGAAAAGCAGAAAACTTGGCCAAGCCCAGAATTAATGAGTAGCATAAAAGAGGAGATACATGGACAGTGTTCCTCTGACACTTAAACTTGAAGCCCAGGTAGAAATAAAAGCAAAGCATTACCAAGTCAGGGAATTCAGCCCAGCTGCATGAACCATAAACTCAGAGAAGAAAAATCCAGGTGTCTGCAGCAAGTGATGATCACAAACCCATAAACTAATCAAAGGCTACGACTTTCACCTGGGAGAAATCACAGGGAACAGCCAGAAGAGCTCTGCCAGCTGGAGGCACAAACTCATCTGTGCAGTTCCACAGCACTGTTACAGCTGAGACAGACAGCAATCAGTTAATCTTTGAGGAGGGACAGGAGCTGAAGCTGAAAAGAAGCTCTTCAAACAAATACCCATTTTCAGCCTGCCACTCCACACTTTAAAACTAGAACCACAATTATGGCTCCATATTTTAGTCAGTTCACTAAAAAATAAGATCTCTAGTCTATGACTGCATACAAAAGAACTGTGCCAAATGATCCTACAGCTCATTTCTCTTGTGACTGAGCATACCACCAGCTCTGGACAGAAAAGGGCTTACCTTCCCCATCAAAGGTCCCTGGTCCTTTCAGCATTTTCTTCTGGAAATTGCAGCAGGAAAGAGATACACACACATTAAAACCAGAATGCAAAATAACCAATGGTAACAAGAACTGTATTATTTGTTACTCAGGCACTAATTAACAGGCCCCAATCTATAAACTTCAGATGTTAGACAACTATTCACGAAAAAAATTCTGTCATGGCAGCAAATGACAAGCTCCAAAAAGTTTTCCTTCTCTCATACACTGGTTATAGGTATTTTTCTCAAATGCTTGATGTCCTGTCTTTCACCAGCTTCAGGAGAGAGGAGAGGTCTGTAACTCATCCCACTGTCACTGGCTCCTCTGTGAGGATGGAAGGTCCAGGACTGAGGGGCTGGCCCTTTCCACACACTCCCAAAGGAACAACCACATTAAGTATTTTGTAAACTAACGTTTTTGAGACCAAAACAAACCTTTGAAATAAAACAGCTGTTTCGGTGCAACGAGTTGTATGGTCTAAGAAGTCTGTTTAAAAAGCTACCAGCAAAAAACAGTTTTGTGGGTAAAGACAGGAAAATGTCATGTCCTATTTTAAACATAACTTGCTGGTAAAGTCTACTGCCGGGACACAAACAAAACAAGCCCCCTACTTATTCAGCAGATCACTATTTGATCGATTATTATTCCACCACTTAGAGCATTTCTGTAATTTTTAAATTGCTGAAAATTGTCATGAATAAATAAATTATAGCAACAGCATTAGCTCTTAGCCTGCAGTACTTTATCACACAATTCCAAACACTGCAGAAATCCACCAATATAGGTTTTGAAAAGTAACAAGTTATATTTTAAAATAAACACAAGAAAAAAATGTTATGTTCGAGTAAAATATTTTCAGTCAGTTCTAACTCAACTTTTAATATGCTAACTTTCAGTATAAATCTAATACTCCTAATGGATTACAATCAAGAATTAAAAGCAGGCATTCAAATTAAGCCACAAAATGATACTTGAAGTGGCATCTATCAGTAAAAAAAAAAAAAAATAAAAAAAATCACACCTTTTAAAAAATGCTTTAAAAGTCTTGTCTCAGAGGAGTAAGGGAAGTTTATTTTTCTGTCAGTTTACTCTAGCAGGCAGCCTTTCTTAAGTCAATGTCTCTTATTTCCTTGTTTACCCCTTTCTTGGAAACAGGCTTCAAAACATCAGTTTGATTGTGAAAGAAAACCCCGTCGTGCTGGGGAATCCAGCAGGAAAAGCAAGCACAAGGCTGCTGCCATCGACCAAACATTTTCCATCTGCCCAGATTCCAACAGAATCGCATCCCTGAAGCCTCCACCACTTCACTTTGAAAAGAGCACTTGTAAAGTGATGCGTGGGGCTCATCGATAATCAGGAAAAGGTTTCTGATAGCAAACAGAAACACAAACAAAGAAACCAGTTTATGAAAAACACGGATTGCAAAACACTGTCCCGTGTAGCCTACACCATTCAAACGAAGGCGCCAGCGATCAGCACAACTTACCTTGATCCTCCCCAGACTCGAAAACTTCTCTTTATCTTCAACAACCGCTTTAAGTACGGGCTGGGACATTCTGTTTTTTTTCTTGAAGTTTGAAGAGCTGTCGAAGTCCACGCCGCTCACCACAGCCCTGCGGTACGATGTCGACCTCAGGCCCCTCCTCAGGGTCCCCGGGCTCTCAAGGTCGCCCTCGGCCTCCTCCTCAGCATCGGCGACCAAGGGCACGCTGAGGCTCTCCACCATGCTGCGGACCTTCAGCACCCGTTTGCTCGTCTCCGCGCTCTGGCCGGTGCCTTTGCTCGTCACCTTGATTTCGGAAGCCAAACTCTTGGGGATGATCTGCTGGGTGCCCACCTTGAGGGCGGCGGGGCTGTGGGTGCTGAGGACCACGGGCTGGCCCTGAGGGGAGGGGGGCGGCGGGGGAGCCAGGCCCTGCTCTGGGGACACGGCCTGGGAAACCGCGGCGGGTCCCAGCGGAACTTTTTCTGCTGATTTGGAAACCCGGCTGCGGGGTGAGGGCAGCGCTGCCGCGGTGCTGTTGCGGGGGGGAGGGGGGTTCTGAGGGCTGGAGGTGACAGCAGCCTGTCCGTGCTGCGGTGCCAGTGCGGACGGACTGGAACCCCTCAGGGGGTGGCCCTGCTGGCTTCCCGGTGAGGTAGCGGTGCCGTTGGCAATAAAACCCACAGAACTGTTCGAAACCAGAGCCAGCACCTCGGAGGACCGCTCAGGAGAGCCCGCTGTGCAGGCTGGAGGCCGCACCTTCCCGTTGGACACCGATCCCATGCTGGAGCTGAAACACGCGGGGTCCCTCCGGGGCGCCCCGCTGCCCGGGCAGGTGCCGGCGGTGCCGGCCGGCTGGGTGAGGGTGAAGGTGCACCTGTCCTCCACGGGAAAGTCGGTGTAAAGCACCCCGTTAGGGCTCTGGTACGACTGCGGCCGGGGTTTGCTCCAGGCGGGGGGCCGCGGCCGGGGGGTCGATCTCCTCTTCCACTGCGGCACCGCCTGGTCCTGGGAGAGATCCGCCTGGTCCCGGGAGAGATCCGCCTGGTCCGCTCCATCCATCGCCCGCTCCTCGAGGCCGCGGTGACCTCAGGGCGGTGGCAGCACCTCCTGCCCGCCGCCGCTGCCCGCCGCCGCCCGCTCCCTGCAGAGCGGCAAAGGGGAAGAAACCCGCACCGCCGGTCAGGCCGCGGCAGCCCCACCGAGGGGAGGGAGCTGCAGAACCCTCCGGGCCGGCACCCACCCTCGGCCCGCGCTCCCACCTGCGAGGAGCCCACGCTGGGCCGCCCGGCCCCGGCGGCGGGGAGGGGAGTGCCGGTTCCTGCTGCCGATCCGCTCGCCCGCCGCCCCGGTCCCACCCTCAGCGCCCGGGGCCTCACCTCATCGCAGCGCCCTCCGCGGGCCGGGGCGAAGGCCGCCTCCCCGCCCCACCTGCGGCTCGGCTGAGGCAGAGAGGGCGGTTCGGAGCCTCCCCAGGGCCCTCCGCCGGCCGCGGCCCCTCCGGAGCTGTGCCGGGCTGCCCTGACGGATCGGCCCCGCCGCCGGGCCCCTCCCCTGCCCTCCCCGCCCCTTCCCCCGCCCGCGGAGCGCGGCCCGGCGCCGGGCGCGCAGGTAGCAGGGGGCGGAGGGACGGGCAGGGGCGGCCTCGGTGAGGCGGAACCCGGGCAAAGCGCCTCGGGCGCCGTGCAGCGCGGGCTTGGAGGTGCCCGGGACTCGACGGGAGTAAGCGGAGACACAACGCGGCAGAAAACCGGTTAATTTACCTCAGTGTTCCCGTGAACTCGTGTGGCGTGGGCTCTGCCTTGGGCATCTGACCGCCTGTGTGGAGGGAGAAGCGGAGCAACCTCCGGGCACTCGGGGCCTCTTCCCCACCTGTGCAGTTCCAGGGGTTCAGGTGCTGTAGGAATGCACTAGTACCCTCCCCACGCCGGGAAAACGTTTGTTTTTATACTTGATAGGAGGCCCTGGAAGGATGGGTGTGAGTGGCACTGCCAGCCCCGTGTGCCGCCTCAGCCCGGCCTGAGGACAGCAGGGAAAAAACAGGGAAAATGAGCAGCTTTTTGGTAAAAAACCAGGACATTACCAGTGAATCTACCGGGAATGCTGACAAATGACATCATCCTGAAAAACCTGTGTCTGTAAAAATGTTGAAACTTAAAAAAAGTTGAAACTTAACTTGTGGCATCATATAACTTAAATAAAAGGAGAAAAGTGGAACACTGTGCTTCTCCGTGCTTCTGTCTATGGGAAGAACCTAATGTTCCATGTATTCTAGAAGCCACCTTGTCACAGTATGTGAGGCATTTAGCACGAGTCACTATTTGTCTCCACTACCATATGTCTCAATGGATGGAAGTGTAAATATAATTTAGAATGCACTGAATCCCCAGACTGAATTATCTGCCTGGCTTCCCCTCGAGTGCATGAAAGCTCAAATCCCGCTGTGATTTCTGCTCCCACGTCACACATCAGGTGCAGACTGGCAGGACAGAAATACCTCGAATACTTGAAGATGTTGTAGTGCAGGCCTTGCACACTTCAGATAGAAAGCAAGGTGCCAGAGCAGTGCACCATACCTGTTCTTGTCCTCTTGGGCTCACTCAGGTTTCCTGCCAGCCGTGCAGATCAGGCACATGTCAGTGAGGCTCAGGAAATGGCTCTGGAGAGCTGAACACCCAGCTCAGAGGACACTTGGCCTTCATTGCCTGCAAGGGGCCAACTGATGCTCCACAGATGTTATCTGAAAGAGAGTAATGCAGAAAGCTTTGATGTTGAGGCTGGGGCTGGAGGGGAGAGTTTTGGGGGTGTGGAGCTGTCTAACCAGTCCTCCCCTACAGAATCAGAGGAGAAAGGGCCAGGGTAGCCTCCCACAGGCTGTAATTCACCCTGTGCACTGGCACCTTCCTGACTGGGGGAGCCCAAATCAACACCAACTCAAGTTCATTCCAATACCTGTTCACTCCAAGATGGGTACCTGCTTAGGCTCCAGGACAAACCTGAAGGGAGAAGGGTCAGGAAAAAAATTGTTACAATTTTCGATTGCCCTTGCCAGACCTGCAAGAGTTCATATGTCACCGAATCAGAAAAAAAATACAGTAGATTAGCTTTTTAAAGACAACAAAGTATTATTTATACTAAGCCTGTTTACTAGGTAGTAAACAGTTAGAAAAACTACAGAAAGAAAAATCAGCAGAACAAAGAGCCGGGCAGATGAACACATGCATGTACTTCAGCTGCATTAATAATGCTGCCAGAAGATTCCAGGAAAATGAAAAATATGACTAAGAATAAAATTAGGCAAAGCACAATGAAATTAAAACTGACAAATTTGTATGTCCCAAAAACTAGACAAAACTCCAATTTGCCACACCAAAAGCCAAAGCACACAAGGAAAAGCCACAGGCAGAACTGAGAATGTTGGTTGAGTCGTCACTTAGGATTTCACAGCCTTATGCATTCATTATACAGAAAATTCACAGAGAGGATTATTTCTAAAATTATCTCTCAACTTTCTACATTAAATTGCCAAGGAATTGGATCTAGCTGCACCATATTATTTAACTCATAAATCCTAATTATTAATAACTGAGGTAATCAGCTTTTACAAGATTATTCTCTTACACATCCCTGTTAACTACGATGCAATTACAAGAATAATTTTTGTTTCTGAACAGCCACATCAGTGTTCGATTTCATACACAGTAAAAGAGAAATAAAACCCTTACAATAAAACTGGCATGGTAAGAAAAGGAAGATCAGCTATATAATTAGGAGAGGAAATTTAAGCATAGCAGTTAACACCTCATACAAAGCAAGGTCTCAGAGTGAATTCATGGAGCTGCTTTTCTGGAAGTGAAAACTCCTGAAATGAATCTCCTGGTGTAACCCTGGGATGCCAGGGAAGCTTTCAGCCCTGTCTTCACAGCAACCCCCTTCAGCCACCCAATGACCTTCAACATGCATTGGGAAATTTTAAAGTCATTCCACAGAAGTACAGAAGCCTTAGAATCCAGGGCTATGGATTTGAATCAAACCAGAGAGCTTTCTGTAGCTGCTTGGCACTGAGCACACCTTGAAACCCAGGAGCCTCTGTTCCTCAGGACCAGCAGGAGACAAGAGACTGGAAGACAGGCACAGATATTTCAGTGCTGAATGGAGACTCAGGCTGTATTTGTGAATTAAATGCCTGTGTTTTGCACTCCCAAACACAGTGCTCATTGTAGGTATCTTGTAGGGTGATTTGTCATACGTGGCAGTGTAATCAATATCATACTCCACATATTTTAGGTATATTAAATACACCATTTTCTTCTCTCCAATTCAGCAGAGCAAAATTATACCTTGTCACTTAGACACAAGTGAGAGATTATCTCAAGATAAAAAGCCAACAAGTAACAGGTTAAACATAGCTTTGGAAACATTACAGGTTCTAATAGGTACCTTTTTGTAAGATCTTAATGTAAAAATCAAATTTAAATGTTCATGCAGTAACTTGCAGGACATGTGTAAAACTTACGAGTTAGGACTGTGCTTTCTGGCAAACAACAGAAAAGGAAGAAAAATACTTGGACACTTTGTATGTTCCATTTCAAAAGCATTTAAAATCTATCAACAAGCTCAGGGTTAGATCCCAGGGGTGTGCTGGGAGCACAAGCTCTTCAACCTTGCAAAATCTAGGGATGTTCAGGAAATACCTGTAATTCAGTGGTTTTACATAAACTGACTCTAGCAGTGCTTCTTGCTCCATGGTTTTATCATTGCCCTCCATCTCCCAGTCAGCTCTAGGGTGCTAGGAGAAGCAAGGAGAAGCAAGGAGAAGCAAGGAGAAGCAAGGAGAAGCAAGGAGAAGCAAGAACCTGTGCCAGTGGAAGCTGGAAATGATTCCTGGGCATGTGCTGTGATTTGGAGACTGCCCTTTCCCAAACCCAGGACCCAACCTACTTATGCCCCTAAAACTTCAGGACTGTGCAGATGAGCTTTGGTGCTGTGTGGGCTTCAGCATTCCCTGCAGCTGGCATTTCCAGCAACATCTGTCCCTCCTGTGCCTGCCAGCAGAGGTGAGGGCCATGGAGTGGCTCCAAGGGAGGTGCCCAGCTGCTCCTGAACTGAAATCAGCTCCGTGTGCCACCTCTATCAGCTGGCAGCTCTGAAATAGTGATATAAGTAAGATTCTTTTCAAAGTTGTCTCCTGTCATGACTTGGGGCAGCCTGTTTACAGTCAGCTGAAAGAGAGCCAGCTGTTCTCAGAAGATTAGTGCAAGCCTCATAATTAGCATGCATGGAGGAATAAGACTCTTACTGTCTCACAAAACCCTAGCACAACAACAGGAGTGACAGAGGTCACCACAAACTGGAGACAAGACTAGACTGAAGTGTGATGGAGCCAGGCCACTGGTGAAATACTTCTCTCACTGTGTTCTCCACTCTGGCAGGGATGTGAAGTGCAAGGCAGTGGAGCTTCTTGCCAGGGAGAGTAGAATTTCCCTGGAGAGTTTGTTACCAGGGCACCTGGAGCCAAGCCACACAGAAAGGGTAAAGCCCTCCTAGCTTCCCCTCTCCTCTTTATCTTCTGTACAACTGCAGACTGTGAGACTTTGGTCTGAATAATGCTCAGCTGAATTTTAACCATAAAGCCATCAAAGACAGCAGAGGATAAGTTCTTTAATTATTTCTAGTTTCCTCTTGGTTTTGCTATTGTTAAAATAATCAGCAATGGTAGAAAGTTTTGCAGCACTAAAAGCTTTTTTAAAAGCTTTTAAACAAACCATATCATACTGCAGTAATAAAAAACCATGGAGTATCAAGCTGACAAGATGCTATCTTTACTGTTAAACTGGGATTTAGCTTGGAACAGAACCATAGAAAAACTGTAGGAAAGAATGAGTACCCTGAGAAACGTGACTGATGACTGGGGTACTGCCACCCTTGGATTCCTGTCATGGAAGTTAGGAATTTCTTGTCTACACGATCATAAAAATACCCTGATGATTCCTAACCATGGAGCTGGTATTACTTGTTGCCCAGGTGCTTTAAAGGAATCTTTCCTGATAATGTCTTTAATTCCCTGCATCAGAAGAGGCTGCAGAATCCTCTCCTCCTGTGAGTACAGGAAGCTTCTGAAAGTGAATTTCATCTCAATAATTCTATGAACATCATTTCCATAGAAGGACAGTTATGAAAAAGTCTCTGAAAAATGTAGCTACACATTCTTTTAACTGATTACTATAGTTTATAAGATGTTGCTATTTAGGCAGCCTAGCAGGAAGATGAGGTACCTCAAGCATTTCCTAACAAAAGGAATGAAGCAGCACTTGCCATAGCTGAGGACGTTCTGTGGTTGCTGTTAGAAACTAAAGCAAGCTTGGGAGCCTGCACAAACACAGCTTTGCAGCTAAAGGATGCTATTTTCTGTGTCTGCTCTTTCTTTATTTTTTGTCTGCATGTTACACAGAAAATGCCTGAACAAATGACAGGAGGAAGAAAGAATCTTTACTGTGGGCATGTCTCCAAAGAGCTGCTTTTTACTCTTTTAAGTCTGGGGTTTTGGTTTTGTTTTGTTTTTTTTCTTTTAATTTTGTTTGTATGTTTGGTTTTTTGGATTTGTGGGGTTTTTTGTTTGTTTCTTCATTTTTTAGGAATGAACATTCTGCTCATATAGAATTTTTTTTTTTTAAATCTGGAGAACCATTATGTTTTTTATCTGCTTCCTAAATGATAATCACCTCTGGGGCTGCTTCACCACTATCAGTCTTTGCAGTCTGGGATGAGTCCCCTCCTGTGCATCCTGCTCTGTCCTCCTGGCCTTGGCCAGCCCACCCAGCACTTCCCAGTGGGACTTCCAGTGGGAACACTGACCCTACCTGCCAGGAAGCTCCAGGTGAGCCCTGACCTCAGTGCAACCCCCTCCCCAGATGGGGCAGCTGCTGTACCTGGAGGCTGGGCTTTGCAAACCTCATCTCTCAGGGTGGATACCTAAGCCCTGTTTAGTGCCTCACCCAAACTGGGATGATTTTCAGAAACTCTAAATTTGGTTTGGTTCCAAGCAACCGGACAACTGATTAACCCATAGCTGTGCACCAGATTCCCCCTCTGCTGCATTAAAGTGCTGGAATTTGATGAATGCCATGGCAACAGAATCAGAACGTGAGGAAATCTGGAGTGTGAGGCATGGAAGCTTGTATCTGTTTCTCTTTAAGAGCTGGTACTCTGAAGTGTGCCTTTCCTCCTTAAATCCAAGTTTCCCATTTGTACTCCCTGCATTCAGACTCCACACTCAGCTTCTTGGCTGCAGCTCCTGCAGTGGGAACTCTGCCTGGGGCAGGCAGGAGGCTGAGAGCCTGGCTCTGCACAGCCCTGGGGGACCTCACCCAGCCCAGGAGCTGGGCTGCAATGGGACTGACTGGACCTGAGTAATGGTCCCAATCTGCTTACTGAGAGCTCATTCTCACATCCACACAGGGCAGTCTGATGTGCACAATACATTGTCCAAAGAATCTCCAAGAAGTCTTTCTGTAATTATTTTTTTTTTTCAGTAGCAGTATCTGGAAGATTGCTCCTTTCCTAAACATTTTGAAAATTTGGCACTTCTTTTATTACCTTTCCTCTTCAAGCTATTTGAAGTCTTCCTGATTCTACTCTGAGGCCACTAATTAGCTCAGATACATTTTAATTCGTGGGATTTAGTCTGCTGATGTGTGTGCCAAAATTCAGCTGTATGGTTTCTCTAAGCTCATGTTTTCTAAAGTTGTCTCCTGTCCAGTCAGGTTCACATTCTTATTTTCTAACAGTCACCTAAGCATTTGGAAATACTTTCTATCATATTATCTGAGTCCTTTTTTCATCCAGACTCTGCCTTATTTCCTACCTACCATAGAGAACTTCAAAGTTCACTTATATTTCTGCTTCTCAAAAGATCCTTAAGGATGAAAAGCCTCATCCCAGACTGACCCTTCCATTGGCTTGTCCCCTACACCACCATTTTCTGAACTGATTTTCTTTCACCTTCAGACAAAAAGCCCTTCTGAAATGTTCATCACTCACTCTCTCAAATAACTTCATGTTAGTTAAGACAGGGGACTGTTAATAATGAACACAGCAGTGACCATGGCAGGTACAAAATGCACAAAAATCTGCATAGCTTTACCAAAATAACTGTATGGAAATTCTGTTTTCTCTGTATGTGTGTGTACACAAGTGCACAGGAGCCCAAGGCACATCTCAGCACTTCCATGTACTGAAAGCAGAAGCATTACCTAAGCAGCTCAGGCATCTCTCAGAAATGCATCTCTTAGTCCATGGTCACCTGGAGTGGTGTCACTGCCCCTTGCTGGCAGGACACTTCTCCCAGCTCCCTGTCAGGTCACAAGGACACAAAGGACATGCCCATGACCACAGAAATCTGTGGCCTGGTTTGTGAATGGCACCTCTGGCAACTGAGACTCTCGACTGGGTAGGTGCAGTCGTGAGGAAGAGGAAGAGGAGAGGGGTGTGTTAGACAGAATATTGCAGGGAAGAGCAGACAGACCTGCAGCTGAAGCAACAAGTTAGAAGAAGAGTGAGAAGCCTGAGAATTCATACAACACTTCTAACAGACTGAAAAGCTGGGGGTAGAGACACTTACTGAGCCAAGAACAGAACAGAATCCCAAAAGAGAACTCTGGATTCAAAAGAAAGAAAAGAAAAAAAAAAAAATCAGCGGATGGACAAAGTGGTGTTTTGCCAAAAGCCTCTGTCTGCAGGAGAACATCCAGTGCTCTCTGCCTGAGCAGTACGTTTGGCCAAGATTATTAATGTTATCTATGAAACAAGTCCCCTTAGACAAAACATTTTTATTCCTTTTCACTTGGTTTCAGAATTAGTCACAGACTAATTTTATCTTCCTTAAATCAAACTGAAGGTGACCAAGGCCTTGAAAAAGGCATTCTTCCAGAGAGGCAACAGAGGACCCAAAATAAGCAGAAATCTTGCTCAGTGGAGCTGCTGTGGAGAATAAGCTGGTTTATACATGTTAATAAAGAGTTGAAATCCTTTCCAAGTTACTCTGAAAAAAACTCAGCAGGGGGGTGCTGGTGACTTGCAGGTCAGCCTGCATCAGCACAGGCACAGCACAGAGCTCACCCAGCTCCAGCTCCACAGGTTTTACTGAGCTGGGAAGAGCTTTAGAGCAAGAGGCTTTCTGGAAGGATGGGGATTTGTCAGCTGAGTTCCAGTGACTTTGTGCAGGCCTTACAAGCACCTGAAGTGAACATGGGACTCCCTTGGAAACAAACCATGGGCTGCCCTGCCTGTGCTGGGACACCACACTGGATGTGTCTGTGCTCCCTGCAGCTCTTGGCAGTGCTGGGCTCGGGCAGCTGGAAGTCTCCCAGGGGCTTCCCAGCACAGGTGACAATGCTCTGTGGGCCTCTGAAGGGTGAGGAGCTCTGTGGTTCCTGTACAACACTGCTCATGTTTGTACCTGCTCTGACCTACTGTGCTCTGGGGGTTTGTTTTTACAGGCTGATACTGTGTATTTGGTGTGCAGGGGGTTTTTATGTTGAATTATGCTCAATTCTGTTGAATTATTCATTCTTATGAATTCTGGGGTATAGAATTAAGAAAAAGGTAAGAGTGGATTAAGGTGTATGTACATATATAGCAAGATAAGGGATAAGAGCCACAAGCTGGAGGGAATCTGAGAGCACCTTTTTTCTCTCTAAGACAAAAGAGGATAAGGTGCCAGTTTGCTTAGCTTGGTACCTACTTGCTCTCTATCATAAGCAATTCTTCAGGTAGCAAAATAACTCAAATAACTGATCTGAGTCATCTCACCCCGAGGTTCACTCTGAGCCTCTTTCATAAGAGCAATTATTTTTAAGACCTAGGTCATGGATGCTGAATATCAGACAGAAGAGGTGAACTCTCACAGGCTGGATGGGAAAGAATGTTCATTTTTTTAATCATGTTTTGCTGTCCAGATACTTCCTGTGGGTTTTACTCTACACCAGTTTTCCTGGGCCTTTCTGGACTCTTGTGACTTGGGAACAACCATGTAGTAAAGCTCAGAGGAAAGGAATTTGGACTTACATTACAGTCTGAGCCATGGCACAATCCACACCTCTCGAGTTGTGTAACTAATAATTCTTTCTGATCCATTCAGTTCAGCCTGTCCAAACTCCTCTGTAAATACTCCTCAATGAATTTACTGCTTTAGAATTCATTTTTAAGCTCAATTTATACATGCCAGGTTTAAACTGATTTAAGTGCATCCAGTGGGCATCCAATAATAATTCTTCTCACCAGGTGTATCTGGAATGTGAAGGAGGGTCCTGCAGGAGCTCTGACACTGAATTTTGGCCATCCAGAGAAAAAGCAAAGTGCCAATCAACTATCACCCACTAAAACAGCATGCCAGCTTTTTTTTCCTTTTTTTTTTTTCTTTTTTTTAAACTTCATTTATTTAGTGAGATAAATATACATAGCTTCTTAGAGGAATTAAAGATGTGAGCAACAAATTAAAACACTAAATAAGTATATAAACATTTTCTGCAGAGCATAAAGACATCCTTCTGCCTTGACAAACCAGACACATTTTCCTTCCTCTTGTACCCTGATCCTCTTCTCTTTGCTGCTGATGTTTAACTTTATTTCTGTGAATGAAAACATCACAGGGGTAACCAGAGCATGAGGAAAAGCAATTCCTGCCAGCAGTGAGCTGGGAGGATGCCTGAGCTGATGGCTGAGTGGGGACACCAGGAGCCCCTCTCCCAGTCTGGGGGGCTTTGCCATGTGTCAGTCAGAGCTCCAACTAATCAGTAATTTGAAGTTTAAAATGCCACCCCCAAGTCTGAGAATTCCCAGAGAAATATTTAAACCCAAAGTAAGAGACATTGAAAGGACAGCCAGCTGCAGATGTTCTTATCCTTGTGAGGGAAAACCTAGAAATACTTGAAATACTCCAGATAGTTATGAGTGGCCAGCCAACTCCACAGCAAATACATATCTCTGTTTTAAGTAAACCATTAACAGACCAGTCCAGTCACAATGATAAAAACCACATTAATATTCTTGGACTAAACTACTTGGCTGTGGCATCCAAAACTACAGCTCCAAAACCTGAGACACTTTCAAGAGGGGAAAAGCATCCCAGGAACAAGCTCCTTGGACACAACAGTTCTGGAAGCTGATTTTGAAGGACAGGACATGTGAGAGATGTTCACTGTAGTACAACAGAAGAGGTCTGCTCCCAAATTTAAGTCTAAAAATAGACTATCTCACAGTGTCCTACTTCTGAGTGAAATATTTATTTCAATTACAATGTCATCAGAAACCTTTCTTTGACCTTTGCACAGTCAGATTCTGATTCTTAACTCCTCAGCTGGTGCAATTCATGGTTATGGTTTCAGAAAGAGTATTTTAGCAACACTCCATGCCTGGTTTGATAAACTTCCTGCACTACTGTACCTGGAGGGATTCAAAGTACAAATACATCTGGCATTACTGCACTGATTGCATTTTGATCTGAAGAGTGTGTGGGGGGGGAAGTAAAAGTTTCTCAGTTCTCTACTGTATGTCACCAAATGCACAGTTCAAACACAGCAGGGAGATCAAATCTTGTGTTTAAAAATCTGCATTTCTTATGTGAAGTTCTATACAAATAGGAAATGAATATAGAAATGATGATAAGGAAGCTCTTTCTTTTTAGTTTCATGTAACTTAATCCTGCAAGACCTTGCTTTATAAACCCCAAACAAATAATATTTTCCACCATGATTCAGTTAATTACACAGTCTTCAAAAAATGAAAGCAACAGATTGCAGCTACTCTGCTGCTCACACCAGATGATGTCTGCTTAAGAACAGCCTGAACTGTCTCAAATCTTATCATTCACCTTTTTTCCAGAAAGCACAATTCTAGTTCTTTTTTTTTTTAGCTTGGAGGAAAGCACAATGAAAGTATGGCCTTAGCCATTAAAAGCATTCACTGGGATTTTTACATGGTGAGCTTTTGGCTCCATCCTTCTCCTGGGAATCTCTTTGCTGTGACCCCACCACCCTCAGCATCCTGGCTGGCAGCCCTGCCCAGCACCCTGCTGCACACCCATCCTGTCCCTGTGCCACCAGCCCTGTCCCTGTGCCACCAGCCCTGTCCCTGCTGCACACCCATCCTGTCCCTGTGCCACCAGCCCTGTCCCTGTGCCACCAGCCCTGTCCCTGTGCCTGCATCACAAAGAGGGAAGAAGGATGCCTTATTTTGGGGTGAAGGTTTAAACCCTGTGTTTATTCTACACGCTTCCATCAGTGGATTACTTGGGTGTTTCAGGCACACCACTAAATATCTCTGTATAAATGCAGCCTCTTTTTCCCAGCGTGCAGGAAGGGCTGGAGGCCCCTGTCACACGTTCCCTCTGGAATGACACAGCAGTCCACAGGGAAACACAGCAGGAAGGGGAGCTCTGGCTTTTTCCCATTCAGCTCCTGATTTCTGTACTCAGACTGTGAGGAGAGGTACAAACCAATGCCAGGTGTGTTGCTCAGTAAGTTAAAAGGAAAGCCAGTTAATTTCTTCTCTCACCAGGTTTATTTTCACTACCCTGGTGCCTGTATGTGTTCACACACTCACATCTACCTTTCCCAACCCCCCTTACCTCAGAAATGACTCCACACAGAGTCCAGCAGAGCCCTCCACATGCCTTGCATGCTTCCAGCCTGCCAGACAGAGCAGCTGGGGTTAGGGACACTCAGGACCAGCAGCACACATGTCCCGTGCATGTCTGTTTGGGGAGACACAAATACAGCTGACTTGTCCCTGTCAAAGAGGCTGAGGTCTCTTTATCAAGAAGGGCTCTGTTTGCCATTGTCTCTCTCTTCCCAACCATTTCCCTCAGTTATGCAAAAGGAGGACAGGGAAATAATGAATGCAAAAATGGGCTGCTCCTTCCAGGAACCAGAGGTGATGCCAGGATGGCAGGGCTGGCTATTCCTGAATCACAGAGCTTGTCCAGGCCTAAAGAACCAGATAGCAAAGGGAAGGCAGCCACTGGACACACATAAAGGCTCTTGTCAGGGCAAAAGAAAAGCTCAGCATGGTTTTGGGTCTGTATTTAAAAAATACAGTATGAAAAGCTCTTCACAAAGCTAGAGAGGCAGCTGAGCTAGCAGAACAGACATTAACAAGCAAGGAGGTAGGCAACTTCTCAATCTATTAAAGGAAAGATTTCAAGATTTTTTTTTTCTTTAAAAAAAAAGATCCACTTTCCCCACGGGGCTGACACCATCGTTTTACTTACACATTTCACATTTTGTCCAATCTTGTATTCTTTGGAGAAGGAGAAGTGACAAGACTGTTCTGACAAAGCAGATTGAACAAAGATTGATTTAAATGTGCAGTTGTGATAAACACTATTAAAGAGTGTTCACTTAATAAAGAGTTAAATCAGTAAAGGAGTCCTTTTAAAAAACTTACACCATGTACAGCAGGGATAGTTGCTATGGTTCTTAAAAAACTTAGGGATTATTCATACACTTCAAAACCTATTAAAGGTAAAGCAAAAAGCAGAAGCCTTCTGTCCTAGAGATTAATTTCTTTTACAAAGCTGCTGCTCAGCAGACTGTGTGTTCTTAGGGGGAGAGGGATGTAGATGGAACAAAACATCACCAGAGTGAGAATGTCCAAGACAAGGAAAAACAAGTGAAGAACAGACAGTTCCAAACTCCATATTCACGGGCCAAAACCCAGCCAGTGAAACTGAAAACATGACTTAATCATTTTCATAAATAAGGGCTCTGTTTGGATTTCCATGGATGGAGGCAAAGTTTCTGTCAGGCTTCTCCATCTGCCCTGTGCCATGCCCAGCTGCAGCTCTGCTGGCAGGACAGCAGCTCCAAGGAGCTCTGCTCCCTCACCCCCAGCACAGCTGCCAGGGGGCTCCTCTGCTGTGTGGAACCTGATGGTGGCCCCAGAGCCACCCACCGCTGTCCCCTGGCTACAGGAGGTGCTGCTCATGCATCAACTCCAAGTCATGGTCAGAGCAAGTCTTCTGAGCCCCATGAGCTCAGGACCTGAGCTGGAACACCTGACTTTTTTTCCCAGGAACCATGAAGACACGGGTGTCCTCCTCTCTGCTTTCTGGAGGATGGCACCCTATGAACAGCCCACGGGATGTTCCCTGGATCCCTGCAGGGAGCTGCTGTGTTCTGGAGACACAAGAGCTGAGCACGGGGTAATTAATGGGCCTGGTACCTCCTTCACCTGGTGGGGAAATCAGCGGGTGCAGAAAGGCTGTGGAACGACATCAGAAATCAGAAGGAGTAGATTCAGAGAATAGTTTCACTGTTGCCTGTTCCTTGCTGGAAAGGCAAAAGGGAAAAGGTTCTCTCCCTGCTCCAGAACACTCACCTGCCCTGTGCTCAGCCAGCAGCACCCATCCCTCAGCAGCACCCATCCCTCAGCAGCACCCATCCCTCAGCAGCACCCTCTCCTTAGTGCTTAACCATACCCAGCTCCAGTTTAGTTTTGTTCCCTGCCTGTCCCGGGACACCTCACCACCAGACAGGAGAGCAGCCCCAGGCCCACTGATGCTTCCTTGCTTCTGCATTCTGTACCTCCTGTCAGACACAGAGCTGCAGAAGTTCATGACTTACATTCCCAAGTTGGTCAGCCTGTTTCCAGCCAACCTTTTCATGCCTCCAGTTGAAAATGTAGCATGACTAAAACTTTGAAGCTGGAAAAAGTGTGAGTGACCTCAGCTCTTGCTTTACCTTGGAGCCACAGAAGAAGCAGATTCACCCTTTTTTCACCTCATTTTAGTCCAAAAAATGAGAGCCTATTAGCAGCTGAATTGTGAGAAGCAAGTGAAGAAGAAAAAAGGTGCATTTCCCTGTCCTTAAGGAGACAAAAATCAGCAAAAAAAGTTACCCTGGTTAAATTATTGCATTATAAATGGAGAAACTTTTCTCCCCAAGGTGAGATGTCAGGATAAGGTGTGTTCTACTGAGTGCAAAATGGCCTAAACAATTGCTTTTATGGAAGGAAAATAACTTTTATCCTTTTATATGACGCAAAATATGTGCTAGGTGCAGAACTTTCTAAAATTGTCATCAGCAGCCTAACCTTGTTCTCATGAGGCCAGTGGCAAGATTTGTATCCTTGCCTGAGAACTGAGCTAAGGCAGCAATCTGAGGTTTTGAGAAAATCCTCTACTCCAGAAATTAAGGTACAATATTTATGAAATTTTTCTACATAGCAACTAATCCAGCAAACATTTCTATTCCTTTCCTCCAGGGTAGGGTTATGAATCTACCAATGCAATTAACTCACAGATCATTAATTCACAGATCCACAATCATGCACGTATGTCTTCTTACCTCTCCCTTTCCCCTGTACACACAAAAGAAAATGCAGATGCTTGAAGACAACACTTATGGTTATGTTTTGTTCTCATTTACATCCACACAAGTTCTCTGAGTTCTTTTCAGACCTACAGCTCAGCAATGACTCCACCAAAGAGTCCTAAACCCACATTCTTAATCTAAATTACTGCTGAGCCAGTCCCTTTGAAATTCTGCCCACATAAACCAGAGCTGCACTAAGACATGGAGGGTGATAATCACTGGTGGACATTCATTAACAGTTATTTGCACTTGCAGATCAGAAAAACGTTCAGCTTGCCAATCATATTACTGCAGAATTAATGCAGGATATTTGAGGGAGAAAAATCCAAGCAGTGCTTTGAACAGCAATTGGTATGGAGTTACAAGCACTTATTAACCAGAAATTGTACCCCTTGTGAAAACTGGGCTGTAAGAGATGAACTGATGAGCAGCCCGGGTGTTATTTGCAAACACACCACTGACCCTGAGCTCCAGACACTGTTTTTTCTCCCATTGCCTCCAGTGCTCACTGTCCTTGTCTATCACCACCTCCCATCTGGCATTCCTGCCCCATATTCCCTGGGCTGATGCCACTGAGGAGCAGCCCCAGAGCCACGGGCTGTTTTCTGATCTTCCCTTTGCACACAGCAGCACTCACCAGCCATGCCCTGCACGACTCTTCTGGGAAAATGCACACAGGCAAACAAACCCTCACCCAAAATCTGTTCCACCTTCAGATTTCATCTTGGGAAAAATTCTGGGTTTGGTTCTAGGACGTTTCTGCTGCTCCGTGCACTGTGCCTGCTGCAAGGAGCCTCAGCAGAGAGCTTCACACACAAGCATCTCAGGTGCCAGTGGCACCAACAGAGGAAGGGTGTCTTCACCACAGGAGGGGAAGGAGCAGACCCAGGAAAGGCACTTCACAGGAGTCCCTGGGGAACAGTGCCCTGAGATTTACATTTCAGACACCACTTAGGGTGTAATTCCTGTAATTCCTCCGGAGTCACTGCAGCGTTTGGGCTGTGATGAAGGCATCTGGCATTAATAAGAAACACAACACACCCGACAAGAGTCCCACTGCTGTCAATTGCAACTCCTGAATGCAGCCAGAAAACATTTTATTTATAAAACCACTCAATCATACAGAGAGTCTGCAAGAATCTGAAGCAGAGAAATCTGTGCAGCTGATCCCTGGAGCTCTGGTTTCTGTCAAGACTAAGGCAAAGCTCAGTCCCTCTCGGGTGCTGCCTGGGACTAATATCTAATCAAATTAAAAAGATAGCAGTGTCTGCCTTACATGATCAGTAAGTGGGCAAGATGATCAAAATTATTGTGCAAAAAACCCGTAAGCAGAAAGAGCTGATAATAAATCTGCCTCTTCTGTACATCAACACAACTTAGTTCCACTTAGTGGACCTAAAGCTTTTCATTGACTTAAACAATTTTTTAGTCCAGCACATAATTTCATTGCAATCATGCAGAAACTTTGCAGAAAAGGAGACCAACTTATTCCAAGGAGAAAGAAGGGGTTAATTTTGCAGAGAACATGAATTAATGGATGTCCATATGGCCTGCTTATACAAATGCATACATAGATTAATGAATAACACAATATTCTAGCCTAAGGGTGAAACAAGAGTTTCCCTCTCTCTCTCTGTATGTCAGTAATGTCATTATGATGTCAGTTTTAATTGGCAAATATGGCACAAGAAATTAATGCCTTAATATCACAGGTTAAAAACTGAGCCTGCAGCAGATGTGGCTCCAGCCCCCAGGTCTGACACCGAGTTCCCATGCAGGAAGGAGCAGTGCATGTCCGGGCTGGCAGTCCTGCTGCAAGCACATGAGCAGAGATCCACGTGCCTGATCTCCTTCTGTGCCTGTTTCCCATGGAGATAAAATAAAGACAAAGGAAAAGCAGGGGATGAGGGAGTGGCTGTCACCATTTCAGGCTAAAATACACAAGTTTGGTTTATCTGTTACTGACATCCTCGGGTTTTGTTCTATCCCAAAGCAGGTAAAGCAGCAATTTGATGTGGACTGGAGCCACAAAACCAGCAGCAATTTAAAAACAGCAGTGAGGTTCAAGGAAGGCTTAGAAATGTGTTTGTTTTACATAGACTAAAGAGACAAGTAGTAAAAAGGCACAGATGTGAAAAGTTTAATTGACCTGCTTGTTTCAAATTTGTTATATTTATCTAAGTATTGGCAAGGAAAGAAATTCCAGGATTTCTCCTCCCCTGAACACTGGGGAGCTGCTCTGCTTCAGCTGCACCTGAGTCCTTGTGGGAAATGCCCTTTCCAGCAAACAGGAAGAGAAAATAATGTTGCCAGAATAATGCTGCCTGTCACCTCTTGCCTTCCCAGATTTTGTCACCCAATGGAAGCATTTAGTGTATATCTCTCATTGGACCATATTCAAAACTTTCAATTTTGGGTTATTTACAGACCTTCCTTTTTGGAGAGGCTGCTGAGAGCCTTGTGCACTTTGAATGAAGCTTCCAGGAGCACAATATCTCTGTACAACCCTGCTGAATCCAAGAGGCTCCAAGTTGGGTTGCAAAAAAACATTCTCCTTTTGCCTAGAGTGAGTTCAACGCAGGGCCAAAGGAGAAATGATCAGAAATATTAAAAGGAGAGGAAATAAAACAAGGGAAAAAAAAATCTTGAGAGCATATCCTAGAAATACTGAGGTTTAAAGTCTGAGAATTGGTGTCTGGCCAAGAAACACACTGAGTGCAGGAGACTACATGGGGATTGGAAGCAATTGGCAGGCAGACATCAGGGGAGATGCCAAATGAGAGCAGACAAAGAGAGTGAAATGAGTCAGAACTTATAAAAGGAGTTACAAGAAAGAAAACCCAGGACAAGGGTAGAATGGGAAAACAGACATGATCCAGGACTCCCAGCTTTAAAATGTTGGACAAAAATAAGTGAAAAGCCTAATTCAGCAGATTCAGTCTGGTACGTGAGAAAGGGAGCAAGGGGAGTGCTGGGGCTCCCAGTGCAGATACTGGGCTGAAGGCAGTCCAGAGAAAGCAGCTGCAGCACAGTCCTGAACTCTTGTGGGCAGGGCACTTTGCAAACTGCAGGTTTCTAGGATGGCTTCTCTCTCCTTATCTTCAGTCTTATGCAAAAAGCAAGGGAAGGCTGCAGGCTATGCTGCTGAGTGGAGGTGTTGCAAGGGAGGAGACAGATTTAACAGGAATGGTGCCTTTTCTGAAATCCTGCTGGCTTCATCAGAGATTTCAGAAAAAAAGTGCAAGTTTAGACTTCACGTTAGAGTTCTGCTTCATATGACTCCTGCAGATAGTCACAGCTTTATTTCTGTCCCTGTCTGCCTGCCATGAGTAAGAAATAAAAACTCGACTGCTTAGAAATAGCAAAGCCCTTGTTTAAGGAGAATTTTAAATGTAAAAGGATTGTGCCACTTGTTTTGCAGCCTCTGCTCTTTAGTTCTCACCTCTCACTGCAGCAGACTGCTGCCTGCCCCACTGCTGGGCACGCTGCTCACCTCAAGTCCTCAGCAGCTTCACGGGAGCTCATCTCCCATCTTGTAGCCTCTGACTTGTGACCCTCCAGGCAGCTGGAGGCATTAGACACGGGCAGGGTGCTGAATCTTTACCCTGAAATGTTTTATGCAATCTCTTTATTATTTGTGCTCACTTACTTTGATTTACCACACTTAATCCAGGCAGTTCCAGTCTCAGATGCAGGCAGCACATAAATTCATATGCACATACACAGCACAAATCTGCAACTCAATTGTCATTCCAACAGCTTCCCTGCTTTCTTCTTTCACACCCATTTTCCCTTTTGACAGACAGGTATTTTTTTTCCAGCAGCACAAGTAGCTCTGAATCATTCTCTGAGGCTCAGTCAGAGGGGGTAAGGAGTGGGTGGGTGCAGGGGGTGCTCTGGGTTTCACAAACCTCTGCCCGTGCTGAGCAGAGAGCTCAGTGACAGAGCATGAAAAGCTTGCAGTGAGGGGGTGTCAGGCTGCTGAAACCTTGCAGCCCAGAGCCCAGAACTCAGCTGCTGGGCAGTGCCAAGGCCCCAGCACCCACAGCTCCACCAGGACCTGCTCTGCCTGCAGCCCAGTTTCCATCCAGCACAGCCCAGAGGGACTGGAGCTGCCTCTGGCTCCAGCACACTTCTGTATCAGCCTCAGCACACAGAGCTCAGAGTGTCTGCATCCAGACCCCTGGGATATCCTGGGAATCTGCCAGTCAAGTGAACATTTGCTGTCCCTTTGCATCCTCCAGCCACTTGCCTTAGTGCCAGCCCGACCAAAGCCTTTGCTTTGCCCATGCTCAGAGGTTTCTCTGCTTTACCTACTCTGGAATATTTCATGCAGTATAAAGGTCAGGGAGAATTTCTACACCCCAAAGGCATGAAGGTGCTTGTTTCAGTAGGATTACTTTGAATGGAGGAATAAATTCTGTTTGCCTAGGCACATTTATACCAGTAGGACTTCATCCATGCAAAGGAGGGATCACAAGAAGAAGAAAAAAGTCACCCCGAACATTTAACTAATTATGGTGGAACAGAGGTGGCTTGTTCAAAGGTCTTACTGTCCAAGGTCATTGTTTTCCTAACTTTTATGTAAGAATTCATTAATGAAAATATACTTTATCTAAACCTTACAGGGCTCTGGATGTCTTTTATTACAACATACCACTGTGAAAAATGAGTCTCAGTCTAAATCTATTGAAAACTGAGACACAGGCACAATCAGCACTGTAGGAAAGGTGGCTTTGCATGCTACAGAAAACCTGAGGATATTCTTTGAGCACACCATAGAAAAAGAAATGGCTTTTCTTGCCATTTGAAGTTGCCTCAGTCGTGATCTTAAGTTCCCTGGCAGCTTCAAACATCTCTGCACAGGTTCACCTGAACTAGATTGCACTTTTTCTTCCGTGCCCTTAAAGAGAGCAGTGATCTGGCAGAGATGACAAGCAGTGCTGTCTATGGATGTGTCTCATTAGCCTGCTACCGATTTATGGAAGCATCCTTTGAGACAGAAAAACCATAATTGTTAACAAAATAGCCACCAGCTCACTCCCATGGCTTTGTTCCTATTGCATACATCAGACAGTGCATTTGACAGTACCAAAATGATGAGGTTAAATGAAGTTCTTTGAAGAGCAATGTTATAAATGATTTTGGTATTTCATGAAATGTTACCTTTTTGTGACATTTTGGAGAAGATTTGAAGTGATCTAGATTTTTTTACAGTGCTTCAGAATTTCTCTCAGACTGCAGCAATCTGGCCAAAGGGAGAATACTCAGTATCACTAAGTAGGTGTGTCACTCACTGTATAAAATCAACAGCCCAGGGACAATTTACCCTTTGCCCACTATCTTTTATAATCTCTGAACTCTGAACTCCTTCTCTTAGCCAAGGTCTCTCCAGAGAAGGGCCACATTAATGCCCTGTCAGCTTGGTGGTCTGAAACAAGACCTTCCCAAGCTTAAAACCACTCAAAGGGTGCATCTCCCACTCCAGTTTCTGGCAGGATCCAGAATAATTTACCTATTTATGTGTTGGGGTTTTTAAAGAACTATGTAGGGCAGTTATCATGGAACTTGCAGAAAACCCAGACCTAAATGACTTCTGTTTCTGCAGCCTTGGAGTGTGAGATGGTTCTGAACATCCAGCACCAGAGACTTTGTGGGGGAGGGAAAGCTCAGGGCCGTGCAGATTACAGCCACAGCTTTAAGAATGGCAAAGTATGGGGGATTTTTATTGCTTTTGGTGAAAATTAAATAAAGGCATCAAATCTCTTAACTAGCAGAAAACCCGTGGCAGAATATGGCCTCAATGTTTACCCAGTGTCTCTCCAGAAGTACTTGGAGCATTTGCCATGTGTCACAGCAAGCCAAGCAGCTATTTTTAAACTTACTTGATTCAACACATATGGGCTGAATTCTGTTATAAATAATGACCCTCTGATGTAGTTATTGAAATTGCCACTAGACAGAGCTGTTCGTCTTATTTCTAACCTCAGAAATATTTCTAAGCCCAGTGATGTGCTAGAAATCCAGTTTGTGTCACAGACTCCTTCAGAAAAATGGCACATGACTGTAACAACTGCACAGCATTTGCAGCCAGGGTGTAGTTTTTGCACTGCACTAAATATAATCTTGTCTCTGGAGCTGAGGGCTGCATCTGCTTCTCATAAATTCTCTAGCCCTTCATGCAGAGTTAGTGATAAAGAGATGACAGATGAAAAGAAATACTTTTTTTCCCCCCCTTGATAAAACTACAGCTTATTCACTGGAATTGGAAACAAGCAAAACATCTGGAGAAGTAAAAGCACTGTGACAAGCCCCTGAGTTTACTGTCCAGTACATTTTGCCAGAACATTGGAAAGGCAGAACCAAGCACAGCTCTGAGGAGCAGGGAAGTCTGAACACCAGGCAGGCAGCAGACACTCAGAGAGTTCTCAGTGTGTGTGTGTGTGTGCCTGCAGGCTGGACTCAACGTGAGACACTGCACACTTGTTAAAATGCAGTGCTGGGGTTCAGTCACTGGGCAGTGCTGTGTGTGACAGCACAGCCTTCAGTGTCTGGGGGATATCCTCCTGCCCACCACGGAGCAGTGGTTCCTCCCACCACGTAGCACAGACACAGCCCCAGAAATTAAATGCTCACTGACACCCCCAGAGCTATCCCCCTTCATACACCCCATTATCTGCTCTTTTCTGATAAATTTAGGGTAAAACACATTTTCTTTAAAAAAAGCAAGGGCTCATTTTGGGAGGAAGCAGAGAGAGAGATCAGCATTATCACTGTTCTCCTGGGCTCACACCCTGCTTTGCATTGCAGGCAACCCAGAGCAGGAATTTCTGGAATTTCTGCAGCTGTAGCTCCAGCATTGATTTCATCTTGAGATTCAAACTTAAACAGTTGGGAAGCCCCAGCCAGCTCTTGCAGGCCAGAGTTCCTGTACAACCCACGTAAAGAAAAGAGTTTGTGTAAGCATTATCCAAAGCTTTAATTCATTTCCCTGCTGGTATGGGGTGTGGGCTTTTAGGTCCCATGTCAGTGCCAGGGATGGTAAGTGTTGAGGCAGGTAATCACCTCTGCTGGGCCAGGGACTCTCTCTAAGGACATGTGAAGGCCACAACAGGACATAAACTGTCTACACATCAGACTTCAGGTCCTGAGGTAATGCATTTGTTGCTTAACAACACACCTGTAAAACCTTGGGCTCTTCCTTCTCACTTCCTCAGCTAAATCCTACTTCCACACTTGTTTCCTGTCAGTCCTTGCCTTGGTCCCACATGGATATCAGTGTAACACGTTTCCCTCAACACCCCCAGCAGCCCAGTGAGTGCAGCAGTGATGCAGGAGGCAGCTGGGGAAGAGCAGGGTCTGGTGCCTGGCCCAGCTCCAGCAGCACCTGGTGGCACTGCCTTCTCACAGCTTTGTGGCTGTGTTGCACCTGCAGTCAGACCCAGGCTGCTTCCCCATGTAGCCTCTGTCTATGCTGGAGCCCTGCTCAGCACTGACTGGAGGTGAGATGGAAGTCCCCAGCACGTATGAACTGAGAGGACAAGGCCAGACCCAGTTGTTTCAGATGAATGGGAACCTTTCCTTCATTTGGCTGTTCTGACCTGCTGTCTAGAAATGGCAGCAGAGGGACAGAGGACTGAGGCACACTTGCTGTCCTACAAGACCCCTATTTTTTTAAAATAAAAGCACACAAAAGCCCTCACCAGCACACCCTGTGAGGTTTTATCTGGCACTGCTAAGGTCTGTTCTCACAGGAATTCCTAGGCTTCCACCTCTGGAATTTGCCATTTCTCCAGAAGGAGCCCTGGGTTTCCTCTCACTCAGCTGCCTCCTGCCTGCCCCTGAAGGTTCCCTCTGTACCTGAGCACCTGGTGATGAGCACCTCACCAACTCTGAGCAGCCCTGACCTCGTGGGGATGGCATGGGATGGGATGGGAGAGGCTGAACAGACTGAAGTACAGTCCAGCTCCTATCAGAGGGGTTGTTGCCACTCAGTCTGCCTTGGCCCAGAGCTGTTATCTCTGTTGCCATATTTTTGTGGAGGTTTGTGAAAACAATTTTTAAAACTCCTACTCCTGGTGCCAAAGCCACTTGCACACATAACCTTTTGAAAAACATGCTTAGAAGAAAAGAATGACCTTGGAATGGAAGTTAGATACTGCAATATGGACACAGTGGGTTTGTTTTCTTCATATGTACCCAAGGCATCAGATTGTCATAAACTACAAAAAAAAAAATACAGATTTTGGATGTTATGGCTCTGTGGCACAGCCAAAAATGCTGAAACAGAAGGCTGGTTGTTGTCTTAGCTTAATAACTGCAGTCAGAATGAACTTTATCTGGTACATTTATAATTTATCTGGTTTTCAAAATCTGATCAAAGCACAGAGCATAAACAAACATTCCCTCATGAGTTAACTAGGGAAGAAATGTTTCACTTTGTTCTAGCTCGTTATCCTCTGAGACAGCTCAGTGGAACTGCATGAGAATTTCACATTACCTTGTATGTCCAGAATTGCTCTCCTGAGGTACATACACTTCTGCAGTGGGACAGCTGTGAGGACACTAACTCCTGAGCCTTGGATTTCAGTCTCCAGGACACACTGTAAAAGCACAAGATGAGATTAAATCACCAGGAAAATGAAACTGTTAAAAATACCTGTCAGTTGTCAGGATTATGGTGACAATGTGAATGAAAAGAAAAACCTTGCAAGTGGTTTAGAAAGTTACACCTGCAGTTCCTGCTGGGTTTTGTTTCTCTGCATTAAGACTATGTGGGTATTCCAGGAAATCCCAGGCACAGCAACAAAACTTTTGTGCCTGTCTGTCTGCTGTGACACCTGGGTGATGAGCAGCCCCTGGAGTCACTGACACCAGCTCAGTATCTGATACCCACAAAGACCAGCATGGAAAGCAGCCTCTCAGTGTTCAGTAGCCCCTGGCAGGCAGTGAAACACCATGGTGCTTTGAGCAGCAGCCGTGGCTGGGGACTCTGCTTTGACAGCCAGCCTTGGGCACCTGGTTCCAAATTTGCCAGCAATCAAGGCTTGATTTAGGCCACTTCTCTTTGGCCATCAGGCTGTAAAGCCTCTACCAGTTGGCTTCATATTTTAGGAGAGAGGGTAAGAAACTCAGAGAAAACTGAGCTTTCTCTGAAGATTTAAACCTTAAGACAGGTCACGGTGCTGACATTTTCCTACCAATGCTTACCCAGAACACCTGAATGCTTGTGAGGAGAGAAGGTCATGAACCAAAGAACAATATGTCTGTATTGACTCTGAAAGACTCTGAAAGACAGATTTCATGTGAATGGAAAAGAAGGGGTTGGAGGCAGGCAGAGTAATGCCATGAGAAGAAGCAGCTCCTCCTTTCAGTGGCCTAGAAACTCCCAGAGATGGGTTGCTGGCCCAGCTGGATCCTGCTCAACAACATCTGGACTTGGAGGAAATGAGGGGATTTGATCCTTTTGGGACATCCAAAAGCTAGAAGGGAGAGGGCAGTGCCCTGGGCAGTCTGCTGGCACTCATCTCCCATTCCCCATGACACTGCCACTGTCACCTCAGAGCAAGGGGAGGCCTTGAGCACTACAAAGCTCCTGCTGCTCCCTGGGAAAGGGACAAGCAGAGACCATCAGGACTTGTCTGCAGGGGGTAGCAAATGCCAGGCTTTCCCTGTGTGCTGTTATCACTCCTGGTAGCTGTGACACCCAGGTGAGACACACCCAGACATTGCCACAGCCTGGCTTCAGACTTCAGTAGGCAGAGGCAATTTCCAACTCAGAATGTAGCACAGCCTGGAAAAATCTCTGGTATAGTGTGAAAGATCTTTGGATCAAAGTTTAGGTTGGGATTAAGGCAATGAAGTGCTCGAGCTCAAAAGGCTGGGTATATCCTGGCTCTTGAGAGCTGAGGGGTCTTGGTACCCTGGTGAAGGCAGCAGTGTTTGAGAACATCTCCCATCCTCGGTCTTCAGCAGCAGAGCTGCCCAGGAGGTGTCTGGGCTGAGCGGAGCCCCAGCTCCTCACCTGCTCGCTGCCTGCTCGGGGTTTCTGTACGTGGAGCTGTTTCCCCAGCTCACCACACCGTGGCACTACAGCAATTCCCATTCCTTTCGGGCAGAGGAGGATGAGGATCTTGTGCCTGCCAGCTTGGGGTTGCTTTCCCCCGAGTCACCACTCAGCACCCTCTGCTCCCCCCACGGGGGGTTCACTTCCCTAACTCCAGGACCCACTCAGATGGGGGGTTCCTGCCCCCTTGCCAGGGCAAACCCCTCTTGTGCTTTCTGCTTAGGCCCTGCTGAAGCTCTTGGCTGCTCTGAACTAATGAGAAGTAAAATGCTGCATTTGCTTCAGCAGATGAGGACACGGATGTGTGGGCCACACAGAGAGGCCCAAGCTGCTGCTGGTACCAGCAAAGCTCTGGAAATGCAGAGCTGGAGAAGGGCTCTGTCCTGCTGGTACCCAAGACAAGGAATGCAATGCTATCTCTGTTTTAACTGCACCACTGACACACACTTCATGGCTCCTGGCAATCTAAAACTTTTCCTTCTAACCCCAACCTAAAACCCCAGGAGCACAGGAGCAGGCTATGAAATGTGGGTGCTGGGGCTGTTGGACACCCTGTGTTAGACACCCTCCTACAGACGAACCTGTGCCCTGCAAGTGTCCAACTGGCCAAGGCCATCAGCTGGGATCACCCAAAATCCATTTCTGGACGAGTCAAACCCATCACCCCTTTGTTCTTACTCATCCCCAGTTTCAAGGCCGATGCTCAAGCAGCCTTCCTAGAAGGGCCTGCCAGCAATCCCAGATTTAGTGGCAGTCCTGAGCTCTCTGGGTAGATCCATTGGGAATGTACCCAATGTCCCAGCTCCTCTGACCTCTATCCAGACACTGACACTTGCACACCAAGGATGATCTCTTTGCCTCAGCCCCCTCACTCCTCTCTTGCCTTCCTGGCTCCTGCTCTCCCAGGCAGCTGGCAAACACCTCCCAGCCTGCCCTTACCTTCTCCCTCTCACCCAACACCTGGGTTGGGAGGATTTGTAGCCACTGCAATGCAGCTGCTTGAGATGCTTCCCTAACAGCACTGCTGCTTTTTTACACCTCATTATTTTCCCAGAATCCCAGAATGTGTTTGGCAGCCCCCTGCAGGGTGATGCTGCAGGGGGACCCCAAAGTCTGCACCAGAGCTGGGGCAATGGGAAGAGGGAAGTCACCCAACATCTGTACTGCAGAGGTCAAGGGGGAAACCAAAGGCAAAGCAGCAGCCCAGGTGTCCCACAGGCAATAAAGGACAGTTCACAGCCATGAGTGTAGGGGATACTGGGAGGAGGTGAGAAAGCCCTGGGGAGAAGAGGACACAGCCACTGCTCAAAGCTGGCTCAGTGCTGACTTGTAAATAGGTAATGGCTTGATTAGCTTGGGAGTATTAATCACAAACTATACAAATGGTACTAACTGTTTTTGCTAGGTATGAGTAAGGAGAGGGCAAGCTGACCCTTGCTACTCAGGACAATATAAACTCTGGAATAAAATTAAATTGCTTTTGGTGTTCAGGCAACTTACTGCTGGCTCACACCCCTCTTTCTAGAGCCCACTGCTTTAACAGCAGCAATTTATCCTCAGCCAGTCATTTTCTAATTCTGTTTGATTAAGATCCATGGTTAGAGATGCATTATGATGATATTGTTATGACAAATTAATAGAATTTGGTGAAAATGAAAGGTTCTACCTAAATAAGAGAAAAAGAAACACTATTAAAATAAACGCAGTAAATATATGTATTTAAATATGAATAACTTTCAGATAAACTAGAAAACTTTAAAGTGTGGAAAATAAAGTAGGTATGAGAAAAGATTAATATAAGGGCTACAGACAGGATGAAGATAATCTAAAACTGTTGTTAGTCTGGAATTAATGTGGAAAGAATCAAATGACATTATAATGGGCAGTAAACTCTGAAGGTGTTTGTACGAATCTCTGCTGGAAAAAAATATGCCAGTGCAACTTCTAGCACTGCCAATAAAAGATAATACAGCATCTTTCCAAAGAGAAACAGGAATCAAGGGATCTCAGTCAGGCAACTGATGTGTGGATCAGACTTCCCTGGTTTGTGGATCCCACACCAGCTGATCAGAACTCGAGTATCCTCTAAGAGTTTGATGGCCACAGCAGAAACAGAACAAACATTCAGCTGGGCAGACAGCAGGAAGAAGACAGAGGCACTTCCAGGCTGGGGTAATTTCTCTGTTCAGCTCCTGTACACCCCCTCACAAGCCTTTCCCCTGCCTGAGCCTTCCTTGATCTCACTCGCCACAAGTAATGACAGAAATAAACATTATAGATTAAATACAGTCATTAACTAAGGAAAACTGCTGTGTCTAATGAATACACTGATCTACCATCCTCTGAGCTAAACAATGCCACTGCAGATAGCTCAGGAACAGGACAGAGTTTCTGACTGAGCAATGTTTCAGAACATGTCTGAACACACGCCAGGCTCTTATTACTGAAAATGCTGCAAAAATTAGTGTGAGATAAAGGGAATGAAGGAACCGACAGAGATCACCACCAAAAAGCAATGTATTTCATGCCACACCACATTCTTCTGATGCTTTAGCTTGCTCTGAAAAATATGAGCTCATCCTTTAATTCATCTGGGGTGCAGCACTTTGAAATGACCAAATTGTTTAGAACAGAAGATGCATTGTGTGGGCTCATCCTCTCGTGCTGCAGTCAGAATACAGAAACCCAAAGAGAGCCATCTCCTTATGAATGAAACCTAAGTCTGAAACCAAAAGGCCAAATGCCCAGAAAAGCGAGAGAGGGGAACAAACTCTTGTTGCTGAGGTTTCTCAGGCAGGAGCAAAGTACAGCTGCTTAGCCAACCTTACTATTTAGTTATTTCATACACACCTGTGACACACACAGGACTCCATAAATGAGCCCCCCACGGCACTGTACCTGTGACACGTGTGAGAATTCAACCCAAACCTCCTCTTGCTGGAGATGAAACCTTCCCTCGAGTGCCCCCCACCCCCTGCCTGGCTGCACCTGCAGGACAGGGATCTGCAGAGCTGCCCCAGGAATAGAAGCATTGCTGGAAACCTCTTGGTGAGGTTTGGCCTGGGCAGCAGCTTCCTGGCTCCTCAGGGCTTCCAGGCAGCAGCTGAGGTCACCCCAAAGTCACTGAGGAATGAATGGGCCTCCTGGAGAGGAGCCTAGGAAGTGTTTTCCAACTGAAAGCCAAATGCAGTCAGTTGTTCCTGCCCAGGGAAAAGCTTTGTAGGGCACCAACCTGCCCTGGGGGCTACAACACAAACTTCACTCCCAGGCAGTTTGGTTTCTGGGGTTTCAGATGCCTGATGGTATTTTTATACTTCTGTCAGTTTTGAGGTGTTAGGGCCACGTGTGTCATGGAACTGTGGCCTTGCTTGGGGAATGACTGGAACAGAACAGTAATGAGCACAGAACCCCCCCAGAGCTGGCTGTGCCCTGCAGCCCTGCCCTTCAGCAGGCTTCCTGCCAGGCCTGGGTGTTCCTGTCAAAGTCATGCTCTGTGGAGCCAAGCAGACCTTCTGCTCATCCCAAACTTCCTTCTACACTGCCTTTGCTTTCCTTGGAAAGGTGGAGAGAGAGGGCGGTGTCTGACCCAGGTGCTCCCTGTTCAGCAAGCAGATTTGTGAAACATGAAATCAGTGGAAATTGCTGTGAGCACGAGTGGCATCGTGCCAACCCTCCCCTTCAGATGAAACCAGCTGGCTGCCCACAGCAGGTTTCTCTGTTGCACTTACATATGGGGATCACCAGCTAAATGCTAAATGCATTTTAATACACGTAAGACTTGATTTATTCCCATTATTCTGGCAATGAGCCACAGTTCCCACCAAGTGTAAAGCTGCAGCAGTACAACACGACAGCAGACTCCTCACAAGCCACCATCTATGCTGAGCTGCTATGATTTATTATCTTTTTAATGAAAGTGGTATCTTTATAATCACATTATCCCGGGTCAAATGCTGCTCTGCTGGAAAAGATATTCCAATTTTTCTTTTAAAATTTGTACATGCAATATGAAAATAGTGGAAAATTTGACTGAAAATAAGTGATTTTTGTTAGCTGCAAAACAAGCTCTTTCAAAATGAATCTCCAGTCTCTTTCCCAGGTTTTCTCTGAGTCACAACACATCAGACACCACACTTAGGAATTCCTAGCATGTGATAAATGCAGCACTGCAATAACACAGTGCAACCAGCCGGGCAGGAGGTTCCTGGCAGGGCTGTGAGCCCTCCCTCTGCCAGGCCCATCAGGAGGTATCAGGACAGCGGAGTGGGGCTGGGGCAGCTCCCTCCTCCCGGGCTGCCGCTGCCACAGCTCCTGCTGCGCTCCCCACCCGCATCTCCCGTGTAACTGCTCACATTATCCTCCCACGGGAGGAACACGGGTCCTCTGACTGCAGCAGCAAGTGGGATCGATCCCAAGGGAAGAGCTCCAGGAGCTGAGCGGGTTCCCCGGTGCTGGGAAGGGGAGAGGGAACTGCACCCGTGTCCTCTGCTCCCATCTCCTGCCTGGGATCTGCAGGGCAGGAGCAGGAGCAGGTTCTGTGTGTCCCACCTTCTGCCAGCCCAGAGCTGAGCTCCCGGCAGCTTCGTGCAGGCTGTCTCAGCTCCATCTGCAGTGGCTCCTCCATTGCTTGGTTCCACAGCGAGATGGGAGCAGCCGACCAGAGGACAGAGGAGGTGACAGAGCCAGGACGTGGCAGGGGATGGTTCCTGACCCCCCTGCTACACACTCAGGTCTGGGCACTGGGCTGGCTGCAGGTTTGGCACACTCCATTTCCAGGGGCTGTTTGGTAGTGATGTGAAGAACAACGAATGGGTGTTGGGGTGTCCCTTGGGGCACCCCCAGAGGTCAGGAGGCAGCAGTCAAGGTGCAGTCAGAGCAGCTCTGCAGGAGGACACCTGCACACCCAGGGCAGGGACACCCATGGGGAGCTCAGGACAGGAGGTGGGAAGGTGAAGGGGAGCTTTGGGTCAGCTCTCAGCTGGCACCTAGCTCAGGCAGCTCCTACCTGCTGTCATTCGGGATGATTTGGAGCTCCTGGTGTTCACTAATTTTCAATAGGAAGGAGAAAAGCAGTATTATTTTTACTTGCCCTTGCTCTGTTACACTTGCCATCTAAGTTGATTCATGGTAATCCTTATACTGCAGCCATCTGCCAATTTGCAGCAAATTCCTCAGCCTTGCTGAGCCTCTTTGCTGGTACCAGAATGCTGATCTGTACCAGTGCATGAGCACTGCCCTGGCACTGGCACTGCTGAACACATTGCCCAAAATGGACCAAAATGAAGGACCTCCTGTACAAGGCTTTTCTTTTGCTGTACCAGGAATGCTTTATTCTTCCACTCTCAATGATTCAGCAGACCCTGGGATATGTTATTCTGATTTTTCAGCTGAGGTTAAATGTATTTTTAGCTACAACTTACTGTACATTTCTGTAAGTAAGCATCCTTTTGCTTTAGTTATTTACTCCTTATCATTACGAAGCAAGATGGATTTCAGAAGCTTGGAAGACAGAAATGAACAGTGCTCTGGATATTTAAACTCATTGACTGGTCAGGCAGTTAATGGAAGTGCAGATCCACTCCTCCAAGTCGCCTGCTGTGTCTTTGCCTCCTCCCTCACTTGGACAGACAGGTTATGACTTCCAGCCCTGGAGAAGTGGGAAAGATGTTTTTGTCATATTTTTGTCATCAGCAGCTGAAGACAGTCAGGAATTTCATGAAGCTTTTAAAGAAAACAAAGAGTTTTCTCATGTCATAACATGGCCAAAGCCTTGCTGCTGATGAAGCAGATGTCTTCCACATGAAGGGGTCTTCTGAGATGAAGTGGTAAGTGAAGATTGTCTCGTGCAGCAGGCGTGCCAAGAACAGGGCTGACATCTGGAGCTGAGCTGAGGGGCCAGCTTTGCTCTGTCAGCAAAATTATATTGAACTAATGTCTGAGTTCTGGCAGAGTCAGAAAGCAAGGGCAGCTCTTACTCAGTGATGAGGAATGACAGAGCACACAGCCACCCATCTTGGTTTAGCTCTCTGGCTGATTCTGTTCTGGTATTGGGTGGTGCAACACAGACTGACTACATTTAATCCTCAGGCAACACTGCAACCCCAGTGATATCTGAATAAATTCACCCTCAGCCCTGTTCCCAGCCTGCACAAAGGGAGGCTTTGGGCATGCAAAAGGAAAAAGGGAGCTCTGGTCCAGTATGTAAGATAAACTGGATCCATTAGTTCTGTCTTTGTGTGTGCTTCTCCTGGTGAGGGATTTCTGTTCCAAGCAGTATCCAGAGATGCTGTCTGGGACTGGAGGGTGACATTAATCCTTAGCAGCCTTCCACCAGCTTTGGTCAGGAGGTTACAGCCACAAAAGCATTTCACTTCCTAATAAAGCCATTGCTAACCCTAAGCAAATCAAATCGAGGAGGCAGGAGAGCCCCAGAGGCTGAGCAGGAGATGGTGCTGAGCTTCAGCCCCCGGGAGGGATTACTGACACACCAAGGGTGGCTGAATGGCTTAGTGTGCCCTGTGCCACACAAACCTCCTGCTACTTGGAACACTCTGAGACCCACACAGATGCACATTATGGGATTTTCAGTGTTAGAGGGGGAATAAAAGGAAACAGCAACTGCTTTCCAGCTGGCATATTTAAATGCTCTTCATCTTCCTCTGAGATGTGTGCAGGTTGCTTTCAGCTGATGACAGAGCTCTCATCCAAATGTTGCTCCAGATAACACGAAGTTGTTAAACTTACCCTGCCGTGAGCCTGAGGAAGGCAACAGCCTTAAAATCATATGCTCTGTAGGACTGCAATCAGAACTTACTGACAATTGTTCACTTCAAACACAGAAACCAGGCACAAGGTTTGAACCCTCTGCCTTAATTAATTATACACTTTGATGAAGAAAGCCTCCAAGTTAAGTGCTGAGGGAGTTAACACCTTCCAGCCCAGCTGCTTTGGGTCCTGCTATCTACATCCTGCTGCTTACAATAATAGTAAGGACTGGGCTGGCTGCTGGGGCTGAGTGCCAGATACAGACCATATGGCAACATACAATTAAGACTAATGCAGACACAGAAAATTAATGTCCTACAATTGCCAGAGGCTCCCATGCACTGACAAGGAAACAGAAGGGCCCCCGGGGCCACTCAGCCCCTTACACTCATTGTCACAGGTTTGGTGGCTGAGAAGCTGTGTGCACAGCTGTGCTCTGGGCACCTCGGTCACCCCAGGGACACCCCAGGTGCCAAAGAACCTGGGCTGTGCTCCTCCTGCTCAGCACCCGGGGGGCAGCTCAGAGGAGAGAGGTCCAGCCACAGCTCACGACACCAATCTGCAGGCAGTGCCAAGGGCTGTGCATGTGAGAACCTCAAATTAAACAGGGTCAGTAAAGATGATGCAAACCCCCAGGTGTGTAAGGTGTGAGTGTGTGCAGTGAGGTGTGTGTGCAGTCACACAAACACCCAGCCTGCCTCCATCACAAGCAATGGGAGACAGGGACTGGGTGGCTGCTGCTCTGACAGACACCCAGGAGCATGAGCCACACAGAGGTGTTTGTCATGGCCTGTGTCTGCCAGAAAACATCACGGGAGCTCTTGGCCTGTGCTCTCTCCCAGCTCACACGTCAGGAGATGACACCAGCAAAGCTGAAAAGCAGATGTGGCTCTTTGTTCCAGGCAGACACCCAGAGCAACGAGGAAGGGGAGCAGAGAGACAGGGGCTGAACCTCAGGTCTTTGTGGGCCATTGTGCCCCAGTTGCCAGAAGGGTAATAAATCAATCACAGACATCTCTCTCCATCAGTCCCGTGGTCTCTGGGGACTTGGCAAGAGCAGGAGGAAGGATTACATGGAGGTATAATGTGAGCCTGTGGCAGAAAAGGTGCCACAGCTCTATGGCTCTGAACATGGAGAAAAAGGAGATGGTTCCTCCAGAAAGGGAAAGGAAAAAAGCTGTACGTGTCATCAAATTAACACGAATCCCTAGAGCCCAATAAAATAAGTTGAAATGACTCTTCAGTGGGACTGAGTGTCCCAGGGGAACAAGCAATGGGATTTGTAGACTGCAGAGTAACGGGGTCAGACTCCAGCCCAGGGGGGAGTTACAGAAAGTCATTTCCCAGCTGTGCAGTGATCTGTTTGGAGCCTTGGTGACTGCAGATGATGGGAACTGATTGAAAATGAACAACCAAGCAGGGCCATGCAGGGCTGTGGTGCATCTCTCAGGATGTGGGGGCTGCTGGGAGGACGTTCCCAGTGAACACCACGATGAGACCCACCAGCTCTGCTCCTGCATTCCTTATTACAGGGCACTGGGACAGAACTTGGTGTTTTCAGTTTGCTGAAGGATACTGAATGAATGAGGCTTTATCCTACCAGTACCTGCTATTGTGACTGTTGTCACGTTGCTCAGAAAGAACTGCTAAGCAGAGTAGAAAGACTGAATTTCCAGAAGACTACCTGACTTTTCATTTCTCCACCTGGAACATTCTGTACCTTGGCAACAAAGATTCTCCAGGCAGCTCCTGTTGTCAGACGAGCAGCCAGGTGCTGATAAATGCACTGCTCATTTAATGTCTCCATCAGTGGTCAGTGAAACCAGGGACATAATTCCCCCTGAGGTCAGTGGGCAGCATCATGCTCTCATGGCCTGACCCCAGAACAACACAAGCCAACAGAAGATGCTGATTGATTTCAGATCAGGTCTGCATCTCAGCCATTCATCATCACATATATGGGAATTTTGTCATCAAAATAGAAATGAAATATCTTTTCTCCCCATGTCACCAGGGGAGATTCATGGCATAATTGATGAAAAGGCAAGATTTAGTCAGAAAACTTATGGTTTTCAGTGAGCAAGAATGGTATCTTGGAAATCAAAGCTCTAGCAGGGAACATCCCTAAACAAAGCACTTGGAAAGAAACTTGATACTAAGCATCTACGGAAGGAAAAAAGCACTGAAGACTAAACCCCTCCTGTCTATGCACTTGCTGACTCTCCTAGGGAGCTGTGTAAGAACACAGAGTTATTTACTGCATGCTTACCTGCACCAGACAGAGTCATCACCTATAGACAAGCATATCCAAAGCAGAAGATGTGTCTGCATGTGGCTGCCTTGCTGGAGGAACAGCTGAACAATTAATACCTGAACCTGCTGTAGTGTTAGAGGAACTGCAACAGGAAGAATAAGAAGCCAGGGAATGATCAGAAAGATGGAGCTACATCTGAGTGCTTCTCCTCCTGTCTTAAACCATATTTTATCAAATAGTAGTTTATACATCAACAAATCTAATATGAATCATAATTTACCCTGCAGCTTTACACAAGAGACCAATACAATGTGACATGGACCCTGCTGCCCTGACTCCCAGGGGTGCCCATGCTGCTGTGTTTGCCCCTCAGCCCCTGCCCGGGTCACCCATGCTGAGGCAGCTGGGCAGCAGACCATGGCAATGCTAAAAGCACCCAGTACAGAAAGCAAATGTCTTGACAAAGTTATTTGGTGACACCCACCCACAGAAGACTCTGCTGTAAACTCTCTGCTGCTCTTTAATCGCTTTTTGTTAAAGGTTTTGTCAACATATTGTCACTGGGGGCCAGGACAGTGAGAGGTGAGCCCTGTGCTGCTGTCCTTCACACACAGTGCCCTTTCCTGGTACCCCAGCTGTGTCCAAATGCCCAGCCCCAGCCCCTGCTCTGCTCCCTGGCACAGCTGCTGCAGGCACTCTGCTGCCTGCTGCACAGGGGGCTGTGGTGACAAAGCCACCAGAGGAAGAGACAGCAAAGCTGTTGCTGGGGCTGCTCTGGTCCTCTCCTGCCCAGAGAGGTAAGAGCTGGCAGCTAATGAAGAAGTTCATTAGGAGGAGGAGCTGATGAATTTCTCCCTAACACTGACTGGCTTGGACAGCACCTCTCACCAAGGTTTATGCTGCAGTGAAACCTAATTATGATTTCCCTGGCTGACAGGGTAAGATGACACAAAACATACGACCAGAGGAGGTGGCAGTAATTGCTTGATAATTCCTTTGCAGTGTGACCTGGGCAGTTCAGGGTATACACAATCAAATGAAGGTTGGAAATTACATTGCTAACACCCCCAAAGGACAGTCCTGCACCTCCTGTGTCACAGTGTCCCCTGCCAGTGTCACCAGCCCGGGGCTGTTCCATTGTCCCCTGCCTGATCACCCTCTGCCCCTGTCACCTGCTGGGCTCTGTCCCTGGTGCCCTGGGGCACCACTCCAGTGCATCCCATGCTACCAAGGCTTTTACTCCACTGACCCTTCTGTGTGTTTGCCTTGACCCCGAGTGAGGGATGAAAGGCTCAGGTGTGCCAGGCTGGCAGAGCAGGCTCAGGCCTTCCAGCTGAAGGTGTTTCCTACACGTGGCTGAAAGGAGAATGTGAATGAGCAGGAGCTGCTCAGGCAGACATCAGCTTTCTGCTTCGATGTGGGGGGTCACAAAAGCACTTGTGAATATAGCAGAGACATGAAGAGAAATATAAATGCAGGCAGGATTTAATAGTCTGGGAGGGCACAAACCGGCACAAGGTTCCCACGTTGCACCAGAGGAAAGGACTGAGGCAGAAAACAGCTTTTTACTTCAATTCTTGTCCTATACACATTAAGCTCTGTCATTCCCATCACCAAAGTAAAGAGATTACAGCAGCAGAACTGTATGGACTTTTCACTTTGGGCTGGGCTATATAAAACACAGCAGTTACCCTTCACACGAGCTGATACGAGAATATTCTCTTGTAGATAAACTATTTTCATGGAAACAACACACAGATTATGATCTAAAGCAACAGCCACTTTTGTGCAGGATGAGGATTCATTAAAGAGAACCACAGAATGATTGCTCAGGTTCATGTCTGCAAGGGCAATCTCTGCCAGGTCTCAGATGTCAGCCAGGCCCTTGGCCTCAGCTGAGGCAGAACAAAGCAGCAGAAAGATGCCTCAAGGAGGTGGCTGGGGCTGTGGATCCCCCGTGTGCCCACACTCCCCACCTGCTCCCCTCTCCCGTGGGCAGATGCTGGGGCTGGAGGAGCCAGGAGCTCAGGGCAGGACCAGGCAGCCCCCACCCCTCCCCCTGAGGGCTCAGCAATGCTGATCCTGGGTGCTCCCCCAGCTCCAGTGCTGCAGAGTCTGTGCCAGCACATCCCGGGGTCTCTCTAGTTCTGCACCCACCTGCAAGGCTCTGTGAAAGTGCATGTTTGGATGAGTATTTCAATGCTTCTGCTGGAAATGGTCAATATTTATTTAGTTTTACTTATAAAATGTGGCAGGGGAGGAGGATTCTGCATGTGGAGGCTGAGGTGGATGGAACTCAGCAGCTCCTCCCCTGGGTTATGCAGGTTCACCCCATGATTTCTGGCCTCTGGGCAGAGGTTGTTTCCCTAATCCACACATTCTCTCTTCCACCCAATACTTTTTTGTTTTCCTGGCAGATGTTGACCAGATGCTTTTATTATAAACAGATGGGAAAGATTTTTCAATTACAAATTATTCCAAGTGGCAAAAAGGTCTTCTTGCATAACCTAGAGATGGTATTGAAATAATATTTATGCACATTCAAAAAAGAACATTAAGATAATATTATTAATCTGGATTATATTAAAATTATCACTCTATTTATCATGTTTGAAACTATGTCCTATTCCAGTCTAATCCAAGTGGAGCACTGAGAGGGATGATGCTGTTCCCCACACAGCCCCACAGTACAGAGGGGTCCTTGCTCTGCTCCATTCCAACCTCAGCTGGGAACAAAGATTGCTCTTGGCTCTTTTCCCAACCTCCTGGCAGTACCAGAGAGTCAGAGAACTTCAGTTTAGAAGCAGCCTTGCTGAGGACCAGGACAGCACGTAGGGACCAAACCTGCACCTCCTTAAGTACAAGTTGGATTTCTAACATCCCAATATTCAACCTCAGCAGTTCTGGGGAGAACAAAACCCTGACCTGACATGCAGACAGAGCACTGCTCCCTTCCTTCTATGGCAAACCATGTAAAGGAGCAGGCAGAGTGCCACGTTTGGCATCTGAAGCTCTCTGGAGTGGACTGGAGGGGCAGCACTGACCATTCTGCTCTGCAGAGCCAGGGTCTGGCAGGAGGGGCTGGGAATACACTCACTGTCAGCACTGTGGCCTACAGCAATCAATATGAATGATACCCAAAAAGTCTTAATTTTTTTTTAAAAGCAATGGCTTGGCTATGAAGAGAGAGAGACAGAGGAGAACAATTAGAAAATGCCAGCCAAGAGGGCACTGCTAGTGCCTTGGCAAGCACAGCCCCTGTGCTGGCAAGGTAATGGGTAAGAGGCAGAATTACCCAGTTCAGTTCCAGTGTCCCAGTTGCCCTAACACTGTCTCTTCTGGGCATCATCTCCTTAGAACATTGAATGAAGCCTCTGTTTACTCCTTAGCCTTGGTGATGGAACTGAGAATGAAAACACCAGGTAAGAAAAGCACCAGAGGGCCCTGAATCCAAGTGTGCTGGGCCCAGGGCAGTGCCCAGACTCTGCTGGACTGGACCACGTGAGCTGCTGCAGAGCCCAGCAAGAACAGAACAGAACAGAACAGAACAGAACAGAACAGAACAGAACCTCTGGGCTGGGACAGGAGAGCTCTCACCCAGAGAAGGAACTGCTGAAAAGTGGGAATGTCCTTCAGCCTGGGAAGCTGTTGGAGAGGGATGGATTTCTTTGGCACTCTGCTGGAGCAGATGTACTGCAGTTTGTTCTTTTCTACCAGTGGTGGTGTTTTTAGTTTCCCCACGTAGCTGGGTGGTTCTCTAAGGCTTATTTTACAGCACTGCCCTCTTCAAGCTTCTCCAGAGAAAATCTTCCATCTTACAACATAACTTTCTGATCTTGGAAACACTCAGAGAAGGACAAAGAACTGAAGCTTCTCCAGAAGCTAAACCAGTTCATCTTACCCTCAGTGTTACCATTATTGTCTCTGCTACTGTTTGGAGTACTTTGAAGAGAAAAAAAAAGATGTAGTAAATTTCTCTGTAACCTCTTCACTAACAGTCCTGTTAACATAACCAAATATTCTAGTGCTGCTGAAGAGCTGAAAGATTTTTGCAGATATTACAAATTCACTGTATGCCCCCCCCCCCCTGCCCCTGTCACCAGTGGGAGCAAACCTAGAGAAGCTTCATGTCAGAGGAAAGGAGACCACAGGAAGGGACACTACTTGGTTCCCAACCATTCCCATCAGTGCCTGAGGCTACTCCAATGGTTTGGTTTTCAGCAGATTTCTTTCCCTAATATTAAAACAAGAACAGATTTTCCTCTTAATTCCTGTTTGACTGCAGAAGGAATTAGTGTGAAAGGATATTCCTGGGCATTCAAACAAGCTGTTAGAAATGATGTCTCATTAAGTGTTTAGAAAACATACCAACAATGTGCATTCTCCAGGATTCTTTGTCAGGGCAGGTGCAACAATGGGCCACAGGAACCACGAGCAGATGTTATTCTGCACACTCTTCATTTCAGAGTCTTTAGAAATTCATGAGGTCTTTTGTAGGTTTCCTGAATCTTCTAATAGCAGTGCAGCTGTTCAATTCAGAACTGCAAAGATGTCCTCAGTTACTTGAATCTGCAAATGCAGGAGGCAGCACTGGAATGACCACACAGCAGATCCAGACAGGGCAGGCAGGTGGGTGCTGGGGCTCTGCCCTTCCTGCCTGGCCTGGCCACTGCCATGGCCACTTCCCTGAGCCCTGGGGAACAGACATCTTCAAGACTCTGAATATTCCCATTTTCTACATGGGCAGCACTCTGATAACTCTCTGATTTTATGAAAAGAATCACATAAGCTGTCAACAATAGCCTAGAAGCTCCTCTACTGCACACACTGGTGCATCCTCATTACATTCTGGTCAGGCAAGATGCAAATCACATTGCAGATGGTTTCATTGGAAAAATGTGTATTTGATCAACAACAATTGCACTGTGCTGAACTTGATTTGATTTCTACAAGTCAAGCTGTTTTACACTACCCCTCTTCTGACAGAGCTGCAATCCCTTCTGGACTGGGAATGTCCAGATGGACTATTTAGAGCTTTGCTCGTTCTCCGTTTTTGTTGGCTCACCTTGCATTTCCTTTAAATTCACTCACAGTTTTATTTAGCTCTCAGTATCTTCTGCAGTCTTGAAAAATGCTGCCTAATCTTACTTGTGTAGTAACTGGAGTAATTGGATGCTCCCCAGAAGAAAAAGATGTTTTAGATATTAGGCTTGGCTACTTTCCAAAAGGTGGGACAGAGCACCACAAGCTTCTGTCCTTGTCTCCTGTTGGAAAGACATCCTTGAGTGTTCCCTGAATGGGGCAAATGCAAAGCAGCAGGGTGGCAACAGATCAACTACAGAAGCCACTCAACCCAGTTCCTTCAGTGCATGGTAACAGAAGTTTACTTTAACAACAATAACATTTGTTTTATCAAGAAAATTTACAATCTCTAGGAAGTATTTTAAGTCCTCAAATTAGAAGGAATCTGCTATATGTATTCTTGGCACTCGTAATGTTTAGAAAAAGACTTATTAATGAGTGTTGGCTGAATCTGATATTCCTGAGCTTGAAGAAGAGAGACATGAAAGTAATAGGTGATTCAGTCCATAGCTAGAGCTGCTTTTTAAGGAAATCTGTTGTGAGGGGAAGCAGACTTGAAATCACAAAGGCAGTTGGTTCTTCAGAAAATAACAATGTGGACAATCAGAATTTCATAGAGGAAATACTTTTACACTGGGCTGTAATTCAGAAACTTGCTGCCAAGGGAAGGCACTGAAGCCAAGAATGGACAGTCCTGAAGAATGTTTCCTACAATATTTCTTTTACTGCAGGTATCTTGATATCCTTCATAACAATAACTGACTTCTATGAAATAGCAAACTACTATTCCATGGATTAAATAGGTTTTTTTAATCAAGAGTTCCCAAAATGTAGCCAGGTGGCTCCTCCTGGCCCATGGAGCTCCAGTACCTGCTCTGCACCTGGGTTTGGTGCCACCCCTAGAGCTGCACTGACTTCTCAGGCCCGTGCCTGTGCTGTTGTTCACCAAAAGGTTGCACCACTAGTCCAAAACTTTACCCCCACTGGTTCAGAGATGAGATGAGCAGAGAAGCACTGTCTGCAATCTGCCTCCCAGATGTTTCAGAAACACCCCCAGAGAGCTGGGCCAGCCACCACTAGTCCTGGCTACCAGCAGTGCTGGCTGCAAGCCCCAGGACTTGCTTCCCCTGCAGAGCATTGAAGGCCAGGCACCCACAGACACTGCAGGCAGTGCCCTGGGAACAGGCACCCTGCTCCTCCAGTTTGGATTCAAACACATCCAGTGCTATGAGACCCATGAGACCAGCTGCAGATGTCAATTATGATAATAAAGCAAATGGAAGTTCTGCACAAATGCAGGAGCACTACAGACACAAGATGCTTGGCATCACCTTTGCAGATAAGGTAATTAAAGAAATGTAGGTTTTCCACAAGAAATTCAAAAACTACCAAAAAAGCAATTCAAGCCATTGGAAAGATGCAGTGATTTTATGGCTTTAAAAAAGATCCAGGCTTTTCCTGTAAGTCTGGAAGTTTAGACAACAAATGCAAAGAGGTTGCTATAGTCAGCACTTGCACAAATTTCACTGTCACTGAGAAGGGAAGTACTCTTTAAAATTTAGAAGGTTTGTGTTATTTGTTGCAACCCCCAAATTAACCATCTCAGTCATCCAGGAGAGGTTCAGTGTGGCCCATGTCAGTGTGTGCCTGTGCCTGCAGCCCAGAGGTGGTGATGCCCAGGGATCACCCACTGGTGGCAGGGGCTGGAATGGTGCAGGGACCTCCAGCTTGGTCTGGCCTAATCTGGGGGGCTTGCAGTGTCCACACACTTAGTGACAAAAAGGTTATTTATGGCAAAATCCTGTGAGGTTCAGAGGGTTTACACTACTTGAGATAAAGTGATAGTTCCCCACTTGAAATCAGAGCAGAATTAGCTCTGTAATTATTGGTCTGGGGCAGCACTGCAAGCACTGGACTGGGGATTGTGTGAACTCCCCAAGGTGATCTCAGCTCAGCAGAGAGAGGGACAGAGCTCAGGGACACAGAGCAGTGAAATGAGTGGCTGGCCAGGCAGTGACAGGCTGTAGTGTACAGGCTGTAGTGTACAGGCTGTAATGTACAGACTGTAATGTACAGGCAGCAACACTGTCACTAAACGAGAAGCCTCATCATGCCTTGCCCTACAACCTCACTGCTCTTGGCTTCCAAAGCCAGGACAGCAGAGTGCCACAAAAGGAAGCAATGGTTCCTCTGCTTCCTGGAGAAGGAAGCTTGGAGAGCCTGGGTTATAAATAGAAGAAAGAACTAGAAAAACAGAAAAAGAGAACAAGCTGGGACTTCGGCCAGGTGCTGATCAAAGAGTTTAACTGAGTCTGGGGCTATCAGAGGGCAGTTTCCCATCCTTCCTTTCTTCCTGCTTCCAAGTGCTCAAGGATGCTGTGACCCCCTACACTGAGGCTCCCCTGCCCTGGGATGGGGGGGTTGGTTTGGTGGTACTGATGGATCCGTTCAAAGTCCAAGCAAGAAGAGATGCCCTGGGGGCAGGGCACAGCTACCTGGAGTGTGGCAGCACACTGCCTTGGGTTTCTAACTTTGTGCTGTTCCAGACAAGCCCTGACCTACAGAAAACACACTCAAAGGAATGAGAGGGAATCTGATGACAAATAATTGGTATTTTCCTAGGTCTCCTGCCCAGAAAAGCAAGCTTCCAGGTGGCACGCTGGCCAGGATTAATGGTCTGGTGGCCAGCAGGGATGGGACTGAAATGCTGGTTTTTGTCTCTCTGAATCCTGAAGTGGTAACTGTTCTGATTGACATTCACTTCATGATTTCAGCATAAAAGAAAACATCTTTTCTTTCTCCTCTAAAGACAATGCCTGCTCATTAGTTTGAGATGTCCATATGTTTTCCAGACTCAGGCTGCATCATTGCACATGGAACTGCTGGTAAGAGTTTTTATATCTCATTATTTGAAGGTGCTTAGGCTAATAAAGAAATCAGTTTGAAGAGACTGCCAGAGGGATTGGACTGTGTCACTGAGGTGGGAGGTGAAGGGAATTCAGACCAGGAATCTGAGGAATGGCCTTTCTGAGCTGCTGCAAGGTGATGCAGCACAAACCAACCCTGTGGACACAAAGCTGAGCAAAGATGGACCTGGAGCTCAGGCTGTGACCCAGGCTCACACCTTACAGCCCAGATCTTAGTTGACAACCAAGTGCAAAGCCACAGAAACTCTGAGAAACCTTGGTCAGCTTTTTAATTCTTATTCAGTATGGTTCCAGTATAAATAGTATTGCCCTTCAGAATAAAGAACTCATTCACTGTTTACCCTGGTACAGCCACGACCAGAGGACTTGTTGGTTGGTGCTTAACCTTTTCAGTGAGGGAAAAGACAGCCTTTCCACTTGTTAATATTTATGGATATTGCTGACCTCACACATACAACAATTAATTTCTACAGCTCTACACATTACTTGATGTGAACAAGACTGTAACCATGTTCACTTTCCACTTTCATTTGTTTTACTTACATCCTAAATGAACGACTTAAAAAAAATTCCAACAAATATTTTTAAGAAATAAATGTTTTCCAAACTGTTTTCATATTTGGGCTGTACAGGGACACTGCTAACAAGCTGTACTTACCACAAAAGAGATGAAAATAAATTCTGCAGGGCACAGAAAAAGAGGAGGAGGGAGATACTGTGAAGAGATAAGTAATGGTTTTCATTGCTCAGAAATTTGCAACAGCTCTGCTGTGCCTCTTTCCTTTGTGTGCCACCATCACAGAACACTTTGCAGCTGAACTTAAACTTCAGGTTAACTTGGAAAGCTTATCTGGAGAGTCAGAAAAAATTTCTTACCCCTTTCAAGACTGTGAAGATTTTGCCATTGAGATAGAACAGACATTGAAAGTAAAATTTCCACAGATTTCCATTCAGCCAAGATCTCATTCCTGTAAATTACATCTTGGCACTCTGCAATAAATCCAACCTGAACAGCAACAAGCAGGGTTTAAAGCCTGTAGGAGTCTGAAGCTGTCAGCTGTCATTTCAGCAGGCAGGCAGGCTGAGCGTTCTGGAATATCCAGCACAACTAAAGCTGAAGGAGATGGACACAAGTACAAACAATTCTAAGGGATGCTTTCCATCAGTGTGATGATGGATGTAACACCCACCCAAGGGGGCAACTTCAGTCTGCAGGAAAAGCTGTCCTGAGAACACTGGGGAGCCAGGAGAGCAAAGCTCTGCGGGAAAGAGGCAGAGATGTCTTTGTGAGGGCAAACTGGGCAGGAACTGGGAGGGCAAAGTGGGCAGGAACTGCTGCCCAGTGAGGGGCAGGAGCAGCTGCACTGAGGCCTTGCCTCCTGAGTCCCCACAGCTTCCCCTTCAGCTCTGCAGCATCTCTCTGTGACACCCATCAGGGGGTAACCAGACACCCCTCAGCTGGAGCTGGAGCTGGAGCTGGAGCTGGAGCTGGAGCTGGAGCAGCCAGGAGTGCTCAGCAGCTGGTCCTGAGGAGACCAGGCAGGAGGAGGGATGGTGGGCAGAGCAGCTGCTCTCTGCAGACCTGCTCTTCCTCCCTGCCTTGTTGGCCCTGATGTGGACACAGTCCTGGCCTGTAAATGCTTCTTCCAGGCTCTCTGGGAAGTTTCACACTCAGAGAGATTGGTATTAGAGAAGCTGAGACTCCTCTTCCTCAAATACTGGAAAATAACCCACAGGCTTCTTTTCTAGATGCAGAAGAGGACCCAGCCCAAGGTATTCTGTTATGTATGTGCAGTCCCTTGACTCTGCAAAATAATCTAAAAGTAAATCTGAGCATAGCAGTGAGAACAAAATGCATCTCCAGGTACTCAGAAGAGGCTGTTCAGTGAAAACTGCTGGGCAGTGTTTCAGCTGCAATATAAGCAGAGATTAATATAACCAAGAGGTGCCCCACTATGCCTCTGAGCAAGCTAAACCTGGTAGCAATCAGTGAGAACACAGGAGCAGTAAAGCCCTTCAGCCAGTCTGTTAGCAAGAGGAGCACTAACAAAACTAACAAGTTCCCAAGCCAGGGAAAATGTCCCAGCCAGGGGAAGCAGCTGAATCCCTGCAGCTAAGGCAGGAGGGAGGCTGGAGCCCTGGCACACCACTGACCTACAGCCCACTATTACCAAAGGCAGATGCAACCACTGCCTGCCCTAGGGAAGGGGCAGAGGAGAAAAGGGACACTTGGAATGCTCAAAAATGCCTTTACTTACATCTTAGAAAACAGGAAACATTACCTTTGTGCTTCCAATGCTATTTTTTTAGTTCCTAAGTATTAAACCCTCAATACAGTCATGAAAGGCCTGGAAATGTTTGTAGTTTTAAAGGGCTTTGTAATAAGTACTGGCAATGCTACTCTGTGATTTTGATTAAAAAAAAAATGTCTATAAATAGATAAGTGTGGGTGATGAAGCAAAACTGCACTTCCAGCATAGGCATACACACAACCACAGAATAATAAAGAAACAAAAGACTTCATCCAGAACTTTCCAAAACATGTTGTTGTGGTGCCTGAGGCTTCAGCTGCTGGCCCAAGGTCCTCTGTGCACTCAGCTCCAGAGGAACTCCCCTCTCCAGCACAGGAACCCAGCAAGCAAGCCCAGAGTGACAGGCTTTTGGAATTAACTTACTTTTCTTGTTCCCTTTCAGTTCAGGCATTTCCCCCAGTCCCAGACTCCAGGTCTCTGCAAGGAGGGTCGGGTCCTGTCCTGTCCTGTCCTGTCCTGTCCTGTCCTGTCCTGTCCTGTCCTGTCCTCTCCTCTCCTCTCCTCTCCTCTCCTCTCCTCTCCTCTCCAAGTAGCTGCCTGGTACCCAGAGACACAGCTGGAGCTCCACCTGGGAGTTTTAGAGTCCCTATAACTTGAAAATCGCCTGGAGGATTCCTTCGGGTGCTTCTCCTCAGAGAGGAGGGCTCCATCCAGTGTCTGCCGGCTGAGTTACTGCCAGCTCTGCTCAAGTCCTGTGCCTGCACAGGAGCCCCGGGCTCCGAGCTCTCAGCCCCAGCACTGGCTCCTGGCTCAGCCAAGCGCTTCAAGTCTCAGCTGCTCGGGACAGGCGAAGGTTCTGGGACCATCCCCGCCTTTCAGGACCTCCTCTTGTCAGACCGAGTGATGGCTGTGATCAGCCATTTCCCAGTAAGCCTTTGAAAAACGGGCTGTGGTGAACTTCTGGGTCTGAGTATTTGGGGTTTGTTTGCAAAAGGCTCCTCTGGAGCTTATCAGACCCTGGAACTCACCCTGTTGCTTTAAGCAAGTGAGTCTAACACTGAGGGGTGGGCTTGGTATTTTCAAGCACAGGCTCCAGATTCCCATATTCCCACATTCCCATGAAAAATACTCTGTTGTTTTGGTACCTAGAAGCTTGTTTCCATACTGAGTACTGGGATGTTCTAGGCTGCATTCAGATACAATCCAGTGTGCCCCAGTCAGTGAAAACCCTGCTGCCAACAGAATCAAAACAGGCAGAGCATATTTATCTAAAGGGAAAAAAAGCCCTTTAATCTTAGTTCAAACCTGGAGAATGTAGGCTGCACCTGACACTGTTCTCTGAAGCTGGAACAGGTTAAACTCCTTGGTACTCTTCATTTCTCATGCACACAGCATCATCATTTACATTAGCACGAGAGCTCAGCACACTGTGCTTGTGCTAAGAGGGGAAGTAGCCAGGGGACAGCTATCAGCTGGAGAGAAAAGAAGGGAACCAAACCCCTGAGGAGACAAACCTTCCTGTTGGCAAAAACAGCGGAGGAATATATGGATTATAATTTTTACTTCCACCCAGACTAAACTTCTGACATGTTGTCCAGATGTAAAGAATATTAAGGGATTCAACTGTACAAAAAACCTTTAACACAGCAGCAGTCCCTCTCATTTGAATCTGCCAGATATAGAAAAGTCAAATACTTACTGATTTCTGTTTCCTCAATTTTTCACTTTCTATCTATAAATTCTAAATAACTTTCATATTCACCAATTTAAGACTGAACAATTCAATAAACCCTTACTAATCCTGGGCAAATAGAGAGCAGTGATGTTTCTGTTCACAAAGGGCAATACTGACAAACCAAAACTGCAAAGATATTACCTGTAGAAACAGCTTTGCTGTGAGGCACTGCCTTGTTTTCCAGGCTGTGAACTCTGTCAGGATCATTCAGTCACTAAGGGTTAGACTGTAATCCCTTCATGCTGGGTGGGAATTTACTCCCTGGGGATTTTCTGTCCTTAGTTACAGGGGTTACTCACAGCATTATCATGCTATCAGCAAGGCTCTGGGCAGCAGCTCTACTCAGATCCAGGTAGGATCCAGGATGAAAGGCAGAGGTTGGATTGGACACTTAAGATTCACGTGGATGTGGTACTGGGCTGTCTTGTCCAGACCAAGCTTTGCCAGAAAAGATTGGATCCTTCTAGCATCATCTTCTAGGTCCCTTCCAACCTGACCCTCTGTGATTCAATTCAGAACTGGAAACTGCTTCTGTTTCTCTTTACAAGTGGTGTTAGAGAGAACACTGCTCCTGCACAGTGAGAAAATACCAAAATGTTCCCCAGAGATCCCCAAGTTAACATGTATGTACTGTATCTGTCTTCAGATTGCTCCTAACAGTGAGAGTGTGCCCAGCACTGTGGACTTGAAGAAGGGCTCTGACCTACTCTTTGTCAGGCTGAGAGTGTGGGGGAGCACCAGAAATAAACACTGGCTTGGAAAACAGGACCAGAGTGTCCAGCATTGGAGTCGTGCTGGGAATCCTTTGCCCGTCCTCCTTGCTCACTTTTAGATACTGAGCTAACTTGAGCTATGAGGATGGGCACCAAACATATTAAATGATTTAATTTTAGAATAGTATCTCCTTTAGGGACTGCTTTAGATGTTCTCAAGAAATTTAAAGTATCATTTAAGCACCATCTGGACACCTGGTTTATTCACAGATTATCCAAGCCTACAGCCATTAAAAAGCAGTGCAGCCAAGACAGTAGATTAATTAATCAAGGACAAATTTTTTCTAGCATAAACCAAATCCTGTGATTTTTCAAAGCTCCTCACTGTGGAAATTCTGCAGCATTGCCATATTAGAGCTCATTGCTATAACCTCTTTGTTTGCAGTAAGAATTCAGTACCACTGCTTCTAGGCACAAGGTAAAGCTCAGCAGGAGAAGGGCCCTGCAGTGCTTTGAATAAACACCCTGGTGCAAGGCCTCTCTCTGTACTCAGCATGCAACACATCCTTGCTGCTTCCTATTCCCAGTGTGCCTCCAGTTTACTGCTGGAACAACAGAGCCGTAGTAGGAACAGGCACCTCCCAAGGGGGTGTTCTGACCACCACAGTGCTGCTCATGCACGGAACTATTGCCATGGAAAGCAAGTGTCAGCTTTTAAAATGGGATCTCAGTTATGGTTTAGACTGTTGTTACACAGCACACAAGAAACAGCCCTGCTATTTCTAGTATTTAAGCTCCTTGAAGAGCATCTTTATCTCCTCCTAATCAGAGCTGAAATGAGCATCCTGTCTGAGAATGCAGTTCCTTGGTTTTCTCTTTCATCAGGGTCCTGCCAGCATCCTTTCCAGAGATGTCACTGCATGCAGACTGCACACTCCAGGCTGTGTTTTCAGGAAGAGAATGCAACCTACTGTGGCCTAACACCAGAAGGAGGAGAAGGAACTTGTGCTTGATATGGATAATAAGCAGTTATGCCATCTCCAGTTTTGCATTCCTTCATTAACTGCTTTTTCAGGAGGAGTTAACTTTTTCCTGTGTTTATCTTGTTCAGCTATGTGAAATTTGAGAGCCAGCAGTCTAAACTGCACTGCTAAGTGGCTTCAGAGAGGAGCACTCATCCAGCAGGAAAGCCCCGTGGCCAAACCCCATGCTCCCAGTGCTGAGGGTGCCCAACCTTTCATTTACAGGGCCTGATTTTAAAAGTTGAGCTCATCTGCACAAGGAGCTAAGCTATTTTTTTCCTTTGTGGCCTCCAGATGTTTTTTGGGTAAGTTCTGAGCATTCTGTTTTATTATCTTTAATAAAAACACAAAAAGGATTTTAAAATAAAACGTTTTGCTGGATGCTGGAGACGATTCACCTACAGTTTGTAAGCAGAACACAGAACCAGGGCTGCCCAGAACCTGAGCCTAAAATTTCCATTTAAATGGATGAGTAAATTTTAACACTGCCTTCTATCCCTCCTCTTATGAAATCAAAACTACAGCAAAGACAATCAGCTCCATTCCAAACACAGATTTCACTCTGACCCTGACATCAGCCAGTATCATAATCACTTATTGATTTGAATTTGTAGTGGAAGGACAAAATTACCTAAAGCAAAAATAGATCTTCATAAAATTGTGTGAGTTCCCTCCCCAATTAAATATAAGCACATCAGCATTAGCAGAGAAGTGTCAGAAAACTTAAGTTCAGTCATATATTATCACACTCATAAACTGTAGGTGTTCAAAAGTCACCAACCTTTCCTTTTTAAACTTCCCCTTCTGGAATGTGGGAAGAAATGACAGCTTCTAGCTGGTCAAACCATCATTTCCTGTCAGGGCTGAAGACACTGGGGATGAACCCCCTGCAGATGCTCAGCTTTTCCCCAGTAACTGCAAAAAGGAGCACAGACTGGAGCTGGGACAGGAGCAGCTCCCCATCTGACACTTAAGATGGCAATTCAAATGTGTATGAGAAAAAATGGTTACTGGTTTGACTCCTGTACATATATAGGAGGACTGGAATAATCCTAAAAATGTGTCTGCCTTTGCCAGCTACGGGATCCACTCCTGGCTGCAGGAAGAGAAATCCCTGGTTCATTAGGAGTGAAGTGGTGTGGCTGGAGCTGCTCCAATGCTAACCAGAAATCCCTAATGCAGCTGCAGCAGGGAAGCACCAGCCCCCCATGCTGGGACAGCAGAGCTCAGCAACAGCCTGACACACAGCCTGACTGACTGACTGACTGGCTGACTGACTGACTGACTGACTGACAGGGTAAAACAGGGAGCAGAGGGAGGGATCAGCAAAGCTTTTGTGGAGGAAAGCCACTTCTCACCTATCTGCTTGGGGTTTTATGCATGAGGATGAGGCACAGATGATAAAGTGTACGTGGATTTTCAGAATGCTTTCCTTGAGATCCATCACCAAAGATTCTCAAGAAACATAATCTGTCATGCAAGAAAAGGAGATGTAAAAAATTTATAACTCTTGCTTTTCACTTTAGGGAAAACTGTTCTCTAAGGGTGAAAACAAACACAGACTGATTTTCCTTCAAAGTTGTTCCTGCTAGCTTTCACAATTTAGAATCCTTAATAGTCATTTGATGGATAATACCAACCAGCAGCACTGAATGAGTTCAGGATAAAGACCTAACTTTGTCTTGTGCCCAACTGGTTCCTCTGGGTCTCACAGGTGTGCTGTAGGTTTCCTGAGCCCTCACACTAAGGGTAAGGCAGGATTTGCTGCAAACACCTGAGAGAGGCTCTCTCAGTTCCACCAAGCACTCACAGTTACCACGCACTCCCCTTTTCAGCCGTTTTGTCTCTGTTTAGAAACTTGCATGTGCAAACCTTGTCCGTGGCACAGCTCCATCACCATCTGCTCTGGTGTCTCCAGAGCACAGACACTGAGCAGCTCTGACAACTGAGGCTGGAACATACGGAGTGTTTACAGCACAAGTCATTAGATGGAAGTAGGCCTTGGAAGGAGGGTGAGATGCTTTGGACTGTCCTTCCACACTAATTGTGGTATCTTTGGCTGTTTTGGTTGAGTAAATTGACTGTTAAGTTTAAAATTCAGAAAAAAAAGAAAACAAATCCTTGAAGTTTCTCTAAATAAACAACACGCGTGTTTTCAAGTTTCCGCTTTGCGGGGAAGAAGCCAAAGAGGGTAACAGAACTACTATTTTTAATGCTTGAATACATACCCTCAAATTATTTTGACAGAGGAAACTATTTGAACAGTTTCAGAACACTGGGCTGTGCGGTTTGGAGCTCTCCTGCCCTGGCTGCAGAACTGCACTGAGCAGAGGAAGGAGGCTGGGCTGTATCTCTGCACTGCCATCCTGCTTCTCAGCTTCTGGAGCAGAGTTATCCCTGCTGCACACAGGAGCAGGATGCCTCAGGTCAGAAGGGACCTCTGGAGGTCATCTGACACAGCCCCTGTGTCAAAGCCAGGCCATCTGATCCAGTTATTTTCCACTGCTGGCCATCAGTGACATAAGCAACAAACACAACGCTGCTGTCCCTTATCATGTGCCCAGCTTGTGAGCTCAGGCCTGCTCTCACAGATGAGAGGTGTGGGTTGGAAGTACAGATGATGAATGGTGAATAAAAATGCTTCCTTGCAGAGAGTGTCCTGCAGAACCAGCTGGGTGCCCTGCTGGAGAACACGTTTGCTCTTGAACCACCACTCCGGAATGTTCCTTCAAATGTCAGGTTTAAGAGCATCAGAGTGGGGAGAATGCAGTTACTGTGAAAGAGATCCACTCTATTTGCTTTTTCAGAGGGTTTGGCCAAGGCTGTTGGGAACAGGGAGCAGTGAAAAACCTGTCAGTATTTACAAGCCTCTGGAACAGTTCCATTTTCTAATCATTTCTAAGCTCCAAGTAAGCAAGAAAGGACAAATGAACAGTTCTGACAACATACTGACTGACAACGTGTTAACATTTTTAAAGCACTCCTAGGGTGCTTTCCAAATAGGTTCTGGAAGGTGAAAGAAATGAACAGAATGTGGCGTGTGCAGCCAGAAGTACCCTGTGATGGCAGCTTCAGTGAGTCTTCTGCAGTACTGAACATTCTTTGATTTGCAGAAACTCAAACAATCTGTCTCTGAAGAAATAGCTCCGGGATGCTGTGACAGGAAGGAAATGTACTCTGTAAATGCTGGAGTGTCCTGTGGAACTCAGGGATGCTGTGTCTGAAGAGAACTGCTTGGGAAATGCTTAAGTACACGTGTCTGAAGAACAGGACTGGTATGAACTGAAACACAGAAAGCTGACACGAGTTGAAATTGAACAAGACATCTGTGTCTGTCCCTCTGTCCATTACAAAGGTGACCTGAGCTCTCAGGTGGCTTTTGGGATTGCTTCACATCACCTCCATGTCCAGCACACAGCGGGGCAGGCACACCAGAAACCTGACTGGAGAATGCCAAGGGGTGAAGTGTACAGTGCTGCTGAGCTGAAGCAGGACAGTCAGCTCACACTGCACACACCAGCAGCCTCAAAGCAAGGTCTCACAGCTTCCAGACACCTTATCAGGCAGGCACAGCAGGCTGATCTTTCAGCAAATTTAGCCATGTGTTCAAGGGGCAGGATGACCAAGCCAGCTCTCCTGAGGCTGCAGTCTGCCCTCTGCCAGGCCCTGCAGGGTTGTGTCAGCCAGAGGGTGACAACAGGAAAGAAACAATGAGCTGGAAACTCCTACAGGACCTACCTGCTGACTCTGCCCTGCTGAGCAGCCAGCTGCAAGCCCACCCCTCCTGCTGTCCTGAGGGGCTCCCACTCTGCTGGACACCCACACAGCACCCATGGGTGTCAGACTGATGCCCAGCAGTGCTCAGTGTGCCAACAACTGCACCACCCCCAAATGAGGTGGCTCAGCTTTAACACGTCCACCTGAAACACATAACCAAAATGTAATGTACTCTTCCTCCACACAGCAATAATTCGATGGAATTGTATTTATCAAGACCTTCCTGCTGTCACATACTTGGATTTCAAATCCAGACTAAACAAAAAGAAATCCTGTGTTTGGATGCACTGCAGTTTCTGTACCACTGAAGCATCCAGCTCCAACGTGAAAATTGTCACAAAACAGGGAAAAATGTGTGAACGCTTTTCCCAGCATCCTCATCTCCTTTGTGCAGGGAAGTGACACCTGTCTGTTTGCTCTCCAGAAGTTCAATGATGGCCACGTTTCTGCTTTAGGAACACTGGTGAACATTCCTTTTCCTTGTCTGTTTTAGTTACTTTACAAGCATTCATGTGTTGATGAGCATTTCAACAAACAAACACAAGCATGCCAATTCCTTGTGGATTTCCTTTTTTTTTTTTTTTAACCAGTAACAGGACACCATTCCATATCTATTCCTAAACAAACCATTTTGGGGTTTGTTTTGTGCCTGTGTAAGGAATCCCATATACCCAGGCATGGGAACAGCCCAGGGAGAGAGGTCCCCACTGAAGCTCTGCTTGGTGTGCTTGGAGCTGGCAGGGCTGATATGGCAAAGTGCAGCAAGCAGACCCTTACTGTGTGTGCCTCCAGCTTAATTTTGATGTTTAATTCCCCCAGTGCTGAATTGAGGGAATGACCTCTCCCAGGGGCTTTCCAAGCTGCTTCCTAAAGTGGAGCAAGATGGAGTAAAGAGCAAGTGCTTCATGAGACCTTGGTCTTGCCAAGTCTAGACTATTCTGCATTAGATATAGAGGTAAAAATGTAAAAGAAAGGGCTGTTTGCAATTCCTGTCATATAAATCAGGCTTGAATTTACTGAAGGGTCATCTGCTGGCAGTGTTTGGACTTTCAGCTGGATGGGGACTGCTGTTTTGCAAATGCTGGGATGTGCCCAACTTCACTGCCCCTGATGAAAAGTTTGGGTTTTGGGGGTTTTGTAGGAGCTGAACTGTGATGCTGCAGGCTGTACTCAACACTGGTGTCACTGAGCAGGAAACCTGCCCACTCCAGACAACAGGCAAAGCCTGGGATTCTTCCTCAGAAAATTTCCTATTGATGGCACCCCCAAGAGGTTCCCACTGTCGAGGTTTCTGACAGTTCTGCTTCTATTATCAGAGGAACAAATCCAACCAGTTTGGCTCTTGTGAGTGTGGCAACCACAGATGTATTCTATTAAACTGTCAGTGACTTTTGGCTGGAAATGCTCTCATCTTCCAAAATCTGGCTTCCTTCCTCTGAGTTGAGAAATGAGGCAAAACCATCCTCTCATAGTCACTGAAATCCCTCAGTAGGAATTTTTCACACTTTCTAACCACTGCTATGTCTTCAAACTTGCTTAGCTTACCTGCCCCCTTCCCAGGTACATCACAATGGGCATGTGCAGAGGGCTGTTCCTGCTTCCTATCAGACATTTGACTTGTCTTCCTATCCAGACAACATTTATTTAAAGACCATATTTGACTCAAACTGATACAAACATCTATGCAATGAGTTATTCAAACCTAACAAACCCAGTAAAATGGGGACCACAGTGGAATCTCTCTCCTGAAAGGAGGAACTGATACTCTAAACAGGGCCTGGAGTCCACACCCGTTTATCCTAGGGTTCAGCTTAGCTTGGCACAGCTTTTGCAGCCCTTATCCTGGAATTCCTTGGGAATGAGACTCTGATGTGTTAAGCAGGAATTTTAAGAGTCAAGTAAAACCAATCTGAAAATAAAGAAAAATTGTGTAGTAGCTGAGAGTGAGACTAAGCCATGGGGTTCTGGGGGGCCAGATTGAGCATTAGGTTGTGTGAAAATTCAGGATGGCTGAACCCAGATGTGCTGTGTGGAAACTGAGGTTGCATTTAGAGATCAATTATAATTCAGATATTATAGGAGGTGAAGAGTCAGCTGCACCTACAAGAGCCAACAGGCTACAGAAATGGTAACCTAGCACACTGCTGGGAAGTGGTATCAAAATAACAAAGAGGCTAATACAAAACAAGCAGAGTCAGACCCTGATCCATATTTAGCTGTCAAATTACAGAGCAGCAGGAAAAAATGCCAGGTTCTCAGCTTTTTATACTCTACTTGTTGGAACAGTGACAAGAAGAAAGTCTGCATGGCTGGGAACCAAAGTCAGGGTCAGAGGGCACAACAAACATCTAAAGATACACAGACCCAAACTTTGAACCCGGTGCTGTCTGCAAGGCTGGGAGCTGGCAGAGCCTCCCGGGAGGCAGAGGCACAGCTGGGGTGTCCCTGGGGCCAGGGGATCTCTGCAGCCTGCCTGCCAACCCTGCTGGCTTTGTCAGCCTGCCAGCCAGGAGCTGGGCTGAGCTCTGCTTTGGCCCCAGCAGCCAAAGGGAAATCACTTTGGACAGGCAGAACTAATGAGGGAACTCAGAGAGAGCCCCACAGCTCACACTCTCTCCAAAAGCCATTATGTGACTGAGCTGGTGGTTTGTAAGATTTCAAATTCCTGTATTACTTGAGGTTTTAATTGTCATTTAATGTTACGTGGCCTCTGAGAAGAAGGAGAGGGAAGTGCATGTTCAGAATGGTCTCACAAAGCAAGTTGCAGACTGGTGAGCACGGAGAGCCTGTCCCCAGAGGTTAAGTGGAGCCTCCCTCCCTCCCTCCTCAGCTGAGGACTCACCAGATGGGATGCATGAGGCAAACTTTACTACCAGCTCTGCAGATGACTTTTTACCCTCCTGCTTTCTACCTGTTCTCCAAGCAGAGCCTCAGTAAAAGGCAGAAACACTACGGTTCAATCATGCACTGCACGTAGGCCTCAGGAATAATATAATAAAGATAAGTGAAAAGAGCAACACAGATGAAGCAGAAGACAACAATACAGATGCTTAAAATTAATTTACAAAGTGTTTACACGCTACCTATTAATATACATTAATATTAATAAAATATTAATAGAATTATCTGAGACCATGACTGATGCTAATAACTGCACTTCTCGTGCTTTCAAGTCAAAGAACTGGAAATACTTTCTAAGTGCTGCACTGCCCCTGTGAAGTAGCTATTACTGTAGTAACTTACAAATGGGTAAACAAAGATTATGTGATAGGAAAACAAAAGTAGAATCAGAAACAGAAACATCTGAGTTGTGACTGCTAGTCCCCTGCAGAAAGCCATTCAAAACATGGAATTCAGTTTAGAAAGCAAGCTGCCAGCCAAGTCCTTCCACATTAGCCTGTTCTAGAATCTCAAACCAATTTAACTTCTTCTACATAGTGTGCTTGACTCTAAATGTTATTAATTCTCTTCTTTGTATTTTTAAGGAAAATACTGAGTATCAGACATAATGATAACCTGATGTATGGATAATATACACATTGGGCACAATCAAAAGAACAGCTGAGAAAATATTTTTGGCCCAGTTTCATTACCATTAGAACAAGGGCAGAAGATTACAGGAGAGGTAATCTTAGTCTGGAGACAACATTTGTTAAACATCAGTCTGTGAGCAAATGGGTAAACGAGGCCTGGTAATCCATTGCTTTATGTGTTACAATCAGCTTGTAATAAACGGGATTTATAGTCGTTATTTCTTTTCTTTACTTTTCATATGCAAACACCCTTTTTGACAAATTCTTTATATATGTGAGATTGTCTTATTCTTGCAAGTTGTCGGGTTAAAAAAATTATACAAATACTCTTAATGCCATGCCTTGATCATGTTACTGTTGAAAAAGACAAGTGTGTGATGGAAATTACCCCCTGGTTTAGGCTCATCCAACAAAAGACATTGTTACAAGTGTCCAGGTTTGGCAGTGAAATGTTACTGGTGACTGTACCACCTCTGTCCCTTTGTGCTGAGGCTTCCCAAGCTTTAACCCCCCCCCCCCCCCCCACACACACACACAGACTGCTGGGGAAGAGCCGGCTGAAAGCCCCTCAGGCCGGCACCAAATGGAACCGGTACCAAGCAGAACAAGCAGCTCTGTCCCTGCAGTGAGCACTGTGCTGACACATCTGCCTGTCTGCAGGGCAGGCACAGGAGGAGCCCCAAACACAGCCCCAAACACAGCCTCAGAACACAGCCCCAGAACACAGCCCCAGCAGCACAGCCCCAGCAGCACAGCCTCAGAACACAGCCCCAGCAGCACAGCCCCAGCAGTGCCCTCTCGGAGCAGTCTCAGCAGTTCAGGTCCATCGGGACAATCTCCAGCCCCCTGCACACCATATTCCAGGCAAGCTCCCATTAATCCTCCATCTCCTGGGAGCACAGCACCGGCTCTGCCTCACACACAGGAGCTGCAGCACTCAGTCACTTCAGTGGGAAGAAAGTTAAACCCCAGCGTTTTTCAGCTATTTAGCCACTTAGCTACCTACAAAAACACCACTCATGGCTGGGTTTGAGATCTCTGCTCACACTGGGGAGGGAAAGGGTATTCCATCCCAACCCTGAATTCAGGAGGAAGGCTTCTGCCAGCTTGAGGAAAATGTTACAGTAGTTTTTAAACTCCAGTAAAACAGGAGCACAGCTATGCTATGGGACACAACTTTTCTGTTTCTTCCCCAGATCAGCTGCTGAGGCTTTTGGAGGAACTTCCCTTCCAGAAGGCTATGAGGCAATGGAACCATTTCCTCACTGCCCCACACACGATGTGGAAGCTGTTTCTCTTTCAGATAAAAGGCCGCAGACAAACAGAACCTTGCTGATCCCAGGCAGCAGACAGTGTTGCCTTTCCTTCCCGGCAGAGCCAAGGCAATGAGCCCACATGTGAGCCATGCCCAGCCCTGCAGGGGCCCTGCAGACACAGCCCTGGGCGGCTCCTCCAAGCTGCCACCCAACCACGCCATCAGCTGGGATTTTAAATTTTCAGATCAAATTGCACCAGGAGGAGTGTGTAAGAAACCCTTAGTGCCCATCATTCGGAACGGGCAGCAGGTCAGGGATTCCCCTCCCTCCCACCACAGGGAGCACCGCCAGGGATATCATGCCCAAAGAACTGAACTCGATGTGGTGCTTGCAGACCTGCTGCTGGATCTCAGGACAAAGGGGAGGTTCTTTTCAGATACAGACTTACTAGGCACTGATTACTCTCCCACAGATCTTGCTCGACCCCCCTTACACCTCCTATTCACTCCTCATACACATGAGGCTGGAAAATCTTTTGCCCATATGGAAAAATACCACATGACAAGAAAATGTAAAAAAGGCCTTTAGAGAAATGGCAAGCAGAAACATTTCTGTCATCTTTCTGAACATATGAAATTGTTGCAGTCTGGTACATTCTACAAAGCACATTTTAGAACTATTACACCTCTTAATGCAACCTCTTGGTATTTTTATTTCCATTCTTAGTAAGTTAGGGTTGCTTTTCCTTGCTAAATTCACTCTTTCCATGTACCTCTTAGTTCTCCTCTATCTTCTTTCTCTTCTTCCAAACATACAGGACAATGAAATTACTCCTAACATGTAATAATTGATCTCTGCTGCATTCTTTCACCTACTTACTCTGCTCCTCCTTTGGTCTCTTTGCTCTTCTACTAAATTACTCACTTTTTTCTCTCCTGGTGTAATTGTCAATTTTTAACTCCTCTATCCTGACCCCTCTATTCTGCTTCTCTGGCAGTGCCACTGAGAGCTGTGAAATGTGCACTGCACAGCACTGTCCCAGAGAGCTCTGGGGTTTCATCCTCTGCTGCTTCTCAAACCACAAAGCAACAGCCTCGTTCCAGCAAACTTTATTTTCTCTCTTGCTGAATATCTTTGGAGGCTGTGGGAGTGAGAGGCATTCTCCTTGGGAGGTTATTTAATATTTTCCAACTTAAGGAATATGGAAAGATATAGGAAAAGTTTTCCTCTGGAAAACGCCTTTTTCTCCTTCTGACCCTTTAGAAACAAGCACGTTTGAAACAAGCACCATGGTCAGGTGCTCAGGTATCCAGCAGACAATGTGTTAGCCCCAGCTCAGGGGGGATTTAATGGCCAGGATATCCAGGATATCCAGAGAGCCACCGACTTCTGTCAGCCCAAAGCCCACAGAGAGCTGCTCAGGAATGCAGCAGCAAGGGTGAGGTGTGTACAGCAGTCAGCAACATCAACACCAGTGGCAAAAGAACTATTTGCATATCAGATTCACAAATCAAAAATGGGAACAGATGACAGCCGAACATCTTGATTCACACTGGGTTTCTCCTGCCTGTCAGTTCCTGGCAGTTATGAATAGTAACTTGGAAAAGTGCTAAAAATAACACAGAATCAGACCCTGGCTCAACATTCATCTTTCTCTTCCCGTTTTTCCTTGATACCCTGCTTTTTTATATTACTAAAGTATTTTATATCACTCATAGTTAAGATATTACTAATAATTAAGTTGATATGACTTGTAAAACCACTGCTATAATTTAAAAATAATAGAAGAAATCTACATTACCTACGAGAAAGAGCTAAGAGTAACCCCTAGAATTCAAACTTACCTATCCTTGCCAAGCTTGCACAACACAAGCTATCCATGCAGGGTAAGTGCACATGTAATCATTGCATTCCAGGTATTTTTCCCCCCAACTATATGATCACTTATAAAGAAGCAATTGGAGATATTTTACATACCTTGGGATTGAAAACAGCCTTCAGTCCTGGCAATGTTTTTTAAATGTCCCACTGAGCAGAGTATACAGAGAGCAAACCAGGTGCAAAGCAGGTTCAGGTGGGCTCAGGGAAGTGACCCCTCCTCACCAGCTGGCTGGCAGGGTTGGGTTGCAGGCACTGCAGGGCTCTGTGCTCAGGCTCTGATTTCACAGTCCCAAATGATCAGGCTGCCTGGTTTCCTCTGCTGATTTGTCACTACTGCCACTCCAGTCTGCAGACAGGTGAAGCCCATAGGAGACTCATAAAATGCATGAAAGGGCTTCAGTAGCTGCTTCATTCTGCACACAGATATTGGACACACAAAAGCTTTTATCTGTGTAACAGGCAGAGGGAGATGATTTTGGATGCTCAGGCATGTATATGTCAGCCACTCATCTCAGGGAGGAAAAGTTTTGTCTTATTTGCAACTCAAAAGTTAAAAAGCCCCCAAAAAGGCCCTCAGCACAGTCAGCAGCATGTCAGTCTGGGACTGAGGCAGCTGCTGTGGGGTTTGATTTGAACAGAAGAAGGCTCGGTGAATAAAAGCCTTATAAAATCTCAACTGTGTCCACCCCAGTAACATCACAAAGTATCTTAGGATATTATAAAACACTTGCCACAGGCTGCACAAGGTGATACACACTGTAACCCTTGGCGTTTTCTCTCCATCCTCGCAAGGTTTCTCCCACCCGTAATGTTTTCCTCAGCCCTCCCTCTGTTCCGATGGCAAACTCCTCCTTTTGCCACACTGGGGTGATCTCTGCTGCTCGGCACTGCCACCCCCAGCACCTTCCCCAGGGCTTAGCTTTGCCCAAGGCCCGGGGGCTCCACTTGGAGTGAGGAGGGAGCAGCAGAGCTCCCGGGTTCCCAGCAGGCAGGGCCGGTGTCTGTGTGGGAGCGGGGATCCTGGCGCCGGGGGAGCTGCTCCAGGGAAGCTCTGCGGCTCCCACCCGGGAGCAAGGAGCCCACGGGACAAAGCCCTGGTGCTTGTCAGAGCTTTTGCTACAGCTCTGGAGTCTTGGAGTTCTGCCACCCAGCAAAGGGGACACAAACAGGTTGGGAAGAATCTGATCAGACAAACTCCCGCATGTGGGAAAAAATACAGCCCCCGGAGCCAAAATCCGGGGTGAGAAGAGCACATGGATGGATAGGAAGGTCCTTTTCCAAAAGTGACAAACCACTATTTAAGTCTGCCTGAGGGAATCCTCAACTAATCTCATTGTTCAAGTGAATAAAGCCAAGGCAGATTAACAGTGTCTGCTAAAGAAATCAGCTTTGAAGGCTGATTATCACTGGGAATAGGAAGAAGGGTTATCTTAAAGAGCTTTACTGGTTGTACACTGTCAGCTCCTCAGTGTAATTAGCATACTATTAGTATTTCTACATGGAGAATTCTTGTCAAAACACACTTTTAGTTCTTGAGAGAAAATAAGACATAAATACAATGGCATCATGCTTTTAAAAGAAGTATCTTCTTGTACTGAAGTATTTTCTAAAATATCACACCTCAAACCATAACAATAGTTAAGACTCTATCGTGCTCTGCACATGACACTTGGTCACCCAGCTTTAAAATGATGTCTGACTCCTGGGTTCTGAACAGCAAAGAGAAGACAGTCTGTAATTTTGAAGCTATTGAGCATTTCAAGTCCTACTCAGTTAACCAAAAGCAGAAGAATATTTACAGATTGCTGTAAGCCTGGTAAGGTGAGGATTTCAGAAATGACACAATAGAAATAATAATTAAATAGCATCATTTAAGCAGGCTATAGTACAAGATATGTGAGTTCTGTTTCTAATGAATGGCCATAAACACAGGACAGGGTACACTGACTGCAAAAATATTTGTATTTTGTCTTAAATCTTTAACCATAGCTATCACAGGAAATACTATTTGCTTTTCCTCTTTCATTTTAGGTATTTGTTTTGGAAAATATATTGCAAAAAGCTTGAGTGAGAACCACTGCCCATGGCTTCAGGTGACAAGGTGCTTTGCCATCCCATGTCCCTGCCCCAGCTGATGCCCAAGGCCAGGCTCACCAGAGCCTGATGGTGCTGGTCAGGGTGCAGAGCTCAGGTGGAACTTCAGCAGATACCTGTGCACCAGGGGTTTCTGTGAGAGAGAAGTACCTTCCTTTCCCTGGAAACCCCCCCCACAAATGCTTAGGGCTGGTAACACTTGAAATCTGCCCTCTAGTCACTAGTTTTGCTTTTTCACCCTAAATCCAGAGCTGTCCAGCCCAATAATTTAAAGATCCTAGTGAAGAGTGCCAGACTGTGGAGCCAGTGCCTAAGCAGTGTGTCCCAGCTCTGTGCCTGAGTGCCTGGCCCTGCTCCCTCCTGCGAACAGAAAGCCTGGGAAGGCAGTGATGGGGAACAAAGATGGGTCATAGTTTGACAACTGCAAACACTACAGGGGATCTTTTGTCTGCCAGGCTCAAATCATCACTAAAGCACATTTCAAAAGGCATGATTTTATCACTTCTAATATGCCAACAGATTCATACAAAAGTTAATTAAAGATCTGATCTTCCCAGGGAAGCGGTGGGTTCCCCAGTGTTGGACACTGAGGATTCAGATGGAGAAGGTGCTGGATCACCCTGTCCAGACCATGTCTTTGCCAGGAAGGGTTGGATGTGATCATCCTTGTGTCCCTTCCCACCTGGGATGCTATGACTGTATGTTTTGAGGCTATAAAATTAATATTTGCAGTAATGCTTTTCTAATTCCTGCAGTGAACTAAAAAGCAAAAGATTAGTTCACTATGAACTGTGTAAGCACCAAAGGCTTTTACTGTGAACTATAAAAGTTACTATGAAGTAGCAGTGACTTTATAGATATTATAAAATTTGATTTAATGTACATTGTTTCTCCAGCATCATCAAGAGATTATACTGTATAATACACATAGTGCCTCTTTTGTTTAATTATGATAATGATAATTTACAGTAATGGCATACAGACAAAAGAGAAAGGCATCAAGAGATTTTTATCTGAATTTATTTCTTTCTGTATCCTGTTATTCCTTGTACTTTATGCTACAGGTTTATGCTGTCTTTGTTAAAAAAGCACACAAGATGTCATGGATTTAGAAAGAGAACAGGTGGAATTTGATAGCCTACTTTAATCCCAATATCCCAGAGAAGAGGAGATACAGCCCTACTAGAAGAACTAATTCTGTGGTCTTCAGGATTTGACATGCATCTGCTTCAGGCCTCAAACTAAAGATACCCTTTTCTGGACTTTTTGCCACTTAAAACTTTCAGTAAAATTACAGGAGCAGGTTTTGTAGGTGTGGTTATTTGTTTGTCCCTATTTTTAACTAGTTCTGCACTTAGAAATGTCATCAGGCCTGCTGGCTGCAGCTGTAAAATATCTGTTCAGATAAAACAAAAGAGCTAACTTCATTTTTCAACTGAATTTGAAAAGTGGAATTAATATATTCTAATAAGTAGCTGACACTTAATGATCTATATAAGCTAGCTTATATTTTTCCTTAATATTTGGGCAGAAATGCTCACTGTGTGTCTCATGATGAGAAATTAAAACAAAACATATGGCTCTTTAAGCAGTAAATTAATTGTTGTATTAAGTAGAAGTAAAAAAAAAAAAACAACCAACACTGCAACACTTCTAAGAATAATAGTAAGCAAATCTCTTCATACGAAACCGTATGGATGCAAAGCAGGATGATTAATCCTTCCCATACTGTATTTGTAAATTATGATTTTTAGATGATTTTTTGTGTGTGTGCTTTAAAATGTGGTTGCTAAATGAGGAGATGAAAGCAAAGCAATTTGGTTTGCTGGCTGGAGAATCTGGTAGATGAGTTTAGCACTGATACCTCCTGTGCCACTTCCCTCCAGAACAAACATGCTGACTGACACCACGGCCCAAAAGGTTAATAGGGATGGGGGCTTCTGCTAGACATGAAATGTAAAAAGATTATTGTATCTTTTTGTTAGCTACAGTAAATTAAAACCACCAGAGAAGGAAGCCTTTGTACTCATCTCTGCTAAATGACAACAAACAAAAAAGCCAAAATAATCCCAACAGACACATTCATCTCCAGTGTTTTAAAAATGATAAACAGTGTAGAAACAGCAAATATTTTTGGCTCCTCAGGCAATGCAGCCAAAAAAAAGGGATGAATGTCACTAGCCAAGGAACAAATTAAAGCTCATCTATATTGCTTCAATTCAACATCCATTTCTAAAAAGGGATCATCAGAAATGGCAATATAATGTAATGCAGTGGCAGAAAAATCAGTCTGGGGAGAGGGAATCTCTCACTGCACTCTGCCATTTTTCTCAGAAATTTAACTCCTTCTTGCTTTATTCCTTCTCCTGCACACTGGGAATGACACTGCGAATGCTTTGTTTGTTGTAAAACACCCTGCAGCCTGCAGGTGACCCCGGTGCACGGAGAGATGGGGCTGAGGAGCCGGCACTGGGACCGCAGACCTGGGGGCAGGGCCCTGTTTCCAGCCTCCCTCTTTTGTCTCTCCTGTGGTTTTCTTTGTCGCACACTTTTCAAAAAGGAAAATATGTTTCCTTTCCAAGAGAGACACATTTCTTACGAAGGAAACCACCATGTCAAACTTTTCCTGAGGAGGCAGGAACATACCTTCCCGTGTTCAGCCTCAGCTCTCTGAAGATGCCTCTGAAGCCTGTGGCAGCACTGCTCAGGGGGATGCTGGATTGGTGTGGGGGCAGCAGAAAGGGGCACCGCATCTTGAAAGGAAACAGGTTTGCTTCAGAGAGGGGCAAGAAGAAACATCTGTAAAGACTGATAATAGATCCACTTCCTGAAATTCTTCTGCAAATACTGCTGTGAAAAGTAGGAAGTACAGGCAAGAGAGAGGAAGAAAAGCTACAGATGAGAAAAGAAATCCCTCTGCTCCCAAAACACAGTCAGGAATGATCAATGCTGCTCTAGACGGGACTGAAGATGGCATTAGAGACATTTCTGTCTCCAGAGAATACAGACAAAGAGCCAGCAGTATCATTTCTGTCACCTGCCAGCTTTTCACCTCAGCTTTAGGATCCACAGCACAGAGAGGAGATGAAATACTTGATGTTCTCCACTGAAATGCAGCAACTGGTTGTTAACAGGGAAGCTGGAAAGGTGCACCAGAACATCCTTGGAATAAAACAATCATCCTTTTGGTTCCAGAATAAAACATATTTGGTTCACTCTTCTTCCCTTTCTTGAGCCATAATGACCACTACATGTTGACAGAAAAATGTGGTAATAAATACCAAGAACAATAAAAGATGCTAGATCTTTTTCTGCATTTCTAAAGGAAGGAAACTAACGAAATATTCTTGAGCCAGGTAGAGGGAGATTTATTTATTTGTTCCAGATTCTATCAGTGTGTGCTCCATAATCTCTCTTAAGGCTTTACCAGTGTCAGTTTGAAAGAACAATACATTAAACCCCAGACAGCTGCAACAAAGACACATCTTCTTTCCCCCAAAGAAAATGGAGATTTACCCCAAGCTTCGTGATGTTTCACGAGCATAAAGAATTTTCTAGTTGTAAGGGGAGAGAGTTTCTGGTCACAAGTCTTGCAGTGTGTACATGGTGAGAGTGAGGGGCCAGGGGCTGGGTTCTGTCAGTACCTTTTCTCCTCCGTGCTCCTGTACAGAACCCAGTCCAGAACTGCCACCTAAATATCCTGAATTATGAAGATCCTCTGCAGCAGTTCACAATTCTGGTATCAAAGCATACCCAGAAACAAAACAGTAACCAATATTGCCTCGTAAGAAGAGACAGGCTAATAGCAAGGAAAACAATTAGTAACTATTATGCAAATTCTGAATTGCCTTTTCTATTCAGCCACTTTTTTTTGGCATCCATGAAAACTGATTTTGTACACACTAATATTTGGGAAAGGGGTTTTATTTATGCAAATAGATGCATTTCAAGAAAAACCTAAAATTGCATGTAAATGAGTGTATTTGTGCATCAATTAGTGAATTTTAGTTCTGCTTTGCTGCAAACACACGTCCATTTCAGAGGGTTGTAAATGACTGGTGAGAGGGAAAGAGAAAACATAAATGAGTCAGTTTTCCTGAGCACTTGACAGATATGCAAAAAGCCTGTTGTAAAAGAGACAGGGATGATATGCAAATGTATAAAGACAGCAATAAACAACAATGCTGTCAACAGAACTGCAATTCTTGGTCAACCTGTTAAGTTTTCTGAGACACAAAAGAACAAATGATATTCTAAAAAAAAAAAAAAAAAATCAGTTTATTCTGTCTGCATTCTGCAGGCATGCTAAAAATACTTCCCTGGAAAGGGCAAAGATGGAACTAGATAAATGTTTAAAGAAATTATTGTTGTTGGAGACGAGATTGCTAGCAAGAGCCAATCCTAACTGACAGGATTCCTCTTCTATCAATCAGGGGATAGGATAGGATAGGCTAATAAATCAAAGTGTAGCAACAAGAATTAAGGATAAAACACAGAAAGATCAAAGTCAAACCTGGTAAGATGTCTGCTCTGTTACATTAGTACATCATTTAATTCAGAGGGCTTACAATTCAGATTCCTTCCTCCCTCTGGATGATTCCAGCAGTTTTTTGTCAGTGAACTGAAGTTCTTACTCAGACTCAGTCATCAAACCCCAGTTCTAATTCTCTTCACACAGGGTTCCCTCCAGCTCAGTGAGCACATGGAATGCACCTGCTTATGGATAGAGCACCCAGATTTTTAGCCAGCCTCAGTGACTGCTGCTTTGAGCAGCTCCATGGACAGCAGAGGTGAGGAGTGTGGTGGTTTGGGAGTGGCTGCTGGCTGTCCTGCTGCCCATCACCCCTTCTGCCTGCTGACAGCAGAGAGGGAAATGAACCAGAGAGGGACTCTGCCTGCCCTCAGGAGCAGGAGAGGTGTGTATGGAGTGTGGCACAGGGAGATGGAGAAGGTGATGGTATCCCACTGCCTGTGTAGGTTCTGGCACTGCTGGGGTGATCTGTAGCTTCAGGAGGGGGGACTGGACATACTTCGTGAGTTTCCTGCCTATGGAGGGATGTTACATTAGGATTAGACATGTGGAAGATTTATTTATTGAAATAAAATGTTCTTAGTTTTGCAGTGGCTTCCATTTATACACTGCAATTGGACCAAAGCAGCTGATCTGTGTTTCAGCAAATATTCAGGTACTCCTTTCATTCTTCCATCCGCTGGCTGGGGAGATTTTTCCCACAAAAAACCAAAAACCAAAAAACCTCCACACATTGCTTTAGACAGTAGTATGAAACATACTGGTTATCTGAAAAAATTCTGAAACTATTCAGGCAATGATATTCTCTCATCTGATCTTAAAAGTGATGTTTATGCAGCATATATAATTAAAAGTATTTTCAGTATCAGCTTAATTAATCTCACAAGTTCAGTATTCAAAGAGCAGAGGAAATAAGCTTTTGCTACTGATTATATATCATGCAATTATATAATGAATACATCCAACCATAATTATGCACCATAATAATAATTCTGTGTCAGAAAAGTTCCATCTAGCTAGAAGAAATGAAAAAAGCATGCCTTAAACTGTTTGCCTCTAGGCCTAAAGGGATGATTTTAGAGAGGCTCTAAATGCTACCAAAACCCAAGGAGAAAGAAGGCTGGGGGGAGGATCTTGCCTCAGGGAGAAAATAAAAAAAGCCATTCCCACTGACAGAATTCCCAGGTGGTGCCAGAGAGGCACAGCCAGGACAGTGACAGACTGAGCTGTGGGGCTGCTCGCAGCTGTTGGATTTCTCTCCTTCTCAGGAGGTAGCAGAACAAACAGCATTGCATTTGGGTTCTCAACAAGCAGGCTTTGGGGCCCCAAAACCAGGCTTAACTCTTCCTCCTTAATCTCTCAAGAGCTTAAGCATGCTGAAGATTTAAATGGGAAAAGTACCCAAATGTCTGCTCCCCACAGACTGAGGCAGCACACTCAGCACACTCCTAACTTTCCTCACAGGACTGACTGGAACCATCCCCAGCTCTGTGCCAGCTCTAGACAGCCCAGCACCAGGTGTTCCATCATCAGGGGACACATTGCTGCTGCAATGGGAGAAACCCCACACTTCTGGATCTACAAGAATTCCCTTTTAAACAATTCACACACATGGCACAGCCAGGATTGGCTGAAATTTGTGAATTAATGGTAGCATGAATAAGCATAATTTAAATCAGTGAGAATACCACACCAAAAATCAATGTATGAAGTAGTTTTGACAACAGCACCTTAATTATTTATTCCAACAGCTACAGTGCACTGCTGTACTGCAGCATGTCTGCTGAATAAAAACTCTTAGAGACCACAACATGATCCAAGTTTTTATGTATTAAGTGCCTGCTGAAAGGTGAGAAGGGGCTGCCGAGCAGCTCAGTGGGGCAGACACAGAGTGCAGTGAGCACAGAACCAGCACTGTGCCTGCTGTAATTATGCACAGCAAAGCTGCAGTGCAGGTTACTGATAAACCACAAACTCCTGTAATTACCCCCCCCAATTATATAATTATTTATCTGTTTCTCTTCTGCTAACCAACACGTGACACCTAGTAGCATGTAGCTGCAGAGAAATTAATAATCAACCTTTCCCATAGTGCCAATCTGTTTGATCCCCAAATTAGAACTGAACAGAAGCCACTTACCAGGCTACGTAATTAAAACTGTCTAATTTTAAGCTTACATATTTGAGCCAAATGCTCTCCAAGGCCCCTCAGAAACTCTGAGGCAAAATTGTGATGGTAAATTAAATCTTTCAAGCCTACCAGCAGGCTTCAACAGCCAGGGAATCTATCCAGGACTCTGCGTGAGCTTATTCCTCCTCCACCAAGGAGCTTGGTGTTGCTATAGGAGGTGAAAACTGTGATTATAAAACCAAGAAAAATGCTGGAGTAACAGGATGGAAAATAAGACAAGAAATATTACAGTTCTGGTGTCTAAATCAACAACTCACCATCTCAAATGCTAGGGGAACTAATTGCCTCAGCTTAAATCACAACTCAAAGTACAGAGAACAGTTAGGGCCACAGAAAATATTGCAGCTAAAAAACTCAGTGATGGCTCTTGAGAAAGGGAAGCAAGTGGGTCCTAGACAGCACTGGAAGATGGATGGAAATATGAGGTCCCATCAGCTGTGGTATTTCTCACCATATCATGAATAATTTTTCAAATGCAAGCCTAGTGGTGTATTTAAATAATAAACTAACCAGAATTATAATGGCTTCAACAAGCAAAACATTTGGATCCCTCAGTGAACAACAAATTTCACAGCAAGCCAGGCTCCAATATTCTGGTCTACAACTTTAATTCATCCAGGTTATCTTGTACCAGCCAGCCTGAGTTTTCTTCTCATTTCTGCTGAAGCATTTGTCACTACTCTATGCCACTGCCTTTCAAACCAGTCCAAATAGTGGCCAAAATGGGCCATGTACCCACTGAAATGGCAGCTCCCTTATTCTCTGGTAGTATTATCCCAAACACCCAATCCCTTGTTCCTTGTTGTTATGCAGTTATGGCCCACCCTTGTAATTAGAGTATTATTCACTCAGAAAAGGAGCAGAACATATAATTTCATGAGAAGCTGGCAGCAAAACAAGCAGAATTCATCCTTTCTAGAAACACCACAGTGTGATAGTGACTCTTGCTGAAAAGAAGCCATTAAGAAAGCAATAATCATCAGATTTTATGAATTCATGTAGAGATAAAATCTCTTCAGTTTCTATCCATTATAACACCCTTTTTATGTTTTGGTGATTTTTGGTTTTGTTTTTTTTCTTTTAAATACAGTGCCTTGCTGTTCAAAACACATGTACTGTAAGGACTGAAAATATGGAAGAGAGGGGAGGAAAAAATTTAATGCTTAGCTCCCTGTAGCTAAATAGCCTCTTAAAAGTACCCCTAAATTTCATACAATACTAAACTGTCACCATGAGCACAGGATGCATAAGGTATGTTAGATAAATAAAATTAATTAACTGGCCCTGGGATTCTTAACTCCATGCACAGCATACCCATGAGCTCTCTGTAGTGTTTCTCTATCCTTCCAGAGCCCAGAGCCATGCTAACTGAAAGGTTTCTTTAGCCCAAGATTACTATACCATCTCAATATAAAAATAGACTTCTGCTGAAAAAAAAATTATTATTATTTGCTGCAAAGAAAGCAGAGAAACTGTCAGTGTCCAGGGGCAGTCTCTAGGGTGATGCCCATGCTATTTCAGTATGGTACTGCCTGTACTGTACAGGCAGCAGCCTCAGTGCTCCCACACAGATTGCTGCCTGCTGCAGTGATGTCTGAAAGAGTTCTCCAGTCACTGGGAACACTTCTCTTCCTTACTATGAGATTTCAGGAGTCATCTAACCAGTACTGATTAAATACAAGCTCTGCACTTGCTGCACACACACATGAACCTTCCTACACTTACCCACAGGAATACCTACACAGATTATCTGGAAGCTGTTTTGCAGGGAATTTCCATTCCTGCAGTGCAAATAACCACAGGTGTCCAGGAGGGGACCCACCACCTTTCCTTCTGCAGGATTTGTTGATTCTTGGGGAACTCCTGCACCTCTAGCTTATTGTGTCCTGCCAAGGCACTGGAGAGGATTGAGGAAAAGAAGGAAACCAGCCCCTTTCAGCTGGATGTGGAGTTGATGTGGAGCCAGGTCCATGTGTGGAGCCATAGTGACCTTCCAGCTGTGATGGAACTAAATGTAGTCCTTGCTTTCTGACCTTGCTCTCCCACATTCTGCATTTCCTCAGTGAGGAGGTGGCAGTCTGGCTGTAGGACTCTGCCTCTGGCTCTTTGCAATCTCCCTTCCCCAGCACAATCTGCCTGAGTCTGCAGAGACCTGACACCAACTCAGGAATGGGAGAGGCTCCAGCTTTAGGACTGCACTTGACATGTCTTGACTTGTCTGGCAGTGCTTAAAGCATGGTAAGGCACAACCATATCCTCCAGATCTGTAATGTCTTCAGTGGGGAAACTCTTTTCTGTTGGGTGAGGTGTTCATATTAGTGCTGCCCTGCTCCCAGCTGTCCTTCGTGTGGCAGGAGACACAACATTCAGAAGCACAGAAACCCCACACGTGTGTGTGCCATGACAACTGGGAGCAGATGCTCTGTGCATTGTTATTCACACTACAATACACATTCTTCCTCCCTATGTGCACGATTTTTGAGTCAAAACAGAAACAGGTTATTCTCTCAAGACTTCCTTGCTGTCACTGAATCTGCTTGCACATCTTGAAGTGGGAGTGGGATGGAGGAGGAACACAATGCAGTGCCATTTGAGGAGAGCTACACTGGTGTGCAGCAGAGAGAGGAGAAGGTGGGAAAGAAGCCAAGCAATAAAAAACTCAAAGAGGATGCCAAAACCAGCCTGCATCAGGCTGTTTCATGCTGAACATGAACAGTGTCATGAGTTTTTGTAATGTAAGATGCCCTTCAAGTCAGACGTCTTCAGAAAGGAGGGATTTGTATCACATGCCCATCACTGTGGCTTCCTGAGGTGCCCATCAGCAGCAATTATGCTTTTCTTACCCAAGCAGATCTATCTCCTCGAAGTAGTACCCGTTCCCACTACACCTGACACCCCAAGAGGCTCAGCCCTGGTTTTACTCAGGAGATGTAGTGCTGCTGCTATCAGCCAACCTTCCATCTGAAATTTTGTATCAGAGCTTTCACTCTAATCCCATTGGGCTGTGAAGCTTACAGGTAGAAAAAAGACCCCAAGTTCTGATTCATGGGAGTTCAAAGTGTGAGCCTGAGTGTGTGAAGAGGCTCTCCTCAGCCTGTGACCACCTTTCTCTGTAATGCTGCTCAGAATCCCCTTTCCCTCCCAGGCAGAGCTCTGCACTGATTCACTGCTGCCCTGTGACCTTGGATCAGACTTCAGTGAAAACAGCTCAATTGTAAAAATCCATTTAGAAATCACTAGATTTCCTTTTGCTCTACATCAAAGGCATAGGAAGCACAAGGTTTCAGAGCCAAAGAATGACTGCCTTTATCATCACAGCCTTCTGGCAGACAGGAACCAGATTCTGGTCCTGTAAGAAAATGTGAAGCTCAGTACAGAGCTGTGTGCACCATGATGAAAACCTTGTCTGGCCTTCCCTGCTAGGATCCATTCTCATTTTCCTCCTGGGTTTTCTGCAAATAATTTCACAAAAAGAAAGCCTTTAGGGGGTAACCTGTTACAGCACATTCCATCTCCCCTTCAGAGGTGTGTTCCATACCACCCCTACTGTACCATCACAGCACATTCCCAGAGGTGTGTTCCATACCACCCCTGCTGTACCATCACAGCACAGTCCCAGAGGTGTGTTCCATACCATCCCTGCTGTACCATCACAGCACATTCCCAGAGGTGTGTTCCATACCATCCCTGCTGTACCATACCTTTCCCAGGCAGGCCCTGCACAGCTCTGCCAGCCAGGCACTCACACACTACCACCAGGGACCAGCTCCTCCCAGAGCAAGTGCCCTTCTGTCACCCCCTCATTTGCATTCTGCCTGACAAGGTTCCTCTCTCCCAGCTTTTGTCACACACTGCAGAGTCCTTCCAGGCTAACACAGAGATCACTGGCACCTTTCTGAAGGGCTCTGCTCCTGCCTGGCAGCCAGCTCTGAGGCTGTGATCCCAGGCTTTACATTTTAGCAAAAGCTGTGACTGGTAAAGTTATTTCCATTATTTCACATCTGTTACTGTGGTTTTAAATTTTTTTCTCTGCTAGTTTTAACAGATAATCAAAGGTGGATCAAGTCAAGATACTGGGTTTGCCTCTTTAAAAAAAAAAAAGTCACATTTAATTGTAGGTAAAATGCCAGCACCAGTCCTACTTTCAGTTGTGAATTCAGTCTGTGCAGACGAAATTTAAAAGCTGCTCTAAGTCTATGAAGTATTGGAAATAATATTTTCCCCCCCATTTAACAAGTTAGGACTTTTTTCTAAGCCAATGTCTGACTAAAATTTAAGCTAGGCAATTACTCTGCATCTCACAGCAAGACTCCAGTAATGCTGATTTAGTGATGTGCCTGAGCATCTAAAGGAGTCACATTATCTTATCCATTGTCAGCAGAGCTAAGCTGAAACTTTGCTGCACTTCCTAGTTTGCAGATTTTTCAGCATTCCAGTCCCAAGCATTTAAAAGTCCCACCTGATCCTTTCTAAAGGGAAGGTTTTGAAGCATCCCAGAATGAAATCCTGCTCCTGACTGGCTGAAACTAATGCTTGGAAGGCAAATCATAGAGCACAGCTTATTCCACTTGGAGTGAACACCTGCTCAACTGCAGCTGCCCTGCACCAGCAGACAAACACCAGGAACAATCAAGTTACAGTTAGTGCAAAACCTTTGGGATGGTGTGATTCAGGGTTTTTTTCAGCCATTGCTGAATGAATTCATTGGAATGAATGACCCTTGCAGCAAGGGTCCCTTCTGAAGAGATGTAATACAGGAAGCATTTCCTGAGCAGGCCAATACAGTTCAAGTGTGATGTCAGGGTCATTATTCCAAGTTTTTACCAAAACATCCTGGATCAACACAGACACAGAAAATTAAAAACCTGTATCAGGAAGGCCTGATGGAGGTCACAGTCCCCTGGCTTTTGTGGTAATGTCTATTACCAGTACTTATCTACCACTGTTACCTGGGAAATCATGCTTTGTTCCACACGTATTTTAAGATGTTTTAGTGGTATCAGTACCACTGAAGTGCCTATCACATGAAATCCAACACTTATGAGCTTGGGCTCGGGTGTCCATTTAAAGCATTCCCAACAAAACCCAGCAACTGCATTGGCTGAATCCTAAGCTTCTACAAGGTCACTGCAGTCTCTGTGTTTCTTCATAGCTCAGCCAACGAAGCCCTGGGATTCACAGGTAACATTTCATACCATTAACCACAAGCATGTTAAAAATCTGAAAGTTAGTCACAAAATGTGCACAGAAATTTATTGCAGAACCAAGGAATTCCAGTCTCTTAGCTGGGACACATGGGTGACAGGGGGGAAGAAACACAACTGAATGTCACCAGTTACAGTGGTGGTATGTGTAATGCCACTGGAAAAAGGATTTCCCACCTATGAATAGATTCCACTCTTCAAAAACACCTTTCCAGAAAAGCCAGAGGAAATGTTACTTGTCTCTGGAAGGGGGGATACTGGTAACAGTCAAACCAGTGACACAAACAACATTTCCTGCCAGAGCTGTGCAGCCCTTGCTGCAGGGATGACAAAGGGGCCCTGCTCTGCTACAACTGATGTAACACAAAACCCCAGGCAGTGCCAGGGAGACCCTTCTCTTTTTTGTCTTTAAGTACAACCTTTAAGAATAATTTAATCTTTACGAGGGTAATAAAAATCAGAATGTCAGCAGAGGGATTGCTTTCTAGTACCCACTGTTCAAAGTCCCTCTGAAGTCAGACACCAGGCTTCATACAACCCCATCCATCCCAAAGCAGAGCCATTCCAGACTCAATATCCATGCAGGATCTGCTTGAGGCACAGCTATTCAGACACCACTGAGAAGATATTCCCTACAGACACTGTAGGCATTCGAGGCCAAACTCTCCTGTTAGGCCAATCACAGTAACTCCACCAAAATCAGAAAGGGCAATGCCCACCCCACTCCTCCTCCTAATATAATCTGCTCTGGAAACCTGAGCAAAGCAGCTCTTCTGCACCTCCTTCTACGCCTCCAGAATCCACTTCTGCATGTTCACACTTTGATCAGCTACTGCTGCAGCCTCTAGAACAGACTTTTATTTTCTTTCACACTGAACATGAGCCTCATGATTAATCTTTGTGATATCAAGATATTTCAAGAGAAAGCTACATCCACCTCGTGTTTATCCTCTGGTATAACAGTGAGCTTCAAATGTGAATGTTCTGTATGTTAAAACAGAAAATAGATGTAAGTAACTACAAGGCTCAGACTGGAAACCAGTATTCTCTAAAACCCTTTAGTTGATCTTAACAGAGCTGCAACTTCACCCGTAAGACAAGGCAATGCTGATGCTGTATCAGTGCTTTTTGGTTTAGAGCCCTGTACCCTGGGGAGCTGCATTGGCTCTACAAGGGTTTGATCCTGAGTCAATAAAAAGCAAACCTTTTTTAGATCTAAATTCACAGTGTGCCACAGAAGTGTCAGTCACAGGGAAGTTTACATCCCTTTGCAAAATACAAAAGATAACTTTTCCTAACTGACCACCGTGCTCTGGTTGGTTCCTTCCCTGCCTGAAGGAACTCCAGAGCTGCTGTCCTCAGTCTCACCTGATGACTCCCCAGAGCTCCAAGGATGCTGTGGGAACTGGGGCTGCCTTTCCTCAGACATCCTCCTCCTGAGCTCCAGAACCTGAGCCACACACTGGAAAACTTCTTCGTACTTCAACCATTCATGCACAAATGGATCCATCTTTGCATGCAAGAGACCTGGCTCCAAGGATCAGGAATCTTTCAACAAAATGACCAGTACTGATGTTAGATTTCTAGTAAGTATTGTGCATATACTAGCACAGAAAGAGGGAGAAATGTCTTCACATTTTCTTGTGATGTGAACAGGCCAGGAGAAGCAGGACTGCCCAAAGCTCTAAACATCTCTTAGGAGAGCACAGGTCCAGGGAAACTCCAAAGGTCACATTTTCTTTCCTTGGCTACCAACCTCCCATTAAGCTTGTCCTTAACTGAAAGCACAACATAGGAAATCTCAGTAACATAAAGAACCATACTGAGAAGAGATCCTGTGTTCAGCCTGAAAGTCAGCTGCTTATTTTTTAAATGTAAGAGCTGGAAGTGCTGCTAGCACAAGTTATGTTGAAAGGAGTTTTGAGTCTCAGGATCTGAGACTCAAAAATAGCAACATAAAAAGTGAATGCTTTTTCTCCCCTTTATGCTTAATTTCTCTTTTCTAGATGTACTCTGCACATTGTTAGGTAGGTATAATATGTGTGGGATGGATTGTTGGGGTTGCCATGGTTTCTCATTTTTAATGAGCTTTGAGACTTTAGAATTTAACCAAATACATTCATAATTACTACACTTTTTTATTTCTTCCTTGCACTCCAAAATCACTGGTGGTAAAAGTAGAAGTAGTGATCTGAAAGGCAATAAAACATCAGAGTAAAAGCCCACCCTAAAAACGTTGGCAAACAAGAGCTTAGGCAAGTAACTGGAGAAAATCATCACCATCAGATTGGGGATCTGTTCCACGTCCTTGTGTCTGTTCTTAACATCTAAACTCAGCATATTTTGTTCTGTTGGGTGCAAAATTCCCCGAAACACAGAGAAAACCAAGTGCCATTTGTCATCAGAAGGGATTTTGAACCAGTTAATGCTGGCTGCACCAACTGGGATGCTTTTTTAAAGTGTGCTCCATAGCTAAGGAGAGGCAGGCCTGCTCAGCTGGTCTGTGGGCAGCCATCTCCTGTGAAACTGAGCTCACAGCCTTCCTGTGGCAAAGCAAGGGAGCAACTGCCTGACTTCAAAACAAGAACCTGAATGAGACAGCTCGTGCACTTACAGGCAGGCTCTTTTTCAACTGATGCACTGAACTGAAGTAAGCAAAACTGAAGAGGCAGAAACACTATTTATTTAAGAAACAGAAAAAAAAATCTGTTTCCTCAGTGAAGTGTTTTGCTTGTCTTCTACTAGATTAGGTAAACAGAGATAAACAAGGTAAAAAAAAAAAAAAAAAAAAGCTGCTTGTCAAAGGTACAATTAAGAAGAAAAGCACTTGATGCTTAAGCAACCAAACCCCACTTTTTCCATGGAAGCTGCCTGTCAGCTGAACCCCTTTCCCATCACATAATTTTTGACTGTCTCCCAATACTGATGAAGTGGGTCAAGGTGTAGAAGGCCCTGGGTCTGCAGATAGCTCTTGGTCTTAAACACATAAGCAAAGGTGTATTTGCTTCTTACTGCCATTGATAACCTTACCTCAGGAGGTGGGGAGTCAAAGAAATCCTTCCCTCCATTTGCAGCCAGATCAAACACAACTATTTTATTTTTATAAGACAGTCATTTTAGCCCTGTGGCACCTGGCAGGTTGGACCTGCAGGGATTGTACAACCACCAGGCAGGCAGGCAGCTGCAGCTGGGGGTTCCCAGAAGCATCTGTCATTGCCAGGGCAGCAGATGAAACACCAGATGTGATCCCTGTGGAAATTTCAGCACATGCTGGCCTGAAACCTTGTGTGGCACCTGTGTGCTCAACCAACTCACTTGGTAGGTGCTGAGACACCTGAACACCAGTAAAGCACAGACAGGGGCTGGCACTCAGTGATGTTCCTGCTGCAGAGCACTGGAGTGTCTCAATAAACAATGCAGAGTTTCTTTTCATGTGGCCATCAGAATGATCTCTTTCCAAGTCTCATGGCTATTAATGTCTGGTCATAACACTACTGCTAGACAGCAAACTGCCTATCACATGAGCCAAGGCTCTTGTGAAATGCCTCATTCACATCAAGAATGTAAAAGCAAGCATTTCACCTTGCCTAACCTCCAGTGAGCCATCCCAGTCTACCCAAGAATGAGAAGGAAAACACTGATTTGTCTTGAAGGCAGAAAAATAGGTTTTCTAAATATTATATTTTACGCTTATAGTATTCTCAAAGTCAAGCATGTAAAAATCACAAGTCAGGCAAAAAAAAAAAAAAAAAAAAAAAGTTCAAATTGATTGCTCTGATTCAGCACCACAAGATTTAAAAATAACTACTGCATTTAAGTGGTGGTATATCAGAGAGCTAATGAATAAGCAGACATTTGGACTAAAAAATAAGAAGGCTTTCCAATATCACATTCAGATTTGATTTCCTCCTGAAATCACTAGCAACATCTAGAGTAGGGTTGTGCTATTTACACTGCTCTAAAGATAAGGAGTTTGGAATACTTTTCTACTATTCTGAATACTTTTCTACTATTTCTGAAACCAGAAGACTCTCACATGTTCTCATCACAGCAACAGGATGCCCTTTAAGAAACCAGACAATACTGGTAGACTTGTAGTACAGTCAGCATAGTCTACAATGCTGTTTAGTTTGAATTTTGGACTAAAATTGTTCTTTAAAATCCAAACTGGTGTATCTGTTTCTCATTTCTAATAAAGTCAATTATTGACTTCACATTTAAAAGCAGTCTTCTGAAAATAAAACTGACCAGATCTTGGGTTTCATTGAGCCTAAACAGAATGCTTTGCAGGCATATTAGCAGTTACAGAAGTGCAGGGGTTTACACCATTCTGGAGAGCCAAGCCACAGCAACCCAGCTATGCTGCTGGGTGCACTTGCTCTTCCAGTCTATAGTGCAATTTTCACAGGAAAATCTATTTCAAATTTGAATGCTGAACCCATTTTTCTGTTCAGTTAAACGAGAGCAGAATCCTTCACCCAAGAATGTATTTACAGTACATGGCTTTATGGTGTGCAGATAGCTTCTGTGAAATTATTCCTTCAGCAGCTTTTACACAATTTCATATTCTGGGTCTATCACATTGCTGTTTGACCTCATCCTTTCTTGATTATAAATGAGGAGCCCCACAGAAGGGAATCTGAACAGTGGCAGGCCCAGGATCCTCTTTAATAATTCAGATTTTTACTATTCTTCATGCTGCATAACTGTAATAGCTTTTTCATTTGATATTGCTTCATTAAAGGTCATTTTTGTGTGACATTTGCATAACTAGTTCTCTAATTATACTGCTAACCATATGAGAAGCTTTTCAGGAACAGTTCATTCTCTCTTGTCAAGGAGACAAAATTTAATTACAGAGTGGAAGCTTTAAATAATGGTTACATAAAATATACTTCTGTAAATTCCATTTAGTTTAGGTTTTGAATTCTTAAAGGTCATGCTCTCATAAAGTCTGTGGCTTAAAAATACTTCTCCTTCTGCTGTTCATGTCCTCTTTCATATAAAGCAGAAATTGGCTGACTCTTTCTTCCTCTTTGTAAGGGAGAAAACTCTCAAGAAAATGTGGGTAACATACTGGAATCAGTCCCATCACTGCCACTATTTATGGGAAGAGGAGGTCAAAAGGAACAGAAATACTCCTTGCCCCAAACCAAGAAGCAGATACAGATTCTACCTAATCTCCTGCACAAAGGTTAGGAGATGAATCAATTACTTTTCCTGTCTTCATGAACAAAGGGGCAGCAAGAGCCAGGAATTACCAAGTGAAGTGACAACAATTTTCTGGATGAGAAGTGGTGAGAAGTGTAGAACAATGGGATGGGCAGGAGGTTCTGGTGCTCAGGGAAACACTACCTGCCATCCAGCTGGATGTGGGCTCTGAGCCCAAAACATTTCAGCTAAGGGACTAAAGGGAATTAGAAATTCAAAGGGAACTAAGCACTGAAAGTTAACCCTCCTGAGGAGCCATCAGCAGTGGCTGCAGCCACCCATGTTGCCACACTGTTATTTCAGATGAAGAATACATTTGGACTTGCAACATAAAACACAAACCAGTATTTTTAAACGTGCTTTCTAAAAACCAGTATGAGTCTGGTTTTTCTCACTAAGTGAGGGATGCCTTGAAATCCCAGCCATGGAAGAGATAGGATCCATCCTACCTGCTCAAGACAACTGCTCATGGGATCTGAAACATTCACCTCACATGCCCAGCACACAAGTTTCATAACTGGGAATGCCAACTTTTATGTTCCTTTCAATCCCATTTTAAGGTTTTTTTCATCCATAAATGTGCTGGAAAACTTCTTTTATTCTCATCTATCACTTTCTTGGAGCCCAGGCTGAATTGCAGCTAATTCCATCAGCCAATTTCACCTTGATTTTAAGGATTTCATCTTCACTTCCTCAGGGCACTGAGGCTTTTCCAAAACATTATGTTAGCAAAGGAAAAGTCTCATGATTTCCCTACTGTTCCTCCATATTCCACTAAAAATAACCTGACCTCTGCAGTGGTTTCAGTTCTCCCCAGAATTACTGGATATGCCTTAATCTTTTTCTGCTATGTGACTATCACATTCCTTTAGCTCCTCCAATTTTCATTTCATACAGTACACAGCTAATATTGGAAGGTCTTTTGGATTTTTTTAACCTTCTTTCACATAGCTGTGATATTAAGTACATGAAGTCCAGAAATTTCATCAACAAAAATCCAACAAAGTCTTTCTCACCTGAATGACAGGGGTGTTTGGAAACACAATGCTTAGAAAAAGAAAACTGTCTATTAAACACTGAGTTACTCAACAGGAAATTTCTTGTGTGTTCACTAAATACAACTCCACATAAGTTAGATTTTTAGGTCTGAAATTGCACTCCTACCTCCAAAGCCCAAGGACAGCTGGATGTGAGGGATCTTCCAAGAAGCAGGTGAATCTGAAAAACAGAACAAAAGCAGCTATGGGAAGGTAAAGAAGACTTTCTGAACAGACTCAAAAAGAAGGACAGCTGTGGCAGTGGTGTTCACTGCAACCACAGAAAAAATCCTATGAAATTATGAAACCAACCTGCCCCATAATCTTTTGCTCTGCTTTTAATGCTTCACAGTGATTTCAGTTGCTCCTTTTTGAAACCCAAACAAATAGATCTGTATTGTATCAAGACATCCATAATACTATAGGGAGCACCCAATGGCATTAGAGGCAAACCCCCTGTTCTATAGAAGTGCTAAAAAGCAGGCTGAGAGCTCCACAAGTATTTTTGCCTAATGTCTCCTAATTTACTTTTGTTTTTCCTATTAGTATATCATCATCTTCAGATAAAATTTTTCCATAATCAAGACAGACATTGTCTGGTGGTACATTAGGCAGGATAAATTCCTCACCACACAAAATTAGTTCTTCAGAGACTGCAATATCCAAGTATTGTTTATGTAACTTAAAACATCCAGCTTGAGTTTCCACACAATAACTGCAATGGCAAGCTGGGTAGAAGCACTGGTTATTACCTGTGAAATACTGTGTAAAACACTCATAACATTTAAAAAACATCCCTAAGAGCTCCCCAAAGCTTTACTGTTCATAATATAACTAGGATCATAAAGATTTTGTATGTGAAACCATGCCCATTTTAGCAAACTGTAAAGAACAGTATGAATATGCTCTCTTGAAACTGGTAATAACCAGGACTTATGAGCAAGAAAATGGACAAATTTCCAGAAAGGCAAAGTGTGAATTAATATAACACCTTGGTTGTGCAGTGAAACCTCTGAGGAATCAATTAGGCTGTACAGCAAAGCAAACAAAAACAATTGCTACTTTTCACTTCCTTTTCCTCTACAAACTCATCTAAGGCTTTTTTTTGTTCTTTCTTTTTTTTCTTCTCTCTCTTTGTACCTTTAAAATAATAGGGAGGAACTTCCTACCAACTCTGGTCTGTTCTCTGATTTGGATATTGCTATCTTGCTTCCACAGACAAGGGAAGGAATGCAGATGATGAGTGCATCTGATTGAAAGCCTTCTCCTCTCCAAATCTGCAGAGCAATGGTTACATTTCTGACAAGCTATTCCGAGCTAGAGTCTTAAACAGAGCCTCTGAGATCCTGTTAATCTTAATCCCACAGCCACTAAAAAATACTTTTCATCATCTGAATGGTTCTTTGCATTTTTGATAGCCCAGGAAGATGGTGTTCCACATGCTTACATTGTTGAATAATATTTGAAAAATATTTCTATACATTCTTTAGATTTAAAGGCCTGAGCCAAAGTCTCTTAGCCAGAAGAACTCTATTGGCTTCAATGAACTTGAGATTCTGACATTCTTATTTTTCTAGATAAGAGTTGTGATTTTTAATTAAACAGCAAATTCCTCAGTAGATAATAATTGTACTGAGGTAAGAAAACAATGCTTGAAGACTCTTTTCTTCACAAGTGCAAAAAATGTAGGGCACAACACTGGGGGAAAATTGGGAAATCCATTTGGATAGATAGCTTCAGCCAGATGATGGCTCTCACCAAAATTAAACAACTTCATTACCTTGGAGGCTCTTAAATGAGGCTCCAAACAAGGGCCCCTGAACCCAGAGGCACACCTTTCCTGCCAAAGCCTCAACAGTAACCTTTCCATCAGGTGCTGAAGCCAAAATCCAAACAACCCTAAGCACAGCTTTATCTTACATTTCCCTAGAAGTATCAGTTCAGTTATGTGTGCACAGCCCACGGGACAGGTCTGGATGGCCACAGGTGGAGGCTGACTGTGCAGCCAGACACCACTAAAGAAAAAGGGCACAAGGATCCACAGCCACAGTTCCTCAGATAATCTGACAAAATGTAACAGGAAAGATGAACAGCTTCTTCTCTCTGAAAATTAGCATCTTAACGCTGTGCTTTATGAGGTTAAATTGATTTTATTATAAAACAAGCACAGCAGTTCATAAACAGTTCATACTAAATCCAATCATCACTTTCAAATGCAAATTTCCCTGTTTTTTGAGATACAGCACATCTGCAATCAGCTGTATATCACATTCATATTTCTGCCTCATCCAGTGACATTTTTTGTCATGCCTTTTAACATCGAATTCAATTTTTGATTCAATGTTTGATTGCAAGCCACAAGCTTACACAACATCCCAATCTCTTTTGTGATAAATACATGCTGCTTTTTCAGACCTTCTATCGTTTTCAAGCCAGTGGCTCAATAGAAACCCTTTGCTATTGTTCAGAAGCTGAATGCACACAGTCCACAAACACACCCCATGGCAGCAAGAAAAAAAAAAACCCAAAATCATTCTTGCGGGAGTGGTGCCACCACCTGTACCAGGGAAAGCCCAGAGCCTGGGAATGGGTCTGTCAAATGGGAATGGGCACGGCTGCCCTGCCCCACACCCCACACCTCCTGCCAGGGGCTGGGAGCAGGGCCTGGGGGCACTCCAGACATGAGTTTTAAGTGGAATGAAAGCAAAATTTCCCCAGATTTATGTCACCAGCCAGTCTGAAGCTGGCCAAAGCAAGGAATGTTTCCACCTTAGCACTCAGCCTTCAGCAAAGCTGGAGTGAGGCTGATGAAGCTGCTGTGTGTGTATGTGTGTCTCTGTGTGTACGTGTGTGTGTATGTGTGTGTATGTGTGTGTCTGTGTGTGTGTGTGTCTGTGTGTGTGTCTGTGTGTCTGTATGTGTCTGTGTGTGTGTCTGTGTCTGTGTGTGTGTGTGTCTGTGTGTCTGTATGTGTCTGTGTGTGTGTCTGTGTCTGTGTGTGTGTGTGTCTGTGTGTCTCTGTGTGTATGTGTGTGTGTGTGTGTGTCTGTGTGTGTGTGTGCCTGTTGTGTGTGTGTGCACAGCCTGACCTTCAGGTAAAGAATCCAAGGGTCACTCTGAGGACCTGATGTGACATCAACAGCTTTGGGGTTCAACTGCAATTCACTGCAGAGAGGCAGATTCGGGCTGTGTCAGGTAGTTAGGCAGGAAAGGTGGCAGAATCTGTGATGAGCACAGAGCCCAATTAGGAACAGGGTGACCAATGACACCTTCTGGCTTTCACCAGGCCATAGAACAGACTGGTTCTACAGCCAGTTCTGTGCAACACAGAAACAAACCCTAGGCAGGGCTCTAAACACCTTCCTGACCCTGGGGAAAGCAGTCTCCATCCCTCAAAAGCAGAATTTCTAAGAACAAAAAGATTTAAAAAAAATGTTTTTGAACTTAAATGACAGAACAAACACACACTATATGTGACCTGTGCTAGAAAACACACAAAAGATAGTGTTAAAATATAAAAGATACAGAGGTGAGGACATCTAACTCTTCATTAATTATCCCCCAAACAAATAATAAAACCCCCTGGATGATACTGGCTTATGGAGTTAATTGAAATGATGAATGTAGTTTTGAGATGCATCTTCACATAATATCTTTAAAAAGGTCTCCCCAGTTTTATAGGTAAGATGAAAGAGCTTCTCTACAGAAACAGAAGTCAAATTATCAATTTGCTGCCCTGTTTTAAGCACATTTATAAACAGAAATGTCATAATTAGACTTCTCTGCAGAAGGGGAGACAGTAGTTTTTCTTCCTTTTTCTAAAGAGACAAGGGGAAAAAAAAAAAAAAAAAAAGACTTCAATAAAAATAAAATACATTGCCTTTCCTAAAAGACAAACTAAAGGTCAAGAAAAAGGCTGTAAGTCTTCTGGGAAATAAATAGTTAGCCCTATTCTCAGAAAGAAAGATAATAAGTGGCAGGTCTATCTTTCTTGCTCGGGGTTTACTTTCCCCTTTTTCCCTTTCTTCTGCTTATAATAGGAGCCACTGAAAATTTAAAACTATTTCAAATATTTTGTTACAACTGAAAATAGAGGAGTGGGAAATGGCCCCACAGTTTCCAGTGGCTGAGAAGTGACAAACAAGAAATGTGTACTCAGAAATGCAAATACTTCAATCTCGTGTGAAATTCTAACATTCTCTACAACAAATACAGTAGCTGTCAACAGCTTGCTTTATGATAAAGAACCTGAAGACACAAAAACGGAGGAGGAATAACAATTAGGAACCTGAATGCCAAATGCCCACCTTAGGTGGGACACCAGACAGCTGGCACGGTGTGTACAAACAAAAAGATTCACTTGGTCTTAAAGGCAACAACTTTTCTTCTTTACTGATTATTTTCTTATCCCAACAAGAAATGCAATTGGTTACATACTGAGCCATACAATGGAACAAATTGTAATTGACAGGAAAACAAGATTAAAAATCCAAATCATTCCTTCTTTATGCTCCAGAATTGGTAATTAATTGCATCCAAGCATACAGTGGTGTCTCTCATTTGGAAACCATTCCAGGCTAATATACCTGTGGTTTACTCTTGTGTTTGCAGCCACTCCATGGCTTGCTAAGATCACAATTAGATCCTGACACTTTCCAACTCTTTGGCTTGTGATTCCTCAAACCTCACAACTGTTACCAGCTCCTCTCTGCCCTACATAGGAAGCAACAAAGGAAGTAAGAGCTATCTGGAAACAGAGTAGCTCTGGCTTTGTACCTAATGCAAATATGTAACAACCTGTTTCTTTTCTGCTCTGTTAAACAATAACAATTGCTCCAGTTGCTATTTTTCAGAAAGGTATTCAGATCCCTAAAATGCATTTAGTACCTTTTAAATTCAAGCTTCTCTGCCTTTTGACTGAGAGGTTCGTTCAGCATTATGGTGTCTAACAGCAGTGCCTAGGGCTCAGAGTCCTCCCTATAAAATCTTCTGTGAGAAGAGAACAGCTAAAACATCTATTTTGACTCCTGGTATGATTCTGAAAACTTCTGGTGGATTACATTGGGAAGTGTCTCAGACACTCACAGAACATTACACCAGCTTGCTTTAAAATTGAATCTTGAAATCTAATAAAAATCCCTTCCTAGAAAAAAAATCTCTATTAATGAGTACCAGTTACATAATTAATCGAAAGAACGTTTAGGTCAACTGTCATTGTTGTGTGGAAATGCTGCCCCTGGGCAGTGGGTGTAAGGAAACATGATTACAATTGTCCCTCAACACAACACCTACCATCCAGGAGCTGAACTGCTTCTGCAGCAAAGGGGAGAGGGAGGAGAAACAGTGGCAGCACAAGTTTCTTATCAGAACAAATCCTCCTGTAACTAGCAGAAAAATTAGTGCTTTGCATTCACGCAAGCCCCTGGGTTGCTTGAGTGTATCCATGGTAACACCCATCCTTCAGAAATTCTGTGTGTCTATACACTCATTTTACATTCTACCTAAAACATGAACGGTACTGAGAGCACTGGAGTATCTGCTCCATTAATCTGTTTCCAGTTCAGCTGGAAAAGTGCATTACAAGAAAGAGAAGCTCCCCCTTTAAACCACATTCCTCCAGAACACCAGCTGTAATTCTGCTGATTCTTTGACAACAGTATTTATTGTCCTGCAACATGAAGATGAGCCCTGCAGGGTTTAGAAGATTTGAATGCATTATTGAGCACCATTCACTCATGTTAGACTGGTAAATAAACATTTGACTATATTAAAAAAGGATAAGAAATATTTGACTATATCAACAGAAATGGGTTTTTTCTCAGTAAGAATATGGTGTGTAACATTTTCTGTAATACAAATTCAATAAAAATATTTTTTAAAGAAAGAGTTTAAATATTTTTATTCGTGGATCTGAAAAGGAAAATTACATTGGCATTTCAGATTTCTCTGTAACAAATTTATGTCTCCTGATAACTAGCTGTGTGCATGACTTATTTAATAGCACATCAGCCCACAAAAATCTGCATAACTCAGAATGAAGACCAGTATCCCAAACAATAGCCTGTGAAAATTCTGATAAAGATATTTGAGTTACTGAATGAACAGAACTGGGGTGGTGCTTCACTGCAACAGAACAGCATTATCTCGTTGTAATGTCATTATAACTTTAAGTAATTGTAAAAGGCAAAAATGAAATTATTGCTGCTTCTGAAGCAAGTGACCTCTATGCTACCTTTTGTTCCCTTAAAACAGCACAGTCATTGTCCTAAAGCCAGCTTTCTAAACCCAGCTCCTTCCTACCAACCATTAGGCCTCACTCTATGGCAGTCACTGGGAAAAGCCTCCTCACACAGCCCCTACTGCTGGTGTTACTTCACCATATCAATACTCTCTTTAAAATAATGATATTAGCAGTTTGATTCAGATTTAAAGCCAACAAACAAACAAAAAAACAACCCCTAAAATCATCCCCCAGCAGATAAGGAGTGGCTGGTTGTTCTGTTTTCCTCAGCTTCATTTCCATGCTGCTCCTCACAACCCAAACTGGGCTGCAGTGCCAGAACATCCTTGGTCACAGTGCAGGCTCCCTGGGACTGCTTGTACCAGTGACACCTTGCCAGTGACACCAGTTGAAAGGACTGGGGCAGCAGGGCACTGGCACCAGGTAAAACCTGTGGAAATCTCCTCCCAGGCCCATTTTGGCACCCCTTGAGTGTTATTCATGTTGCCTCTTCTGGAGCAAACAGAGTTAACTCTGAATACTGGGGGGAAATCAATCTCATGTCTGGAAAGTGAAGGATTTCATCTTTCAAAGTTGTCTGAAAAGAGCAACATAGAAAGACAATGGAAGGAAAGGAAATGTGGAAGGAAACTGAGAAGAATTCAGATCTGGAAATGTATTTTAATTACAGTGACTATAGATACGGGTGATTTTGACAAGGAATTCAGGTTAGACTCAAAAGATTGATGCAATCTATGAATTCTGACAGGTTTTCAGTTAGCTCAGGCTCACTGTGCAGAAGGTAGTGAATATTTTATGTTGTTTATTTTGTGTACTTCTACTGGGAGTCAGGTCTCTTTGGCTAACAAACATTGACACCAAGTTACACAAAAAATACATGGGTTCATAAATATTGATGAGGAGCCAGAGTGAAAGTCCTATTGAACTGGGCATGGCCAGTGACTGTACTGAGCTGCAGCCAGGCTGCAGGCCTGCAAACCCATCCCTTCAGCCACCTCTCAGCACACACGAGGGTACAAGGGACAAGGATGTTCTCAGCAGGGTGCATCTGCTGGGCTCTCCTCCCAGCACCATGCCCAAGAGTACCCAAAGTCACTGCTGGGATAGGGGGTCATAAGGTCCAGCTGGGGGACCACCCAACAGCCTGTGGTGTTCAACCATATTAAACAGTTTCCTCCCCCTCGCCTTCTGGGTTTTTAGGGGGTGGGGGAGGAATAAAAACTCAAAGACAAAGCAAGTTTCTCCTCAAATAAGTCAAAACAACCCACAATTCAACTTGACTTGTTGACAAGTGCAGATGAAGTCAACAGATCTACCTAGGTAAATCAATAGTTTCCTTCTCTTGGGTCAGAAACACATTGGAGATTCATACCATAATCATTTGCTACCAACTGATCCCTAATTACTAAGTTTAAAGGAAGAAAACAAGAACCAAGTTAAAAGCCAGATGTCAGGCTGGCAAACAGACTGCCACTGCCAAAGTATCCCTCTGTGATTTACAGATTCAAGATCTATATCACATGAGCTCTAGGCTTTAAGACAATTTGTTCTTCAAAACTTCTTCCCATCAGGCATAACTTTATTTTATTCTAAAACATGCCAGACTGGCCACAGAAAAAGGCAGGATGCTGACCACATACTAGTACCCCACCTGGAATCTGCATGTCCTAGGAGTAAAGCAGCCCTGATTTTTTGGACTCAGAAAGGAATTTCTCCTCCACCAGAGACTGGTTGTGGTTTCTTGTTTTCCTATGAGGGAAGCTGCATGGGAGCAGTAGCATTTGTTCATAGCTTTAAAGTTATTCACAATGACTCAGTGTAAATAGCAACTTTTGAACACTAAATATTCCCAATAAACACTTGCCAAACCATTCACAGACAGAGATTAAGAAATAAACATACAAACAAACAAACCACCAAACAAAAAACACAAACCAAAAATAAATAAAAAAATCAAAATGTTTCATTTTCTGGATAAATTATGAAGAAGTGCAACAGGATTACAATGTTTCTGCCCCCTACCCCAGACACCTAGATTGTCTTTTCTCATCCATGGGGAGGCTGTGAACAGTGCATTTGTTCAGCTGTTCTCTTCTTTTTCAGAAATAACATCAGACACGGATGTTTACTTGCTGTGGGTGGTGAAATTTCATTCATCCTCCTTACAGAACTTTAGAGCAAATTGCCAGTGCATTTCCATCCCACCAAATCACCGTAGCAACTCCTGCAAAACATCTGTCACAGGTAACAGTCACATGGAGATTTGCAAAGCCTCCACAAGAAAAATACCACCTATGGTTAAAATAAATAAATAAAAAAAGTAACAAAAGCTTTATGCTTTGCTACATAGAGCCTTGTAATCGTTCAAAGACACAGCGTCGTGTTTTGAGGTTTCACTGTGTTCAATGTAATGAAAGAAACAATCCTTTTCAGAGCAAAAAATTTCTCTCCAGAACACAGCACTGTCACTGCACACCCCGCTCAAAATGGCTTAAAATTAGGACATGTAGTGACCATTCTCCTGTAACTATAAGGAATTTTTATTTTAAAAAATTGAGATTGATGAATAAAACATGAAGATAGCCCTACAGAGTGTCAGTCACCGTGTTTTTTGATACAAAACCTGAGGTTTCAGCCTGCTGCAGGAAGTGGGTAACCCCTCAGTTTAAAGAGGCCAACACAGGTGAGGCACAGCCGCGATTTGCATTACCTGGAGAGGAGCAACAGCCCTCACAGCTCATCCACTGCTTGGTGGAGATTCAGCAGGAAGGAATCCAACTGCAGGAGCTGGGGGGCTTTGTCCCCGTTCTTAAGCAGCAGCACATGGACTGAACACCAGGCGGGGAGCGGGGCTGCCTGCCTGGGCCGGGCTCTCGGGACCGCCCGCACCTGCGCCCCTCACCGCGGGGCCGGGCCCGGGGCTGCGCACACCGCGCGGCCTCACAGGGGCAGGGGCTTCATTCGGTGTGCAGTCACCGTGCCAGGATGGCAGGAGCTTCCCTGCCCTACAGAGGATCCCTGCTCCACAGGACCCTCACTCCACAAGATCCTCACCTCACAGGATCCCTACACCCACCGCACAGGATCCCCACTCCCTCACCTCACAGGATCCTCACCTCACAGGATCCCCGCTCCCTCACCTCACAGGATCCTCACCCCACAGTTCCCCCACTCCCTCACCCCACAGGATCCTCACCCCACAGTTCCCCCACTCCCTCACCTCACAGGATCCTTGCCTCACAGGATCCCCATTCCCTTGCCCCACAGGATCCTTGCCTCACAGGATCCTCACCCCACAGTTCCCCCACTCCCTCACCCCACAGGATCCTTGCCTCACAGGATCCCCGCTCCCTCACCTCACAGGATCCTCGCCTCACAGGACCCTCACCTCACAGGATCCTCACCTCACAGGACCCTCACCCCACAGTCTCCCCGCTCCCTCACCTCACAGGATCCTCACCTCACAGGACCCTCACCCTGCAGTCTCCCCGCTCCCTCACCTCACAGGATCCTCACCTCACAGGACCCTCACCCCGCAGTCTCCCAGCTCCCTCACCTCACAGGACCCTCGCCTCACAGGACCCTCACCCCGCAGTCTCCCTGCTCCCTCAGCCCCAGCGCCCGCTCCCTCAGCGCAGCCGCGGAACCTTCCAGAAGGCGGCAGTGAGCACCAATGGGGATGCTTGGCGGGAACCTGGACCAATCAGAGCCCAGCACCCCTCAGCAGCGCTGCCGCCTGCGGGCGCCATGAGGGAGGTGAGGGCCCAGGGGGCTGCAGGGCTGAGTTCCCCTCCTCTGCTGAAGGGCTGCCCAGCAGAGTCATAGAATCATAGAGTCATAGAATGGGCTGGGTTGGAAGGGACCTCAGAGATCATCAAGTCCAACCCTTGACCCACTACCACTGCAGTTCCCAGCCCATGGCACTGAGTGCCACATCCAGGCTCTTTTGAAATAGCTCCAGGGATGGAGAATCCACCCCTTCCCTGGGCAGCCCATTCCAATGGCTGAGCACCCTCTCCCTAAAGAAATTCTTTCTAATGTCCAACCTAAACCTCCCCTGGCACAACTTGAGACCTCTTGTGCCCTCTTGTCTTGCTGAGAGTTGCCTGGGAAAAGAGCCCAACCCCCCCCTGGCTCCAACCTCCTTTCAGGGAGTTGGAGAGAGTGATGAGGTCTCCCCTGAGCCTTCTCTTCTCTGCCTCAGGAATGCTGTCAGGGAGCACCAAGGTTTGCACAGGGCTAACCAGCTGTTCACGTGTGTCTCTGGACACCAGGCAGGCCCTGGCTCCTGGTGCAAGGAGCTGTAACCATCCTCACAAACACCCCTCGAAGGTAAGGTCACCAGCCCTCCAAAACCTCTGTACCTCTGCCACCACTGCACAAACAACAGGATGGCTGTGTTCCATTACATCGAGAAATTGCCTTCTAAAAACTTATTTGGACTGTCCGCCAGCTTTTAAAGCTCCCCTCCTCTCAAGGAGGTAAATATGGCAAACCAAGCCATGGTATTCACCAGTATTTATTGATACACTTACAGAGGTAAATAGTTAACTTTCATTAATTACACAAGTGATAACTTTTCCTAAAGCACAGGAAATCTTGTCAGAGAGGGAAGAGGTTATCAGGGCATTGATCTCACAGTTAAATTACCACAGCAATTCCTCAGGTCAATTTTCTTGTGCAAACACCACTTGGAGTCTCTCTGGCTCAAGTGCCACCCGTGCACCCTGCCTGGGAACCAGCACTGAGCTGTGGTACCTGGCACTCTGCTAACGAGTGTGTTGAAGATTAAAGGGGGAGGTTAGATTTTTGTAGCTTTCTTTTCCATCTCCCAGGTAGGAATCTGCTTAAATGTTGGTCTGTCTGTATCAAAGATGGATGGAAAATGAGGGTGGGACCTTCCCCAGACTGAAAACTGCAGCCTTCCTCCCACAAAGATAAAGATACAAGAGGAATAAACTGCAGGATTTTGTAGTGATGTATCCTACTAATAAACAGACAGAAAACCAGAGCATGCACAGCCTGGAAGTGGTAACTGCTCTTCACAAAACAGGCAGTTTCCATTTTTTATTAGTCAGGTGTTGTCACACTTTTCCTCATCAGATCCCCACAAGATCACTAATTTTTATTGCTGCAAGCTTATCTTAATTACACGAAAAGAAACGTTTTGGTTGTCGGTGATGGTTGCAGTGACAAGTTCCTCCCATCTCTGTTTCCTCCATCCCCTTCCCACCCCAGCTCCTAGGGGCTGCTGTCAGACACGGTTTGTGGGGTGGGCTCTGGCACCAACCTGTGCTGGCAGCCACTGCACTCTCTGCCATGGAAACCTCAAAACCAGACAGGGATGTGCCTCACTCTTTGATCAGTCTTGCTGCCCAGAAATCTGAAGAAAACCTGTTTATTGGGAACACAGGCTGCACGGGGCATAAGGCATAGCTGTAAGATCAGCCAGTGTGCTGTATAGCTGTAAATAAGGCAGCTGTCACCTGCAGTGTTTCTCGTTGTAATTCCTTGGCCCAAAGATAACATTTTATGAAGACATGAGCAGTGCAGAGCTGTGTTGGGATCAGAGCTGAGGCTGGCAGAACCAACACTGGAGCAGATGCCTGCACGGCTGCAGTCAGACCACCAAGCATCGTGCTCTCTGAAGGTGGGACCATAATTGTTTTGTACTTTTTGACACAAAGCAAATAAACATCAAAACAATGTGAACTTAAACCTCAAGCTGCAGGAAGAGTTTTCAGTTATTCTTCATTTTATGCTGATGTCAAGAGTCAGACCCCATTAACTTTGAAGGAATCAGTCCTAGGGTCACCAGGAGCCCAGTGCCAGTACAACTGATCTTTTGTGTGGGGATGACAAACTTCATTGAGAACATACTTCAAAATATCACAGGCACTTTTCAATGACTGTCTATTTTTTAAATAATTAACCAGTGTATTAGGGAATCTTCTTTTTCTGTTGCCTGGCATAGCTGTTTGCTTCTAGCCTAGCTTTCTGTAAATACATCAGTTGAATAACCCAATGTGTCTTATGGATTAAAAACCACAACCAGTATAGAGTTATCCCTTATGAACTTTATAAGTACAGGTTCTCAGATCCACACACCCTTTGGTTTTTTTGCTAACCATGGGAGGATTCTGGTAGCTACTACCCCTTCCTCTCTACCATTGATATATTTCCTTAAAAAAAATAAATTTCAAAACATAAAATAAATGCATGCTGCATTAAATGTAATGATTGAGTTTATACTTTCACTTTAATCTCCTATTATTTTAACTGAAGCTGTGATGGAAAGTACTCAGTACAAAAATAAAGCTTTTGGTACAATTTACCTTTTTGCATTCTTCTTCTCTACCTGTCTCAGGAACTTGCAGCACAACTCCAGACTGCTCATGGCTGAGCTCTGCAGAGACCTTGGGACAACTTTCTCTACACTTCCCATTACCAGTGATCCAAATATTGTAAATATTAACACAGCCTCGTGCAGGGCTGGAGTGCATGAGGGGTTTGGGCAGAACAAGCCTGGGAATGAGCCACCTTCCTCCTGACTTGGCCCCATTCAGCACAAACCTCCACAAAGTAACTTCCACAAAGGAAAAGCTCTTCAGCACATTTTCAGAATCCTGTTTTCTACACTTTTAGGATGTTTATGGGGGGGGGGGGGGAGAACCCTGTAAAATGAAACTGCAAAATACTGAGAATCCTTTCTCCACTTAAAATGAAATACCATTAAGGGAATGCCATTTTAATGCATTTCTCTCAGGCTTTTGTGAGTTACTGTTGCTGAGCAGCTGCACACTGCCCCACAAAATCTTTCTGGGCCTCCCACATTTCTTCACTTCCTTGAGCTGGCTTCTCTTTGTTTTACTTCTTGCTCAGAGCCCTGATGGATCCAGTTTTATAACTTAATCTTTTCTACTTCCTTCTGCAAATTCCTTGGTCTCCACTCAGCAGTAACCCAAAATCCCATTGCTCCTCAGGCTGACCCCACTCCAGAGCTTTGTCCCTGCTCACCTCCTGCTCCCCCACCCTCCTGACTCCCTTCACACCCTCACTCCCTTTCCTGACCTGAATCTGTAACCTCTTAATCAGCTACAACTCCACTTTCTCCGTTTCTTTTTACAACCAGGCATTAGCTAATTCCCATCCTTATTCTTTAACATCATCTCTCAGACATTTTTCCACCTAAACTTTGCTGCCCAAATCATCCACACCGTGTTAATTTCCTGCCCCATTCCCTCCCGTACACCTCTCTTCTTTTGGTGCATCCAATAATTTGGCAGCTGCAGAATTATTTGCCTGTTGTGCCCTCCTCTTCTGCAGCTCTCTACCTTCTCCAAAGAGCCAGCAAGGTTCTCTTTGCTGATTATGCCTTACCTTGTGTTTCCTGACTTGCAGAATCCAGTAACAAACATGGTATTAAGTACCATGCACGTGCATACACACTCTCCAGATCCCTTCTGTTATCCAGTGTGGTTGCTGGTGAGGGGGAACGATGCCATCCTCATGGGATACCTGCTCTGGATATCCCAACATAGATGTGGGCAGGAAATATGCAGAGGCAAAAAAAATGCACAATAAGCCTTCCAGGTTTCATCAGGAAAAGAGAAAAAAAACACCCCGTCTGTTTCTATTTTAAAAATTGTTTTATCAAATTCAGCTCAATCTCCAAAAGAAAATATCAAAATGTATAATTTAAAGCCATTGAAACTAAATGTTGGTTTTAAAAATAATTCTCAGTCAGAGAATTCAACTTAAATCAAAACCACCTTCCAGCTGTCTGGAAGAGGCTTTTGTACCTGCATCTGAGCTGATGTTGGCCACAGTCCCACCCTATGGATTCCATATTCCTCTAAGCCAACAACCTTGAGCTGATAAGAATTTTATTTTCTTGAAAGAACTCGATTTGCAATTGATTCCAAATGCAGTTTTTCTGCTTTGTATATTGCTTTATCTGCAGCAAGTAGGTTCTTTAGTTTCGAGACGTTTCCATATTTCTTAGCTATTCTTAGTCCTAAGTAATTTTAAATTAATTTGAACCATGAGCTGGTATTTTACTATGAATTACACATAAATCATCTCTACATGTCGTCATAAAAAAGATTTAAGACTTTCTGTTCATACTGATTTTCTTTATGTTTGAAGAAGAAAGCACAGCCATAAACCAAAGTTTCATTCAAGAGGGATTATTTCCAATAATATTTACCATTATTTACAACGATACCTACAATAAACTTGATAGCTGTGAATAAGCAGACACTCCAGGAGCAGCCCCCCTTAGGTAGCCCCCCTTTTTTACACAGGGACTTCAGGACTGGTCACAGCACAGAGTTAAGGAGCCATCACAAATCAGAACCTCTCTCAGCAGGATCTTAAGTCAACACCATTTAAATTAAACTCTCCTACAAAAAAATACTTTCACCACATTTTTGTCCTAATTATAATTTGGAATTCTTGTGTCAGGAACAGATATTTTATCTTTATGAGGACCAGTATCAGAAACTTTCTTCTTAAGAATGTTTTTTTAATAACCTATGGTTTGTTTTAAGAAGTGTGACTGCAGTCCTCAGACTTCACAGGTAGCAGGACATGTTGTAGATAAACCTTAAATGCCCTTGTTTGGATGGGGAAAAAAAGCTGCTTTCATTTCAAATGTTGGAAGTGGCCTACTAGAAATCTTGGGGCTTCATTTTTTTTTTTATTCCAAATGGACAAAATCTCTACTAAATTGCTCTTTAACAAAAACAAAAACCCAAACCAAAAATATTTGAAAACGAGAAGTGTTACAAACATTTTCAACTTTAGTGTTGTGATAGGGATCAGAACTTTTCTTAGACTGCTACTTCTGGTAGAAATAACCCTCCCTACATGTCCTGTTCTGTTATTGTTCTCTGTTACTGATTCCTGTTGTGCTGAAGCAGCACTGTGAATAAGGAAAAATGTTCTTCATTATTTAGTGAGCCAGAATATTGGCGAACTAGTACATCCTTCTGCCTTATATATCCACTTTTTATTAAGATATGTTTGGTTTTTATTAAGTTTACTGTGAAGGATTTTTCTGTAAAGCTTTAAGCACAGCAAACCATCCTCACTGGGCTTTTTTTTCTTATTTTTTTTTTGGCATTCACAGTGCATGTTGAAACAGTATTATCGTCTAGAGACTTTTATAACCTTTAAAACACTTTAGAAACAATTAAACATGCCTTTCTTAAAATAAAACCTTCCTTGCTCCGTTCAGCTGCAGGGCTGCTGAGGTCTCAGTTTCACCCCCAGGAGTTGTGCTGGGAGCAGGGATGGGAAGAGCTGCTCCCTCCTGTCCTGGGCAGAGCAGGGACAGGCAGGGCTCAGCACTGCCACTGCTCCTCTGTGGGACCTCCTGGGTGAAGGGAATCCCCACAAACCTGTCACCTGGGGGGACTCACCTACACCTGCTGGGGTGCCACCCAGGGAAAACCCAGCCCAGTTTGGTGTTTGCTTCCTCACCCAGGCGTTGGGGCAAGAGGTCAAAAAATGCTGCCCCGTGCGTGCCATCCTCACCCACACCTGTCCTGGTGATTTCCCTGATTCCTCGGGGCAGTTTAGCCAGGATCCTCCTGATGGGACTGCTGAGAGTGGGGGATAGATCAGCACGAAAGGATCTGATGGATGGAGGTGTGAGAATCAGCAGTCCAAGTGCAACAAACAGACACTAAGCACCCCAGGATTGGGTCACTGGGGTCTGTGTACCCTCTGAAGCACAGCAAATATTTCCATCTCATTTGTAACACCCTGTCAGATTAGCTTCTGAGCTGGCACACAACCTAATGACAAGAAATTAAACTTTATATACTTTAAAATGTATTTTTCATTTATATGACTGCAAGCAACCCTGCAATCTCCTTAGGGGAAGTCTATGAGGATTAAGAAAATTAAGTTATTAAAACTGCCACACAGAGGGGGCGTGGGGGTCTCCTGCCCCCCAATGGGCTGTGCAGCCACTGGGGGCTGGGCTGGGCACAAGTCCAGAATTAGAGAAGCTGAAGAAAGAACCAGCAACAACAGAAGAGTTTGTTGGACTTTCATCCTTTCTTCTTTTCAATGTAAAAATAGCAAACAATGGGGAGAAATCACAGTATTTGCTAAAGCAGGGATGCATGAGAGCACCATAAATGGAGGAGAAAACACAGCCAGCTGAATGTAGGAGCTGCAGGATGTGCATTAGCCATGAAAGGATACCTAGTAGAAGTTATTTATGTGTGAAATGGGCTCTGACAGAGCTCACAAGGGAGAAAACCAGAGGATTAAAAATGCATCTAGAAAATAAATGATAGAAGAATTAAGATGTGACAGGGGAGTGGATGAAGATGCTGTACAGAACCCTCAGAAGCTGCTGGTGCAGCCTAAGAGGAGTCATCTGTAGGAACATAGTCACCAGGAAAAAGGAGCATTAATCCTCATCATGAGCAGATTGTGTGCTTAAATGAAAAGCTAAGATAAAATAAATAAGTAAATACATGCCTGTAATTAAACATTTCATTTCACAGGGTAAAATATTTGAGAAGTTAAAGTAGCAGTGTGTGAACTCAGCAGCTAAAAGAGTTACGTGTGGAGGAAATGCCACGTTTTTAATATTCTCATCTAAGATTTAAAAAATGCTTTCTAACTTTCTTCTGAAAGGGGGGGAGCTCTCAGGGCAGAGCTGCTGAAGAGACTGACTGACTGAGAGGCCAGCACCAAGACAGCCTCAGGAGAAAGGAGAAAGCCATTAAGAATGGGAGACAGAGCACCTCAGGCAATGAATGGTGACAATAAAAGTGCTGGAGGTGTTGGGCAGTGAAAGGATACTGTGAGGATGCCAAACATCAAGCAGAGCCAAATGCTTCCTCTGTTCTGTGGGATGAAGCTCTGGAAGCAGCAGCAGGCAGAGCAAGACCCAAGGTGATCCTGAGGAGCAGCCTCTGGTTTAGGGAGAAGGGTCATGGGTGGCTGTGGAGGAGCTCTCAGCAGTCAGACCAACATTCCCCACCGAGGGGTGGCTGTCCCTGCCCACAACAGCTCCATTTTATTGTGTTATTGCCATCGCCTCTTTCTTACAACAAGAAAATGACTGTTGCCTGTGGCTCCAGGGTGTCAGATGTTCTGGCAGTGATGTGGATCAGCAGAGTCTGTTTTCCAGGGAATTTTGAGGAGTCCCAGCCACAGGGCTGCTCACATGTGATGCCTGAGATCATTAACGGGGCATCCGTGGAGAAATGGCTGCAGCACATGGACAAGGAATTCTCTGTTGTCTCAGACAGACTGGGAGGCATTAGAATAGACTAAGGCTTTTCAGGGAAGTTATTTTCAGTCTAGGAAACTGATGAAAATCAAGCTGTATATTAAGAGTTACCCTGCCACACTGGCACATCAAGCTGCTCTTCTTGTCAGGGGCTTGCAGCAGATTTCCAGCTTTGTGCACACACACTGTGTAACTGACAGGCTGTCCTGCCATACACAAACCACAATTCTGACTCTAAAACCAAGGAAGTTACTTATCTAGCATCCTGTGTTTTACCTAATTCTGGAAAGATAGATTTCAATAAAATATTCTCGGCATAAACCTGGAAAATTAATTTCTCAGCTGTGTTCTCATTTACAAAATTCATCAGCCTGGAGCCAGGGCCTGACCCTGCTGCAGCCAGCAGCACAATTCCCATTTGGTTCTGGCTGTGGCCTGAGCATACTGAGGGTGTGTTCCTTTCCTTTCCACCAGCAGAAACCTGTCTGGTTTGTAGAACATTAGAAGTAAAGCTGCCAGGAAGCATGCTGGTGAGAAAAGGCAAAGACAAACAGCAGCCAGCAGACCCAAACCAAGGCCACAGCACCCAGAGCTCATCTTTGCTCTCCAGCAGCTCCTGAGAGTGACTCTGGGCACTGCCACCCTCACAGCTGCTCTGGGGACAACTGCCAGATACCCAGGATTTCTTCTGCCTCGTGGATGAAATCCCTGACTGGTACGACTGGCAGTAAAGGACAGGCAGGATGTTCCTAAAGACAAAGCTTTCCCTGATCCTGCTCCCGGGAACTCCGTTGAGGAGGACTCTGGGAAGCCTGCAGAGAGTGTGAGAGCTGACAGGACATCTCTGCTGTCCCTGGGAAAAGAACAAACCAAGATTTAAAACACACATAGATGTGGGGGCACGTGGCACACCCCCTGCAGACACCCACGTTGCAATCTGACCAAACACTGAGCAGCAACTGAGACACCTTTTGGAATAAGTGTGGCTGGGGACACAGAGCCTTGTCCTGGCTTGGTGGCTGATGACATCCTCCAAGCAGACCACTAACCCAAAGCACACTGCCAAATGGGCTCTCTGCTGAGCGAGCACTCACTGCCTTCCTACACTCCTTGAGCAAAAATAAAAACCAAAATCCAGCAATGCTCCCCTGAAACAAAGAGGGGAAGGGTACTGAATTGTAAAGCTATTTTACCTGGCTTTTTTTACATGAACAAAAACATGAAATAAAAATTAGGAATGCGAGTGTCCTTCCCATCTCCAGAGAGCAGCTGGCATCCCAGCACTTCAGATGCCACATTGCATGATGTGAAATGACACCAAACCAATTTATGTCATCTAAATGACTTACCATTGACACTGTCTATCAGCAGCCACCTATTTATGGCTGGGACAAGCACATTCAGATTAATTAGCTGCTTCCCCCAAATGAAAAAGCATTTCAGACAGACTGTTATTTGTGAACTTGTGGGAAGATGTAATTTAGCAGCAGTATAACAGGAACAAAAGATCCACTTGAAAGAAAAAGGTATTGAGAGGACCTAGATAAGGAGTTCAAATCTTCAGGGGAGCTCTGAGGATACAAAATGCATCTCATTATTTTCAAAGGCACTGGGAACTGATCCAGCTCCCCCAACAAATATTTACCATGTTGTTAAAGGTGAAGTTTTTTTTAGAAAAGGAGCGACATAAAAATAAATATTTCAGATGAAGGAACTGTGCTCCAACAAAAATGAATATTATTGTTGTTGTTCCCTGGTTTTAGCCTGTTACACTACAATAGTGGCATTGCAGTTCCCACCTTTCTTCTTGGCTCAGCTAATGACATGTCATGAAAATATTGTAGGCTAATTTTGAGCTATTTATTAACAATGAATCAACAAAGTGCAGTCAAATTGCCATCAGAGCCCTGACAGGTATGTACACCTCTCACAGCAATGTCTCTGGCTGATGAAAGAAGATGACAAATAGAGCTCAGTGGGGAGTTCTTCAACCAAAATGAACCACAAATCGGATTTCGAGGAATATGAGGTGACAGGTGGCATTCTTCCTATTCTAATGTTAATTTGTTGAAAATTATAAATAATTGAAAGTCGTACAAGCCAAGCAAACCAGTGTGATTTAAAAATTTTAAAAAATATTTTTCTGTAAGATTGAAGGCTGAGAGGGTGCAGACAGTGCTTGACCTTTAATAAGAGGATTTTTCATTTGCTGGGCAGACAGCTGTAGGTTGTGTGACAGTAAGAACGAGGCAATGTGGTGATGTGGACAGTGCAAAATGTATCTTCTACTTATTCCATTTCATGGATTTGGGAAATAACTTTGCACGATATATAAAAATAGTGTGTGAAACACTGATCTTGAAGATTTTTTCTATTAAATCCATGTGTTAGAAGGATCCTGACATACCTCACTTGCAGATGAAGACAAATCCCATCCCAGCAGCCTCTTGAGCACAGGACAAGGACTTGGAGCTTTGTGAGACTGTGCACGAAGTTTTGCTGTGGTTTGGTGCTGGAGCCAGGAGCATCACCATAAATCCTTTTGTCTCCTTTTCAATAACAGCTTTTCAAAATCTTCACTCAGGTTGGGAAAAACATAAACATGAACTCTCCAGCCTGGATGAGGAGGAGAACTGCTGGAGGAACCTGTGCTCTGGCCTTGCTCTCAGAGAGCACTTTGGCACGAGATGGCAGCGGGGTCTGGAAAACAATTGCCCAGTCCTGGCTGGTGGGCATTCCATCATTTTCTGCTTGGAAAGATGAGCAAAAAGTGCTGCTTTCCAACATCCAGCTAGGAGAGCTTTCTGGTGTCAAAGGTCTGAGAGGGTTCAGTGGGAGCAATCACTGGTTCTGGATGCATAATGCTGCATGTGCTGCTCCACATCCTTCCTGGCTGTCACTCATCTTGGTGGAAATGACTTGGCCTGACAAATCCTGTTAAGCCTCAGAAATTAAATGAGATCTTAAAATGCTGGGGGAGGCCTCCACAGCTCCACAGGCTGCTCTGATCAGTACTGTTAAGTTAAGCAAGCTTGGAGGAAAGCCAATAAACCTCCAGCTACCAAAGAGAAGCACCAGAAGGAATTAACTGGGCCTGAGAACAGCAGGTGCTGCCCACTCCTCAGCATCCCCCCCAAAACATGCAGGAGGGAAACAACTAGCAAAGACCCAAGCTCATTTGACCCGGGACATTTGATCCACTTCTGCTCCAGACAGAATTGCCAGGTGAGAGGGAAAGGTCCAGCACCTATGTGGAGGCTGTTGAGGTTCTTTATCTCTACCCTACCAAATCCTTTTCAATGGAGACTGTCAGCTGGACCACACTCCCACCTTCATCTTCCACTGGCCAGCTGCCAGTTAGGGAAAAAAAAAAATGTAGAGGACTGGATGGCTTCTGGGACCTCCTCAGCTGTGACAAAATGCAGGAAAAGCTGAAGCTGAAGGGGAACATTTGGACAAGCTTTTAGATTCAAGGCCTTCCTTCAGCTCTCCCAAACCAGACCATGCTTCCAGGGATTGACTCTGACAGTTATGTTTTTAATAATTTATGTAAGCCAAAAGACCTCTAATAGTAGACAAAAAAAAAAATTAGTTCAGGCATCAAAAAAGTTATTAAAGGAAAACACAAGGGGAAGTTGGATTCTGTAGTGCTGATTTTACAGCTGCAAAACAAACCTGACAGTAAGCAGAGGAAGAGCACAAATGCCACGAGGATCTGGTGAGTCAGCTTCAGGTCCAGACCAAGATCAACAGAAAATAAAGGAGCTCTTGGCAACCTCAGGGATGACCCCCTGGAGGCTGGCAAAGAGCTGGATGCTCCCTCCAGATTTCCCCATTTCCAGGTGTCTGGGCTGCAGCTCCTGCTGGCAGCTTCTGAGCACCCAAGGGCCAGAGCCCAGCAGGAAGACAACGATGTGGGATGGGAAGCTCCTCAGGGCTTCCCTCTGTCTGACAGCCCTGGGAATTCTTCCCTTGGAGTCACAGAGCTGATCTGCTGCTGCCAGGATCCCAGGGTGGGAATTCCTGGCTCACAGCACCTTCCTTCCACCCAGCAGCTCCCATGTCCCGGCTACCAGACCCAATCTGCTCCCATTTGGCAGCGACCCTGCTAGCAGCTCTCCTCAGTTTCGGTCAAGCTGAGTGACAAAAATGGACTTTGAGGACTGTTGTGCAGTGTTAGGGGGTGAAGGACTCCGAGCAGTGAGGAGGAGAGCTGGGGGGTGCAGCTGCCAGGTGCTGCCAGCCCCATCAGGATTCCCAGGCAGCTGGAGAGGTCAGGAAGATGAACAGGGATGGGGGGGTCACTGCAGCCCGGGGATGTGATCCTCATCTGACTGCACTGATTTGCCCTGGGGACTGGGGACAGTCAGCACCCCACCAAATGAGAGCCCTGTGGTGTCACTGTGGGGTCACCGTGGTGTCACTGTGGTGTCACTGTGGGGTCACTGTGGGGTCACTGCTGGGGCAGAGCCTCTCTCTGTGACTGCAAGGCAAGCAGCCACCTCACCAGCTTTGTGGCATCGTGCTGCTTTGGGGTTTTTCACCCTACTAGCTCCTCAGACTCAAGCTGCCATTACAGGTGAGTCCATGGGAAGGATGAATCTGGAGCAGTCCCTGCAGGGCAGCACAGAGACCCCAAACCTGGGGAATGCCTTGGCCATTCAGTCTGGCAAACCAAGACCTGGCTCAGCACTGCCCTTAGGGTGCTTTCCCACTTCACCCCTGGCTGACCCAGCTTCCTCCTCAGCCAGGGTGAATCCCTGCTGACTCACCTGTCCCAGGCAGATATTTTACTGCAGTTTCATCCCTGTGAAATTCACCCAGGCAAAGTCTGGCTGATGCTTACCCGAGCCTGCTGCCCCAGGAAGCCACCTCTGATGGAATGCAGTGTGAACAGTTACCACGTGCAGCCTCTGCTTTTCTCTGCTTTGAGTAGATTTAGGGGATCTCTATTCCATATTGAAGAGTCACTGCTGAACAGTAGGGTTCTATTTCCCACACAATTTCTACAAGAAAATGAGGCTTTGATGAGGCTATTAATTTGCTGACAGAAGTAACCAGATGCTCCTACGAGGTTTATTCCTTGCTCAGACACCAGTAAGCACAGCTCCTACCAGTAAGTTTTGCTGGTGGGCAGCTCTCTTTCTCTCTTGTCTGAGCAAATACCCTTCCATGTCCTTCCCCAGAGCTGGACTCCAGCCCCAGGTGAGATTTCAGAGAGCAGAGAGCTGGTACCATGCAGCCCAGAGGAACAGCTCTATGTGACAGTCTGATAACAGCCAGGTTGCACTGGGCAGACCAGAACCCACCAGGTTTGCAGAATCCCCCTTTGTCTGCATAAATACAAACTAACTTTGAAAAGCAGAAGTGGAAATGTTCCCAAAGCAGCCTTGCTCTCTCCCTTGTCCCACAAAAGAAACCCCCATGCATAACGAAGTCCTTCAGACCAACAATCCAGTTTGCTACCACAACAACCCAGTTCATGCACACAAGCTTTCTGAGAGCATGTGCAGCACATTCAGTCCATTTTTATATATTTATATAGGAAAAAATAGAGTGTGTACAATAACCACAACAGAGATCATAGAATGGCTTGGGCTGGAAGGGACCTGAAAGATCACCTGGTTCCTGCATGGTTCTGACACCTCCCACAAGCCCAGGATGCTCCAAGCCCCCTCCAGCCTGGCCTTCAGCACTTCAGGGATGAGGCAGCCACAACTTCTCTGTATTAAACAGAAGATCCCTGGGTGTTCCATGTGAACCCAGAGCCCACACACACAGGCTGTGCTGGGTGCAGAGCATCAGCCAGGCAGAAGGCTCAGCACCCTCCAACAAGAGAGTGGGAAATCTGACAGGGTCCAGCCAAAGAGCTTCTTCATCCGTTGTATAAATCAGAAAAGAAGCAAACCCAAACTTTCAGTGGTCTCCCCAGTCACTTCTCTCTCTGGAAAGCAGCACTTCCCCTGGAAAAAGAGGAGCCTTGCTCTTTCCTGACGTGGAGCCATCCCTCCTGCCTTGCTCTGACACTGCTGGAGCAGCAATGAACCTCAGAGCTCAGAGCAAGGCAGGAAACCTCCAGCAGATCCACCCTTCCTTCCTTCACTCCCCAGCCAAGTCACACACCCCAGGCCAGGGCAGCTCACTCAGCACTGAGAAAGCTGAAACAAGCATTCTGCAACTAAATTTGGAGTTTCTCACAGCACACAGCAGTTCTGCTGAGATGCAACCTTGCTTGTAAGTCAAAGCATGGGACAACACGTGGTAGGAAAACCACCCAGATTATCTCCTTTCATCACATTTATCTCATTCTTTACCTTGACCTCAAAAAAAAAAATTAGAGGCTCAGATTTACACAAATTTTGCTTGGACTCCTGAAGCCCATTATTTATTTCATTAATTTCTGGCAAAGAATAACCCACCTCTGAAACCACAGAACTGCCTGACTGTCACAACACATTGACAGCTTGAAACAGCAAAGCTGAGGTGGCAAACAGCAAACCTTAGCTCAGTATCTGGTGCCCCTGAAGCAGGAGGAGTTTGCCTTGAAAAGAACCCAGATCCACATCTGCAACTTTGTCCTCTTTTAACTCCTTTTTCCACGACAAAGTAAATTAAAGGCAGAGCAACACCCTTGCACCCTACCTCTAGCAAGCAAAACCTTTGTTTTTAACATACTTTATAGAGACCTAGATTTTTTTCTTCATAATTAACGTTGCATTTTTTTTTTTAAAACTGCAAAAGGCTCCCCAGGAGCTGTTCCTCCCTGTACTGCCTGAGCAGTGGTGTTTGGGTTTTTCCTACTGCCAGACCCAGGACTGACTCTGGTGCCTTTCTTCACACCCACCTTCCCTCACACCCTGCTCCTCAGAGCAGCACTTACACAAGGATGGTACCAAGTGTTTGTGCTTTCTGACAGCCAGGAAAAAAACCCACCCTAAGACAACCCCACCCCCCCCAACAAAAAGCCCCTCTGGTTACTACATGGCAGAACACACACTTCTGGGCCACAAAACTGCATTGAATCATGAAATCCAGCTTGATGCTCCTTAACCCAGTGGGGCTTTGGCAGCAAAGGGTTCTGCATGCATGGCAAACTGGCAAGGTTTTCACTCCCACTCTTTAAAATTTCTCCTCGCTTTACAATGGTATCATTTAGGATCTATTTTTATTCAAATCCCTGATGAGACTGATTCAGGTTTATAAAGACCAATTGGAAATTCTTTAGCTCAGCAGGGTGTTGCAGGCAAAAGCAAACAAGCTCTGAGGGTGTATTTTTCTTGGCTGTTTTCTCCATTGCTATTGGTATTTACAGGCAGGAGGAGAAGTCACATCTTTTCCCTATAATGGCTCTTTCCAGGCTGCTGTGCACATCACCCAAACCCCAAACCTCCCTGACCTGCCACATTCAGGCAAATTCCAACATCTGACAGGTACTGACCGAGGCACAATGGAGCAGCAGCAAAACCACCCGAGTGTCTGGAGCAGTCAGAGAGGAAGGTAACACAAACCAAGGTTTTTTTCCCCGTTAGGTCCAGCCTAAGCAGCAGCTGAAACAGCACAAAGCACAGCAGCAGTGTCTGAGGGAACTGGGGAACTCCTGTGGTGCTGCCAGCTCCCAGGCTGCTGCTGCAGAGCTGCAGAATGCTCTGGCTCCTGAAAACAAACAAACCAACAAACAGCTCCCTGCTGCTGATCTGTTACCTGCAGTGTGGGGAGCTGTGAGTCAAGGACAGGCAACAGGACCACAGCCACATCTTCCCCTGACAACAGAACTACAGCCACATCTTCCCCTGACAACAGAACTACAGCCACATCTTCCCCTGACAGCAGAACTACAGCCACATCTTCCCCTGACAACAGAACTACAGCCACATCTTCCCCTGACAACACAACTACAGCCACATCTTCCTCTGACAACACAACTACAGCCATATCTTCCTCTGACAACACAACTACAGCCACATCTTCCTCTGACAACACAACTACAGCCACATCTTCCTCTGACAACACAACTACAGCCACATCTTCCCCTGACAGCAGAACTACAGCCACATCTTCCCCTGACAACAGAACTACAGCCACATCTTCCCCTGACAACACAACTACAGCCACATCTTCCCCTGACAACAGAACTACAGCCACATCTTCCCCTGACAACACAACCACAGCCACATCTCCCCCTGCTCTGCGTGGCTGCCGATGGACACGGAGCTGTTGGGCTTCAGAGGATCCCTTTTTCCATTCCTCGGGGCACTGGCACTGCCCGGGCCTCCTGAAGAGAACAGAAATGGTACAATCACCAGAGTAAAAACTGACACAAGCACCAGAGGACTCGAGGACCATGGTACAGGATCCCTGACAGAAGTTGCTACTTTGAAATCAAAGCTCAGCAGCCATTTCAGCACGTGTAGTTTTCATTTCCACCAAGTCTCAGTATTCTTAGTTCAGAGAGCACCATCTTAAATAATTCAGCCTCAGTAATCTGCCAGTTTGGTTAAAAACACTGCAAGCAATTCTCTCTGCCTTGTAGAAAGACTGGGATTCACATTTTGAATCCTAAACCCGAATCTAAAATTTTAGGCTTTCACTCAAATAAAAATTAGTAATAATAAAAAGTAAATTTGAAAAAAAAAAATGGAGGAGAAGGCTTACAATGACAAAAATCTTTATTTTGCAATAGCTTTATCATTTATGATTTGGAAGACATGTGAAACAAATTAATGGGAGTGTCCTGCTTTGGAACAAATCACCATGGTGATGCATCCCTCTGCAGCATTCCCAGAAACTGCCATCCCTGCCTCAGCTCTCCTACGAGCAAACTTCCCAGACCTGCTTCGCTTCTGTAGCCTAAACTTAAGCAAAACCTTGAGCCAACTTGGTCAGTGTCCCAGCAGAAAGTGTCCCCAGTCAGAGCCCGGCAGGATGGATGTGCTCCCATCAGCTCAGGGTGGAGGGTGTTCTGCCCAGAGTAAGTTAGGCAAGGAAAGAGGAACACCACGAAACAAGCAGCAAAGAAAAACTTTTAGAAATAGGGCACTTGTGGCTAAAAAACCAAATGTAAAACCTAGAGACCAAATCTGCTGAGCTGCTCTCCAGGAGGGGTTGGTGACCAGAGCCTTGGGCACCTGGCAGGAGCTGTTTGCAGATGAAGTTTCTGCTGCACACCCCTCCCCACAGGGTGTGTGTCTGTGTTTAGTTGTGCACAGAAAGCAGCAACTCCTGATTTGTTTTGTGCAGCTCCCAGCTGACTGCCAAACCTCCAGAATCCAGCATTTGCTGCCTGGGTGCAATCCAAGCACAGAACCTGTAAACACAACGTGCAGACCTCATTCACCACCCTGTATGTGTCTCCTATAAAATCAAACTCCTTCCTGTTCCTACCAAAGGAAGACTGTCAGCAGCAGAAACAATAAATCATATTTCTGCCTCATGCTGAGGAAATGGCAATGTGACTTAAACAGCCCCAGAGAAGGCCTTTTATATCAACTGGAGAAAAAAATACAATATTGTAGCAGTTCATCCCAAACCCAAACCACGGGTCTGATAAGATACACTAAGCATGGTTTTAATTTTTATTTTTGTATTTGATAGAGAAGAAAAAGTGCTAATAAAGTCAAGCATTCAGACACCATGCATATGCATTTCTAAAAATCAAAGGCACAGAAAGGAAAAGTGTTCTTGCCTCAGTGTGGAAATAAGATCCAAGAACTCACACAACCAGTTCTGAACGGCAGCATCTGACAGGTGACACCAAACTAAAAGTATGGATTGGCATTTAGTGAATAAGGGGGGACAAAACCCAGCACGTTATGCAAGGCAGAAAAATCATTAAAATCTTTGCTGTTATTGAATTTATGGGAAAGGGCCCAGCCTAAAATGATCACAATGTTGTGTTGGAAGAAACCTTCCCTACTGGCAGCTAAAACCAAAAAATAATATAGAAAATTCAAAGTACATGGAAGGTGAAAGAGTTCCAGTTTAAAGCTGCTGAGCCAATAAAAAATGGTGTTTAGAGTGAAGTCAGAAGTCCTAAGTCAGTTCTAGCACCTTCACCTTTAATTTTTATCAATTTTTGAACTGAAAATAAGAGTCTTGAGGCAAAGTATTTTTAGGACTTCCTAGATGAAACTTGATTTTGAAAATATGAAACAAAATGCTTTTGATCATTTCCCCCCATCCTCTCCCACCCCATGGGAACTGCTCAGTAAATTCAGCTCAGAGGGAACAGCTTTGGTCCCTTTTTTAGCCCCTGCCTTCGAAAGAGAAGTTAAAAGAAGAACCTTTCTGACACCAGCTCCTCTGTGGTTACACTCAAATGCAGTTCCTTACATTTGCTCAATATATTCCAATAATTCTGACACATCAGCTGCCCCGTGTGCAGCTCTGGGGCTCTGAAACCTGAATCCCAGTGAATGAGGAATCCTCCTTCCACACCACGCTGTGAGCATCCCGAGAGCTGGTCCCCAGCACTGAAAGTGCTGCTCTTCTCCAGCTCCATGTGAATGGCAATATTACTGAAAGAAAAGTAACTTATCAAGCCCTCTAAAACACCCGTGTCAGGATTTAACTGGATTCCCTCACCTCCACACAGCCTCTCTCCCCTGGCCCTCACTCCCTACTTGCCCACTTCACAAGCAATCACCATTTTCTGGTAAGCTGCTGTTGCTTTTCTCCACCCTTTTCCAGCACCTTACAGTGAGCTCCAAAACAATTTGTCACCATTCTTATCAGGGGAAAAGCCTCAAAATGAGGAGGCACAGTCATGACAAATGGGTGCCCCAAAAGTCAAAGTGCTCAGAAGGATTGGGTCTGCTCAGAGCATCCAGGGCCTGCTCCAGTTAAAAAATTCTCAGAGTAATTTGCTGGCCAGCTGAAATCACAAATACTTGGGCTATTTATCTGCTCTGTGGAGGTGTAAACCCCTTTCGCTTGCTTTTTCATTTTTTAAGAGAATCAGCCCCTTTTCCAATATTCCTGTCAGTCATTGTTTAACTGTCAGTAGTGTGGCATTAGGAAAAAAAAAATCCCAGCTCAGCAGCAAAGCTGCTGCTGCCCTGTGCAGCCCATCCCTCAAGGAGATGAGCTGTATGGATTCACCACCACACCGGAGAGGAGCTCCTGGATCCAGGACCCTTCAAGGTGTCAGGAAAGACCCTGCTGCCCAGGAGGTCAGAACAGAGCTGAGAAAAGCCAAGGCTTGAGGGTCTGCACCAGAAGCCTCATCCCCAGCAGAGAGCAGGGCCAGCAGCAGCCTCCCAGAAAAGCTGTGGGCAACTTGACAAAAGAGACTGCTGAGGAGAGAACCTGAGTCTGAGGTAAAAAAAAACAAAAAAACAAAAAAAGAATACAGGCAGTGTAGAATAAGGATTATCTTTGGTAAAAATAAAGGAAAAAGGCAAGGTTTTCCCCAGACCTCTCCATGCCCCTCATTTGCATGTCCTGATGCCAGCTCCCAGACACAACATGGAAATGGTTTGACCAAGTGATGGATCTCCAGGTTTCTATGGTGATCAGCACATAAATTGCCTGCCCAGCCGTGTGTGAAAGAAACCATCCATTTCAGCAGGGAGAAAAGCATCCCCCAGATCAGCCTGGCAGAGGTTGTGCTGCAGGACACAAAGCTCTGCACTGCTTCACCAGGGCTGGTGCAGAGGTGTGGGACAGGGCAGAAAACCCTGTGCAAAATAATACTAATTACCACTAAATGGTTGCACTACATAACGTCATTTGAAAACATTGATGCACACAAAATACATGGAAAAATATTTCTAAATATCTGACATAGGGATTTAGGCTGTAGTGGGTGAGGATAAAAACTAAAGTGATAAAAATTGTCTGGGTGGAGGTGTCTGCTGGGTGTGCCACTGCCCCAGAGGTGTGAGGGAGAGCCCAGGGGAAGCTGCCAGGCTGCAGGCAAGATTTTGGAAGCAGTTAAACCATGACCTTCCCCTAGAGCAGAAAGAAAATGCCATGAAATCAGGATCTTAAATTACAAAGCTTGATAGGGAAGGTTTTAATGGCCTTTTTAAAGGCCATTTTAATTGATGCTCATTCTGAGAAAATGAGACTTTATCATCATTACCATTATGGAAACACAAGACAGAAACTGTTGTTAGATCAGAAGGCAGTAAAAGTTGCCCAGACTCTTTAATGGAACAAATCACCAGAAGCTGGAGTAAAGCAGAAAGGGTGGTTTATTCTGGTATCTCCAGTTCCTTGCATTTCTGTCCTGGCCTTAATCCCAGAACAAGTGTGTTTGACAGAAGTAAACAATGGTCAAATACATATGATCAAAGCAAACACCAAGAATAAGCCCTAAATAAGAATTTCTTTCAAGTTTGAGGGAGTCCCTTCCCAGGTTTCACATCAGACCACCAACAGATCAACACCAGTTCCATCCAAAATCAAATTATCATCTAGGGACAAGAATCTTGTTTGTAGCACTCAAAATCAGCACCCAAATATGGCCCTGAAAACTTTCATCTACCCAAAAACCCACAAACCTGGTCTGACAAGTGGGTGGAGGAAGAGTCCATCCATCATTTTCCTATTGAAAAAGGTGGTTTCTTTCCAGATCAGAAAACAAAATTCCCCTGGCATCCCAGGGGCCACCAAGGGCAGTAACTGCTACATCTCTGCAGGCAGTGTTTTGGTTTTGATCTGGCATGGAAATAAAGCACTTTCAAATACATGAGCATGTTCAGTGTAGTAAATAATGTGTTCAGATGAAAAAAAAAAAAAAAAAAAAAAGAAATATTTACTAATACATTGGTACACCAGTGGAGCCACACACATACTTTTCCTACTCATATGGCATACAGAAATACTGCATTCCAAGTGAAATTCCAGACACCTCCTCAGCACAAACTATTTCCAGTTCCATTCTGTGGAAACTAAGTGTTAAAAAATTAACAATAAAAAAATCTAAGTTTCATACCAGCCTGAACACCTATGCAGACAGCAGTTATTGGGAAGAGCTCGTTTCAGAAGTTAAAGCTAAGAGGAGTTGGGTTTTTCTTCAAAATAAGTGTGATTTGTGTTAATGAACCATGTAACAGTTAATCTCTGGCAGCTACATTCATAACAGGGCAAATGACAAGTGGTAAAAAGGTGCTAAATTCATGTACCTGGGAGCCAGCTGAGTGTGTAACCTATGCAGAAAGCTTTGGATTTCATGTTCACTGTCTCTGGGACAATGGCACGGAACACTTTTAATGTTTTAGTCACTTAAAGATCTTTATGATGCTGGAAAAAAAATCTCACGTTCTGACTGCCCCACTCTCCAGGCACAAGCACTGATCCCTTCCAGCCAGGGTGTTCCCAAAAGGAAAGAGTGGGTAATAAAAATGAGCAGTGACAACAAGACAGAGCTCGGCTAAAGGACTGGGCAGCACTTCCCAGGTGCCTTCCCCTTGCCCAGCTCCCCCTCTGCCCAGGGCTGCTCTTTGCCAGCAGCCACGGGTGCCCGGGAGGGTGAAGGGCTCAGGATCAGAGCACTCAGAGCCCTTTGGGAGCAAACCTGGAACCTCTGGATCCAGGCACAGCTCTGAGCAGACAGTTCTTCTACAAAGAGGCACTGAAATCCCAGCCAGTTTTGTTTTACCCTGTTATGAAGAAACGTTACTGCCAGCTCCTAAAACATTAGGAAATGGGAATGGCTGAGAGAAAGGATGCAACGTACACAATGATTTTCTTTTCCAAAGTCAATTACTGCAGCTCCCAAGCCTGAATGGAGCAGCTGCAACCCCCCAGAGCACACACAGCTGCTCTGCAGCCCCTTCCCCAGGCTCCTGCCTCCCCGTGTGCTCAGCCTGCTCAGCACCTGCTCAGACGTGGGACCTGCTGGACGGACACAGAAGATGCTACCGAGACGTGGCCAAAAGATACTGGGAGAGGAACGGCCCCAGGGCAGAGCCCCAGCACTGCTGCTGCTGCCTCTGCCACCCCTGGGGAGCCACAGCAGATGCACAGCCTGAAGCTGCCTGGGCAGCAAAGAGCAGAAATCAGTAGCCCATAAACAATAGATCCGTGCATTTCACCTTATGTTCCAAATGATTCAATAAATACAAACCTTTTAACTGATAGAGGGAAGGCAGCAGCACCGTGACTGCTTTTAATCAGAACACACCATTTTACTTTTAAAATCCCTAAAAGCCTGAACACTGATTCAGTGCTTAGATTCAGAGAGGGCAATTTCTGCTCAGAGCTGCAGGGCTGGGAGCCCCGTGCCAGGCTGAGGGGGGCACTCCAAACCCCCCACTTGGGCTGTTCTCTCAAATCAAGGCAGAGCTTCTGTCCCGTGGCTCCCGTTCTGCACCCAGTGAAATCAGCAGTGGCTGGAAAGCCTCATGATTGGAAATGTAAATTATTTATAAGTGTTGTGTAAGCCTCTGGAGCTGGTTATTCAGTGCTGCAGCACTCACTGCACTATGCCAAGGGAGGAGCTGGGGCTCTGCCCTGGGGTGCAGGAGGCTCTGGGGATGCAGAATGGTCCCCATGGGTGTGCAGTGGGAGCTGCAGCTGAGCACAGCCCTCACCCACTCCCAGCTCAGACATCACAGCTTCTGTCTTAGCACCCCAAATATCCATTTAACTGTTGGGTTGGGGTTTTTTTCCTGCTGGGGTGGAATTGGAGGAAGCAGAAGTGTGTGTGTGCAAAAGGGGAGAGGTGAGGAAGCTGAGAGGAGTGAAGCTGAGCTCCTCAAACATTTTTCTTCCTACAGCTGAGAAGGGAGCAGGCACACCCAGCCAGGCCAGGATGGGATGAAGGAGCACAGCATGGCCAGACCCCACTGAGAGGCAGAGGGGGCTGCTGGGGCTGGGATGGGGCTGGGATCCAGCACTTTGCTCTTCAGCCACACAAGTTTCTGCTGGGTGATGCTGGATCCAGAATCTCACATTTCCCACAAGATGGTGAAGCACAGAGATACATAACCTGCTTTGCATTGGTAATTGAAATAAATTATCATAATCCTCCCTGAGTCCTGCAATCACTGCTCTTTTAGATTGAACATTTCCTGGGAGTTTAAAAAAAAAAAAATCCACACACACACACTTTCTTTTTCCATAATGAGTTATTAGACTTGAAAATAACATCTACCCTTGAAAGAAACCTGGAGCCCAACTGAGTGTGCACCCTGTTACCAGTTACAATGCTGCAATGCAGGAGTGAAATCCTCTTTTTCAACACTGCTGGATCAACCCTTTTTGTTAATTTTATGAGTGCTGTGATGGATCATCACAAAAGCCCTTTTTGAAGTAAGTGTGTTTAATCTTTCAAAGAGATTGATTTGAAATTGACCCAGTTTCAAGTGAATAAAAATTGTAGCAATATAAATTTGATTCAATTTTGAGACTACTCAAATCATGTGTTATACATCTAACCTTTGGATCCAAGAGAGAAATATTTTTTCTTCAAAGAGTGGAGGGTGAGGCCACCCAAAGGAGCCAACACTTCTCTTCAAAGTTTCTACAGTATAGCACTTACAGCAAAGCAACACAGAAGCCTTGCTTCCTCAGGTACAGAACTGCAGTTCATTTATTGCAGAAAATGTACATTTTCATGCGTGGGGACCACCCCCCCTGCAGAGGCCCACAGACTCCAGTGTGTCTGAATGCAGAGAAGGCAGAAGGTCAGGAGGGAAAGGCAAGCTCAGGGCACCTTTGTTCTCCCTCCAGTTCTGACATAGTTCAGGGGCTTATGTAGCTCTTGGCATCTGCTGTAAAATTAAAAAAAAAAAAAAAAGGATGGCTTCATCTAACTGATGCTCTTTTGATACAGCATCAAACAGCTGCAGAGAAGAGTCCCCAGGATGCAAGCTCAACACTTGCTGTCAGGGATGCTGGACATCACCAGCTCTGCTCCAGCTGTGGATGCATCCCACGGGGCACCCCAAGGCCTTTAGGGCAGCATTTCCTTTTTTCTTTTTTATTTCCTCTTCAAATTGTCACCAAAAGGAACGTGTACTCTAGCAGTGGATGCATGCCAGCAGCCAGGCAAATAAGCCACTGTGCTGCAAGCCTGGCTCCACATCCTCTGGGCAGCACAGGGAAAAGTGTCCTGCCATTTCCTCAAGAAAAATGCTGTGAAATGCAAGGTACAACTTGGAGAGGTCTCAGACTGCAGGCATCCCAGCCAGCCAGCCTGCAGCACCTCTGCTCCCCTGCACATCTCATCCCTCAGACCACTGCACCTGAAACATTTGAAGTGCTGGCTGGCATTAAATTCTGCTCTCAGGGGCTTCACTTGGGCTCTGGTTTCAAGAGGGCTACAAAAGAGCAGGGAATTCAGAACACAAACATTTGTAGGGTCAAGCAAATAAATCAAGTTCAGATTTGTACCAGTGTAAGTCAGCACACAAACACAAACACAAGTTCAGTCATGAAGTTATAAAAAATTCTTTCGGGGATCAGGATTTGTTTAGAGCTTTTTACATCCCAGAATAATACAGTTTGTCTTTGCACTCGTATGCACAAAGGTGCTTGCCAGGTGAAATCATTACCCATCAATTAATTTCTGCTAACTGCTCTCAGTGCTAGGATGAAGGAAGGCAGGTGTCTTGGACACACCTGTGACCAGATGCACACTGAGCAATGCTGATCCAGCAGCCTCCAGGAATCCAGGAATATCCATCCTTGACCTCTCAGTCTAGACAGGTTTGTTTGCTGCCTCCTTATCACAAGGCAGAGGTAAGACACAAGCTACAGGTTTATTCCCAGGCAGCACTGACCACAGCAGCTCAGACAGGTTGGACAGGGTGCCACCCCCACAGCTGGGAAAAGGCTGCACACCTCATGACCACAGGGATTTTCTGGTTTAGCAGTGCTGAAAATTCAGGTGTGCCAAGTAAAAAATGCCTGAAAAGAATCGAGAAAACTCTTTTTAGGCACTCACAATTGTCTAAATAAACACATGCCCAAGTTCCCACACTGCAGGTCTGACATTCAGTGGGCAGAGGCACCCAATTCCTGACATTCTATGCTGAGTAGAAATATGTGGGTGCTTCTCAAATTGCCCATACCAGACACAACTTGGTGTGTATGCATAAGTATTTCTGCTCAGAAATCTGTAACTTTCACCCTCCCTCCAGAGGCTGCAGGACAGGAATGCTGTAAGTGAGTATCTGAGTGTCTGTGACCACTCTAATTCACTTCCAGGCTGACCTAGTTCTTTGGTAAATA